>NC_064850.1:164285853-164650853 GCF_024139225.1 Suncus etruscus
ACCTCTTCTCCAGCACAAGAGGCTGCTGATCTTTGGTTTGGATCTCAGCCACCCTCAGGGGGAGGAGGCCATTCATTTGTCAAGCTTTGATTTTCTTAACATTTGCTTTAACTGAGCTTTCACCAGCTTTGACCCAGTTCTATTGCTCACCATCCATAGTCCTCAGCCCCCAGGAGCCTCGTCCTACTTCTCTGCCATTTTGAGTGAAGATGAGAGTGTCTAAAGGCATAATTCAAGGGAGTCTCTGCAGAGCTTGCTCTTCAGCATGCTCGCTGCTACCCACTGCTGATCTTGTCACAGTTTCAACTCTAGAGAGGGTCTGGGAAAGGGGCTCTCCCTTCATTGTTCCAAGGTGGCCAAACAATAGGGGAAAAATTATCCTGCTGGAATTTAGGGGTCCTGAGCAGCAGGAGGCTCATTCGCCACCCTAAGGCCGTGGAGGGGTTCATCCCCATCCACTAGTTCTTGAAACTGGTAATCTAAGGCTTAGCTCATGCCACCAGGGCTGTGTATGCTTGTCACACACACAAATTTGCACAAACATACCTGCATACACATCACAGAAAAAGGGGCCAGGGATTAATTCAGGTAGGTCTCATAACCCTGCATTCAATTCTGCCTTACTCCCCACCCATGCAGAAATGATACAAAGAATAGCAGAAGGTGGCAACTATGTCAGCTGTGCATGGCATACCCCATCTGGTCGTACTCACCCTCTGAGGAGAAGCATAACAGTCCTGGGTCACTGAGGGCTTTTTTGATTTTGTTTTTGCTTTTTGGGTCACACCCAGAAATGCCCATGGGTTACTTTTGGCTCTTCACTCAGAAATCACTCCTGGAAGTGCATGGGGAACCATATGGGATACTGGGGATTGAACCTGGGTCGGCTGCATACAAAGTGCACGCCATACCCACGGTACTATCTTTCTGGTCCCATTCACTAAGCTTTTGGAACCTTGTGATCCTCTTCCTTTGGTACTGAGAAAATAGCTCAGTGATTTTGGGGGGAACTCTTGGAGGTATCGGTGGGGACACACTGGCTACCTCTCTGGGAGGGGGACCCTGTTTCTTATAGTAGGACTGGCAGGTAGCAGTTCAGCAGGACAGGAAGTCAGAAGTGCTAGAGGGCAGCCTGTGACTTTGGCCTGAATTCAGACTGATGAATCTTGGTTCTGTGCAGCTCTGATTTCTTTTTCTGTTTGTTTGTTTGTTTATGTTTTGGGGGGGTGACACCCGGCAGCACTCAGGGGTTACTCCTGGCTCCATGCTCAGAAATCGCTCCTGGCAAGCTCGGGGGACCATATGGGATGCCGGGATTCGAACCACCATCCCTTGCATGCAAGGCAAACACTCTACCTCCATGCTATCTCTCTGGCCCCTCAAACCAACATTTTAAAATGTTGTAGACACAAATACTTGGGCAAGGGGCCGGAGAGATAGCACAGAGGTAAGACGTTTGCCTTCCATGCAGAAGGTTGGTGGTGCAAATCCCGGCATCTCATATGGTCCCCCAAGCCTGCCAGGAGCGATTTCTGAGCATGGAGCCAGGAGTAACCCCTGAGCGCTGCCGAGTATGACCCAAAAACCAAAAATAAATAAATTAATTTTAAAACATTTTAGTTTGAGGGTCAGAGAGTTAGCATAGTAAATGGGGCATGCATCTGACCCTGGTTCAATCCCCGAACACAGCCAAATGTTACCCCAACCTTCCCTCATTTTAAAATGTTGGTCTAAAGATTGTTTATTTATTTATTTTTTTTTTTGGTTTTTGGACCACACCTAGCAGTGCTCAGGAGTTATTACCAGCTCTGCACTCAGAAATAGCTCCTGGCAGGCTCAGGGAACCATATGGGATACTAGGGATTGAACCCCGGTCTGTCCTGGGTCAGCAGTGTGCAAGGCAAAAGGTCTACTGCTGTGCTATTGCTTTAGTCCCTGATCTAAAGATTTTTTTTTTTCGGGCCACAACCATTTGATGCTCAGGGGTTACTCCTGGCTAAGCTCAGAAATTTCCCCTGGCTTGGGGGGACTATCTGAGACGCCAGGGGATAGAACCGTGGTCCTTCCTTGGCTAGCACTTGCAAGGCAGACACCTTACCTCTAGCGCCACCTTGCCGGCCCCCTAAAGATTTTTTTAATTGAAGTATAGCAAGTACACAATTCATAAAAACACAACCTTGAAAATGTGTACAGCTGGGCACAGAATGTGACCTCTACTCAGATCAGCAAGAGGGACTGTCCAGCACCTCAAAGCTTCTACTGGATTCACCAAGGGTCACTACTGTCCTGGCTTCGTCTACTGTCCTTGAACTCACTCTACTGGGCTCAGCATGTTGCTCTGGGGTTGAAGAGAATTGTAGATGATTTTCCAGGTCATTCTTCTGGAGGGAACAATATGTGGAGTGCAGAGAGTCAACTGGCAAGGACAGTTTTAAACATGAATTACAGATGTAGCCTACCTTGTACCTGTTATGAGCTGTACATATTAGTTATAGCTGCCAGCAGGACAGTGATTAGGAGGTAAGTGTTACCGCCTCCTGTATGGACTCGAGGTGCTTAGTAATGTCCTAACAGCCAAGGAATGTAAGTGAGTTTGGGGTGTGTTTTTGGTCCTTGCTATGTGTGTGACGCTCTCTAAATGCCTCACCTGACTCACTTTGAAGACTTGATTATGTTTCCAGAGCTTCTTCATTCAGCCCCTGTATTTCTTGGTTTCCAAAGCTTTCAGCTCATCTGCAAAGATCTGCTCACCCTTTGTACAGCTCTTCTTGGAGGCAGAGCCACATCCCAGGGGGACAGACCATTGAGATCTGTCCAGCACAGGGGTTCCCCAAGTTATGTTGTCATTTGTCTCCTTTTCAGAAAAAAAATCGCTCATACAAATCTTCTCACTCCCACAGATCTACCTACCTTTTTTAAGTGAACAAGCAGAAAATCACTTCACTTGTACTCAAAGTTACTGCCACCCTCTGCTCATTCTGGCATTCCCAGGGGACACTTTTGTCCACTTTGGGAAGCACTGGCCAACAGACGGGTGTCTCTTGACCTTATACTCATGGTCAGAGCATGTTGTACTACCCAGGTATCAGAGGTAGCTGGTGAGGCCAGGAATCCAGTCATGGACACGCTGAATAATGACAGAAGCTAATAAGATAACAACCCCCCCCTTTTTTTTCTTTGGTGGTTTTGGGACAGTGATGAGAATGGAAAGCATGGCTCATTCCCGGAGAACAATCTCATCTCACGGTTCCGTGCCAACATCATTACCAATGGAAGCAGGGCTTTCGAAGAAGAGAAATGGGATGTGATTTCCGTTGATTCCTTGCAACTCCAGGTGCGTTCTGGGATGCTCCTCGATTTCCTCCCACAATTACTAGGGCAAGTGAGCTTCCATCCTTGGACAGGCAGCTCCCTGCTCTGTCTCAGGCTCTTAGCTAGCTACAAAGTCCCAGCAGGAGAGTGTGATATCTAGATATCCTGGGCTATTCCTAGAGTATCAATCCTGCTTCCCTGGAGTGTGTTGGGCTCAGGCCCCCTGGAGGAGGCTCTGGTGTCTGTGGAGATGAGGGAGGGCTCTGTGGTAGCTCCAGTACAGTGCTAGGTCTTGGCTTAAATTCTCTTCCTTGGAATGCTTGGGTCTGAGTGAACTTGTTCTCCTGTGATATGTTGGACCTCCCAGCTCTCTGGGATTAGAATCTTTTAGTGCTCAGTGCCTCTCCACCTCCTCCACACACAGCTTCTCACCCTGTTCTCAGCTAAGAGGAACTTGCAGGCAGAGGCACAGCCTTTGGGATGCTCCCCTTGGGCTTGGGCCCCCTATATCCTGCTGTGGTGTGCAAAGATGGGGTCAAGTTTTGAATCAGAGTATCATTACTCAGGAGAGTGGGTAAAGCCTCCTGAGATTTGACCCCTCATCCCTTACCTTCTGCCTGTCACATTGACCTTCTAGCCCACTGAACAAGATACACTTGCTGCCCTGGCTCCTGGGTCTGGCCAGGCCTTCTTCCTGGCTCATTTCCCCTTGCTGCTATGCCAATGTCTCAGCTCAGACATCATCTCCTTGGAGAGAATGTGCCAGACCCTCTGTACAGTCACGTTCTGCACTCGCCTGTGCTTAATCTTAAGAGCATGCAAGGCTGGGCACGAAGTCTGTTTTTTTTTTTTCCCAGTTGTTCATCTGGGACCTAGAACAGTCCTGGCCTGGAGTCAATGCTTGATAAGTAACTGCTGAAACAATGATAAGGAATACTGGGGACAAGAGGGATGGTCATCTGCAAAGAATGTGCTTAGTGCAAAGTGGAGAAAGAAACCATTGCATAGCCGCTGCTCTGTGAGCCAGTGGGATAAGCTGACTACAGGGGTCTGCCTGTGTCCCAGCTCCAAACTCACCAGGTCCAGCTCACAAACATCCAGAAAACCCACAAAAAACATTTTTTTTGTCCTTATTGAAGAATTTCAGAGGTCTGGGGTATAAATAGCCTGGCATTTACACACAAAATATCTCAAAGACTTGGATAAAAACTCTACACACTTTCTCGTACCTGACAGCTTCATGCCTTAAAAGCCCAATCTCTCCTTTTTCCCACATTCTCTGCAGAGGCCTTTCCCTGGAACCAGCCTTCCTACAGTTACTTTGCCTTTCTACCACCTGACTTACTCGTTCTCTCTTTTATTCTAGTGCTGTGGCTCAGTTTTATATTAAAATACTTGCTCAGGGACAGAGAGATAGGACAATGGCTAGAACATAAGCTTTTCATACAAAAGACCTGGGTTGTTGGGGCTGGAGCAGTGGCGCTGCATCCTCCAACACAGCAGGATACAGCCACTCAGATCAAGTCAGAACCTTACACTAGCAGCACCCTAGCTAACAGCTAGGGTCAGGAGTGTCTCTGGCTAGCGTCTCTAGCTGTCAGGAGGCTGACGTATATGTAAGATCTTATGGGATTTTCCCGAGATGCTTTTAATTTTGGATGTCATGGTTTTTCATAAGCAACAGTTAATTAAAGTTAAAATATGTGTGTCCAACAACTTCACAGGTAGAGATATAAAAGTCGATCCCATAAAATAATCATGTAAGTCCAAAGAGATACCACAAGCTCAATAAATTTAATATTGTTATAAATGAGAAATTGGAGAGCATCATAAATATTCATCAAAAGAGGTTGGTTTTAAAAAAATTAGTGCTTTACCTGTGGAATGTAGGTCAGGCATTTAAAGAAGTGCAAATGGTGAAGGAATGGGTGTTAGACATTGTATTTCTAAAACTAAAAATCATGAACAACTTTGTACCTATGTATCTCAGTTATTCAATTCAAGAATTTAATAAGGGGGCCAGAGAGATAGCATAGCAGTAGGACATTTGCCTTGCATGCAGCCAATCTAGGATGGGCGGTGGTTTGAATCCTGGCATCTCATATGGTTCCTTGTGCCTGCCAGAAGTGACTTCTGAGAACAGAGCCATGAGTAACCCCTGAGTGCCACCAGGTGTGATCCAAAAACCAAAAAAAAAAAAAAAAAAAAAAGGCGAAAAAGAATTTACTAAGGTGTTGGATAAATAGTACAGTGGGTAAAGTGCTTGTCTTGCACATGGCCAACATGAATTTGATCTTTGGCATCCCATATGGTCCCTTGAGCCCAACAGGAGTGATTCCTGTTGTGATCCAAAAGTCACCTCTGAGAATCACCAGGTGTGGCCCAAAAAATCAAAACCAAACCAAAACAACTTTATTTAAAAAATTATAGATACAGTCAATACTGCATATTTTATTTATTTTTGGTTTGGGATCACACTCAGCAGTACTCAGGGATAACTTCTGGTTCTGCCTTCAGGAATTACTTCTAGTTGGCTCAGGGATATTGGATTTTGGGGATTGAACCCAAATCTGCTATAATGTCACTCTAGCTCTGATACTGCATATTTTAACTACATATACAGTACAGTTAATACAGATATATTAACTATAATGTCTATAGCTGTATCTCTTTGGGAGAGCATTTTCCCCCCTCTGTGTATTATTAAGTCATAAATACTTTACTGTTCTTTGTAATCTCATTTTTTTTTTTTGTTTTGTTTTTGGGCCACACCCTGTGACGCTCAGGGGTTACTCCTGGCTATGCGCTCAGAAGTTGCTCCTGGCTTCTTGGGGGACCATATGGGACGCCGGGGGATCGAACCGCAGTCCGTCCTAGGCTAGTGCAGGCAAGGCAGGCACCTTACCTCCAGCGCCACCGCCCGGCCCTGTAATCTCATTTTCATGAGATTAGAAAGTTGTTCATGATTGAGTTTCTGTCACTTTTTCTGCCACCAGTTTTTGTCGTCCCCTTACCCTGCCTGTCTCTGGGGCAGGCATCTCTCTGTCTCTCTCCGTTTTGACATCGTGGTTTATTAAAGGGTACTATGTATGTCACTTTGTCCCCTTTTCACACTCAGTTCTTGTCCAGAGTTATAAGTTCCAACTATCATTGTTATTAGAGGAACCTTGTCTACCCTAATTTCACTCACCGCTCTTTGTGGCAAGTTTTCTACCATGGACTAGTTCTCCTGTCCCTTGTCTCTATTGTCTCTTGATATTCTTACCATGCTATCTTTTATTTTTCTTATATTCTACAAATTAGTAAGATTATTCTATGTCTATTCTATTTTATGTCCCCCTCTGACTCATTTCACTTGATATAATAATCTCCATATCTATCCATGTATAAGCAAATTTTATGACTTCATTTTTTCTGACTAGTATTCCATTGTGTAGATGTACCACAGTTTCTTTAATTCACTCACCTGTTCTCTGTCACTTGGGTTGTTTAGAAACTCTGGCTATTGTAAATAGTGCTTCAATGAACATAGGAATGCAGAGGGCTTTTCTGCATGGTGTTTTTGGTTTCTAGTGTTTATCTTTAGGTGTGGTATTGCTGGATGAAATGGGAACTCAATTTCTAGTTTTTTGAGAAATATCCATATTGTTTTCCAATAAGGCTGGACCAGTCTACATACCAATAGTGAATGAGAGTTTCTTTCTCCCCACATCCACATCAGCATTGGTTGTTCTTATCTTTGTGATGTGTGCCAGTCTCTGTGGTGTGAGATGGTACCTTATTATTGTTTTGATTTGCATCTCTCTGAGGATTAGTGATGTGAAGAGTTTTTTCATATGCCTTTTGGCCATCTGTATTTCTTCTCTGAGGAAATGTCTGTTCATTTCTTCTCCGCATTTTTGATGGGGTTAGATACTTTTTTCCTTGCTAAGTTCTATCAGCACCTTGTATAACTTAGATATTAACCCCTTATCTATGGGTGTTTAGTTTCTCCAGCCCATACCTACCCAATATTTTAAGAAACTTGTTATTTTGGTATTGGGAACTGTCTGATTTCTGCTTGAGAAGCTGTCTGGAGTGAGCCTTTTTAGTATAGTGACAAGGTCTTAAATAATAGATTGCCATTAGAGGTCTAGAGATAGCAGAGAACTTAAAACACTTACCTGGCTTTGAATTCAGACCCAGGTGCTGCTGGAATGCTTTGGGGAGATCCCAATAATATCAAATATGGGCAACCCATGCAATAGAATAAATGTAGAAGATTTTGTTTATTGTGAGGGCAAGAGTGGCTTTGAGCATACAAGGCACTATGGTCAAGGCATTTCTTTCTGTGGGGGAGTGGTCACAGTTTTGTGGGGGATAGAGGAGGTGCACAGAACCCCTTAAGTGCACAGAATTCTGATTGTGTGTAAAGTTCCTTCTATCTTCAGGGTCTTTGTGTTTGATTTGCGGGCCTCAGAGCACAAGGGACAGAAACAGATAGAGCCAATTTTATAGCATCCAACTTAGGGTTTCCAACTTTAACGCACACTTCCTGTGTACTGGTGAGTGAGTAAGAGAGCCTTTGAAGGGTGTAAGGGTAGGGAGGAAATTCTCCTTTTCCAGGAACCCTGAAGGAGACACTTCTTTCTTCTGGGCTTCAGGATCATGCTTTCCTTTTCATGTAGGGGGCGAGTTTCACTGTCAAAATGCTCTGCTTTAGCTGGACCATCCAGATTAGAAGTAATAATGTATGTTTGACTCCTGGTAAGCAACTGCCTGCTATGTTTTCTCTAGCAGACACACATGTAAAAATGTAGACATGTAGACATGTAGATTTGTTTCATGCTTATTCCACCAATAATTCTTGGCCTATTAATTAATTAATTAATATCCTCGTGATGTCAGGAATCAAACCCAGGGCCTTACATATGCAAGGCAAACACTAACACTGAGTCATACCCTGACCTATTTTATTAAAAATTCTTTATTGATGATTTGAATAGCTGTGAGACATATGTGGAGAACTGTAGCATGGATGGCTTAACCATACTGCTTAACAGATAGGCATTGAAGTAGTTACCAGGCTCCCCATTGTAAATAACATGAGAACCATCCTTGCTCATGAGTCTTTATTTGCACTTCCAATTCTGTCCTTCGGCTCCTCATGTGGCATTGCAGTCAGAGGACAGGGCCATATGTCATGTCACAAGTTTTCTTTCATTTTTCTGCAAAGAGACACAGTGATGATGGACCCCCAGGTGGCACTGTAATGAGGTCGTCCATGGCAACTCTAGGCAGTAGGGTGAATTATTGTGCTTTTTGGTGTCAGCCTACAATTGGCTGACACAAACAGCTTGTCCTCCCATAGTAAGGGTTCTCCCTCCAAGGAGGAAGCTCTGGTCACTTTCACAGCAAAGCCATCATGCCCCTCTTTCCTCCTAGGTGGTTGGGCCTTGTCACAGATGCCAGATGATCTGCATTGACCAGCAAACGGGGCAGCGAAACCAAGATGTCTTCCAAAAGCTTTCTGAGAGTCGGCAGAGAAAGGTAAGCATGATTGAAAATGAAAATGCACTGTGCTTAATTTGTGGTTGGGGGAGGGAATAGTAGACAAGTCTGTGGGTTTGTTTGTTTGTTTGTTTGTTTTTGGTTGCTTTGCCTTGTGATATCAGGGATCAAACTTAAGGCCTCATGCATGTGAAGCTTTTCACTCTGGGGCTACCCCAGACTCATGATACCATGTTTTAAGATCCTGGCCCACAAATTAGAGCAGAAAAATAGCTGAATATTGCTAAGTAAGTTTTAGAAGTGGGAGACCTTTTCTTTTATTATTATTCTGGGCCACACTCAGTAGTGCTTGGGAGTTACTCCTGGCTCTGCACTCAGAAATCAAGAAATCAGAAATCTGCACTCAAGAGATCAACCCTAGCAAGGTTGGGGGTACCATTTGGGCTGTTGGGGATTGAACCTGGTCTGTTGTATGCAAGGCAAATGCCCTCTCACTGTACTGTGACTCTGGTCCAGAAGTGGGAGAACATTCTGTGGCCAGTAGAACTACTATGAAGGTTCTGACCACTGATGTGGTCGTATCTTATTTTCTTTTAAAATCAACTTTCTCACATTTAGTGGATGCTGTTCTGTAGATTTTTGTTGTTGTTGTTTTGGGTCACACCCAGCAACGCTCAGGGTTTACTCCTGGCTCTACGCTCAGAAATCACTCCTGACAGACTCAGGGGACCATATGGGATGTCGAATTCGAACCACTGTCCTGTATGCAAGGCAAACGCCTTACCTCCATGCTATCTCTCTGGCCCCTGTTCTGTAGATTTTTAATGCTTTCAATGTTGTCGAGGGGCTGAAGCAATAGTAGAGTAGGTAGGATTGATTGTCTTGCATGTGGCCGACCTGGGTTTGATTTCCCAGCATCCTATGTGTTCCACTGCAGTGAGCCAGGAGTAACCTCTGAGCACCACCAGGTGTGGACCAAAAACAAAACCAAAATAACAAAATCAAATCTAACTAGTTAAACAATGTAAATAAGGGCCTGGAAAGATAGCACAGTGGTGTTTGCCTGGCAAGCAGCCGATCCAGGACCTAAGGTGGTTGGTTTGAATCCCGGTGTCCCATATGGTGTGTGTCTCCCCCTCCCCCCCCCCCCCCCCCCCCCCGTGCCTGCCAGGAGCTATTTCTGAGCAGACAGCCAGGAGTAACCCCTGAGCAACGCCGGGTGTGGCCCCAAAACCAAAAACCAAAAAAAAAAAAAAAAAAAAAAAAAGAATATAAATAATACATAATTTTGTTGTCTCTATCTTATTCACTGTGTAGATTCTATGAAGAGTAAAATTAGTACAGAGGGACTGAGAGGAAAAATCAGTGCATTTTACTCTTTGGTGTGTCTCGGGTATCCTTGAGAGCTTCAATGACTTCAAGTTGTTGTTGTGTATTAGCTTTCCCAGGGCAAAATGATAATCTTACCTGATGGTCAGACCAGCCCACATCTGGGAGGGGTCTATGAAAGGTAACAAAGGGGTTTCCTGAGGGGTGTAAGAGCAATTCAGCAAGAGATTCAGTGAGAGGGTCTGCAAGAAGCCTCAGGAGAAGGAGGCAGGATGGAGAGAGCAGAGACAGGAGAGCAGAGAGCAGGCCGGGCAGCTGAAGGATGCTACTTAAAAAGGTCAGCTTAGAAGCCATGTAAGATATACACATGGTCGTTAGAGCCTTGTAATAAAGCTGATGTCTCCTGAAACTTCATGACTGCTGTGGATCATTTCCTTGCCATTATCCTGAACCTTCAGACCTGCCAGGCCAAAGAAGGTGCTGGCACCTGGCCAGGCTGAGAAGGCCTCACCATCCATCCACCATCATCTATCACTCTCAAGGACTCTTTTTTTTGTTTTGTTTTGTTTTGTTTTTGTTTTTGTTTTGTTTGTTTGTTTTTGGTTTTTGGGCCACACCCAGCGTTGCTCAGGGGTTACTCCTGGCTGTCTGCTCAGAAATAGCTCCTGGCAGGCACGGGGGACCATATGGGACACCGGGATTCGAACCAACCACCTTTGGTCCTGGATCGGCTGCTTGCAAGGCAAACACCGCTGTGCTATCTCTCCGGGCCCTCCCCTCAAAGACTCTTTTTTTTTTTTTTTTTTTTGGTTTTTGGGCCACACCCGGTAACGCTCAGGGTTTACTCCTGGCTATGTACTCAGAAGTTGCTCCTGGCTTGGGGGACCATATGGGACACCGGGGGATCGAACCGAGGTCCGTCCAAGGCTAGCGCAGGCAAGGCAGGCACCTTACCTTTAGCGCCACCGCCCGGCCCACCCCCCTCAAGGACTCTTAATGATTTAATTAATATTTCCGTTGTGGACTCCAGATGATAAGAACCAAATTCTAGCAGACATGTTATGGATTCTTTATGAAAATTTCTTTTTTGGGCCCGGAGAGATAGCACAGCGG
The DNA here is from genome assembly GCF_024139225.1 of Suncus etruscus. Classification (NCBI taxonomy): domain Eukaryota; kingdom Metazoa; phylum Chordata; class Mammalia; order Eulipotyphla; family Soricidae; genus Suncus; species Suncus etruscus. Next base: position 164,297,098 of record NC_064850.1, read on the forward strand.
CGTTTGCCTTGCAAGCAGCTGATCCAGGACCAAAGGTGGTTGGTTCGAATCCTGGTGTCCCATATGGTCCCCCGTGCCTGCCAGGAGCTATTTCTGAGCAGACAGCCAGGAGTAACCCCTGAGCACCGCTGGGTGTGGCCCAAAAAAACAAAAAAAAAAAAAAGAAAAGAAAAAAAAAAAAAAGAAAATTTCTTTTTTGGCTTGTAGTTTCTGGTTAGGACATTTTTTTTGTTTTTGTTTCAGGGCCACACCCGGTGGTGCTGGAGATTAAACCCAGGTCCATCCTGGGTTGGCAGCGTGCTATCACTCCAGCCCCTAGAATGTGAATCTTTAGTGTGCAATCAGGACTCCTGTTTCCCACTAGCTTCAATGAGTGACTGTCTAGTCCCAGCATAGTTTGTAAAGACCTGATTTAATTGTCGTTGGGGGCTGGCGAGATAGTATAGCCAGCAAAGTGCTTGCCTTGCCTGTGGGCTGGAGCGATAACACAGTGGTAGGGCGCTTGCCTTGCATGCGGCTGACCCAGGACGGACCTGGGTTCAATCCCCAGTGTCCCATATGGTCCCTCAAACCAGGAGCGATTTCTGAGTGCATAGCTAGGAGTAACCCCTGAGTATCACTGGGTGTGGCCCCCCCACAAAAAAGTGCTTGCCTTGCATGGGGCTCACTGTGATTCAGTCCCCAGCATCATCTATAATCCTCTGAGGACAGGGCAAGGAGTAAACCCTGAGCACCACCAGATGTAATCCAAAATCAAATAAACAAAAGCATTTATTAAATTGTAGTTGAACATTAAAAGTATTTCAGCGGCTAAAATGATCCAGTTTGTGTTGTTTCTTCACAGGTGAACTTTGGCGTGTACTTGATGCACTCATCTTTGGATTTATCTACTCCGCATTTCCTATCTGTTGGATCTCAGCTGCTTCCTGTACTTAAAGACAGTGTAGAACACCACAATTTACCTGCGTCTGAAAAATATCACCATGTCACTCTCTAAAAAAATTTTTAGCCGGGCCGGAGAGATAGCATGGAGGGAGGGCATTTGCCTTGCGTGCAGAAGAACGGTAGTTCCCATCCCGGCATCCCATATGGTCCCCCGAGCCTGCCAGGAGTGATTTCTGAGTGTAGAGCCAGAAGTAACCCCTGAGTGCTGCCAGGTGTGACCCAAAAACCAAAAAAAAATGTTTTAGCCAAAAATAAAATTTCTCATTTACTACTATTTTTGCTCCTTTTTTTTTTTTAATTGCGTTGTGATTCAGGAGAACTTGATCTTTTGATGGAGGAGAGTCCCTTCTTGTCCTGGAGGTGGAGAGTATTATCTCTGGCTCTCCTCACTGCCTACATGTACATGCTTTCTGCTAAGAACAGCAGTTCTGAGGCCTTTTAGGAGGCAAAGTTAGTTTGAACCTTGTGCCTATGTCCACGTGGCTTTCCTGTGTCCTTGCAAGTATGGTCATTTTCACCTGATGAGATTTTTAAGGACTCTCATTGGGAATATTTTACCTCCTTAGATATCAAGTTAAATTGCTTGTTGTTTTATTGGAGGGAGTCTTTGTTCCAAGCACTACCTGGGCTTTGAAAGATGAGACATGTCTCTCTTCCTAAGTGTTGAGAAGATGGATGCAGCTTTGTACTCGTTTGGAGTGTAGAATTAATGATGAGAAGTGCCTTCGATTCAGTGGTTTCTGAGGTTAGTGTGAGGAGGAATGAGGGTAGTTGGCCAGGCTGAAAGGTTGCACTATTTGAAGTATTGCTTGAAAATTCAAGGTGACGGGGCTGAAGGGTTGCACTACTTGAAGTACTGCTTGAAAATTCAACCTTTTCCAAAACCCAGTGCTACTTGCATCATGTATATGAAAACAATTGTATTATGAACAACTTGGTAAATCACAGAATTATAATAAAAGAAAAACCTCCATTGATTTATTATTGATCTATCTTTGTCAGCCTCTAAGTAAGATCTGTGACCCTTGCCTGTTGGGTCCTCAGTATATTCTGGGATTGGCTCATAGTAGCTCATATTTTTCTTGACTGATTGAGTTACTACAGCTTGCCCTATTTTATTTTATTTTTTTGCTTTTTGGGCCACACCCGGTGATGCTTAGGGGTTACTTCTGGCTATGCACTCAGAAATCGCTCCTGGCTTGGGGGACCATATGGGATGCCAGGGGATCAAACAGTCTGTCCTAGGTTAGAGCATGCAAGGCATGCAAGGTGCTTGTGCTACCGCTCTAGCCTCAACTTGGCCTAGTTTTATAATTACTTATTTAACGGATTTCAATTGTAAATTGCCTTACTTCAGGGTTTGCCTTTAATATGTGAGGTTATAAAATGTATTTTGTGTAGGGAGCAGAGCAGTGGTGCAAGCAGTAGGGCATTTGCCTTTCATGTGCTGACCTAGGACTAACTGCAGTTTGATCCCCAGGCGTCCCATATGGTCCCCCCAAGCCAGGAGCGATTTTTGAGCACATAGCCAGGAGTAATCCCTGAGCGTCACTGGGTGTGGCCCCCAAACTAAAAATTAATGTATTTTGTATGTTCTGTAGTTTACTAATCAGACTTTTTGGGCATTTATGGTTCTTTGTCCCATCCTGGGTTCTCATCTCCTGAAGTTCAGTCCTTCATGCCTCAAAGACATTGCCAAGGCGAGGTCAGGTTGTCCATTCAAGGGTAATTGACTTGAATATAATCTTAACATAAAATCTCAGAGAATCACAGAAAGTTCAAGTTGTGTGTTTTTTTACTTAAGTCTTGGGTATTGGCCACATTGCCACTTCTTTCTGGGTTAGTGCAACAAGTGGTTCTTTTCTGCAATGATTCCTTTGAGGAGGGTGGCACTGACATTCTCCCATTGAGACCCAACCTCATTTCCATCTTTAAGCAGGTGAGATGGAGGTTGTGGTCCAAGGGATGATTCTTTTTCATGGTTGAGAGATATCCATTTATTTGCTGTTCAGTCTTTGAGAAACTGCTTGTCAGGCTACAATAATGAAAGAAGCAGAATATGCTTGCTGGAGATGTTAGTAGATCTGTTAGTAGAGAATGGTTATAGGAAAAGACAGATCAGTGAATATTTGTTGTGATACAGAATATTTCAAAAACATGCTGAATTCAAAGTTATACTTGTGTTCTTGGATTTACTTGTGTTACTAAGAGTTGTCCTTGGGTGACAAAATTGCACAGGGGTCAAAAGTCCACCACAATTGCCACCCTGATATTAGTTTCTGGTGTTATAGTTGACTTCTTGGCCCAGATGGATGGTCTGCATTCCAGGGTCCTGCAGGCTCAGACACATTTAAAACATACACATTCCACATTTGATCTTATCTATATGAAAATAGGATAGAGTGTTTTCAGCAGTATTGTTAATAGTCAGAGCTGGAAAGGACCTCAGTGTCTGTTAACAGGAACAGAGTAAAGGTGGAAATGAAATGAAGGGATTAGAATTCCATGGGCCTGTATGGATGACAAAATGCTGAGAGAAAGAAGCAGATTACAGAATTTATGCAGTAAATTTAGAGACTAAAACAGTGGTCTTTAATCCCTGGTCCACAGACTAGTGCTGGTTTGCAGGTTCAAGAGGTTGAAAAGAATGTGCTTATTGCTTTAGGGGTACATATATAATGAAAGCTAAAGCACTGAATAATAAATTATTCTTCAGGGACTGGAGAACTAGAAATTGGGCCATACACAGGAGTTTTATCTTTTTTTTCCTTCAAACCTGTCATTCTTTTTATTTTTTTTAAATATATTTTTTTATTTAAGTAACATGATCATATTTGGGTTACAGTCATAACTAGAACACCCCCCCCATCACCAGTGCAACATACCCCCTCCCCCTTCCCATCCCCTGCCTGTATTCGAGATAGGCATTCTACTACAGTAATTTGTTTTTAAGTTCAGTAAGTTGTATTTTTTTCCTTAAAGGATAAGAGTAAAAATATATAGTAAAGATGTGATAGTGGCAATCGCCAATGTTTGCATAGTCCAGAAAAATGGAGAAAATGGAAAAAAAAATCCTTGACCTGATTACAAAAGGGCCTCACCCCAGAAGTTTATTGGCATAATACAGACTCTGGGTTCCAGGCATACCAGTCTATCCAACTCCAGTCATTCTCAAGGTCCTGGTGAAACTTTTTCACACTTTAGCTATTGTTGGTATCAGACTCTTACATTTAAAGACTCTGGATTCTGTGCATTTCTTTCATCGATGTCAGGCTGATGTGGAGCATCCTATAGTTTCAGCATATCATTAAATGTGGAGCTATCTGGGCCCAGATGGATAGCACAGCGGTGTTTGCCTTGCAAGCAGCCGATCCAGGACCAAAGGTGGTTGGTTCGAATCCCAGTGTCCCATATGGTCCCCCGTGCCTGCCAGGAGCTATTTCTGAGCAGACAGCCAGGAGTAACCCCTGAGCAACACTGGGTGTGGCCCAAAAACCAAAAAAAAGAAAAAAAAAAGTGGAGCGATCTGCCCTGCATGCAGACTGTTGCTGAGTCACCTGGGTGTTAGGAGCACTCTTTGGAGTAAGTCAATGCCAAAGCGGTGGTAGGTCTTCTCTGGTAGAGGCTTGGATCCTGGTAATGTTAAAGACAATTGTGGTTGTTTCCATAGATGGTATCCATTGTTCAGGTGTGTGTGGGCAATGCCCATTCTTCTGAGGCCTGAGCCAAATCATTATGCCAATGTTCAGGGTAAAAGGCCTAATTACATTACCAAATTTGTGTTCCCATCTCTATTAGATAAGAACTTGTTTGCATATGTATTATTTTCCCATTTTAATGTGCCTATGCAAAAGAGAAGCAATGCCACAAGATATTGTTGTTGCATCTGGGGGCCGAAGAATAAAGTCCAACATTTCCCGTAACTTGGTATAAACGTGAAATCTATACAGAGTTACTCTTATACCAGTATTGCTTATAAAACATATCTCACAGGGGGAAAATCAAACAATCAAATAACTAATCTAGTGGGCAAAATTGTCACTATATGAAGATATTCGAAAAGAGTTATAGATGTTAAGGGAATACATCTGAGATATACAAAAGAGATACATGTGACCCTTTTATGTTTTAAAAAGAAAACAAAGAAAGAAAACAAGGGTATTTGAAGACAACAGGTGATAGTTGAGTTTGAGACATGTTTTGCGGCATTATGGAACCCTATATTGTCCTTGAACTAGAGGTTTTGCTGAAGCTGATTCCGGTATCATGCAACAGTCCATAGTTTGATGGGGGCATGAGGGGCCACTAAGCATGGGTCAACAGGCGTGTTGGTTGTAGTTATTTGTAGAGGCATGAGCTGGAGACCGAGAGGGTATCTTTCAATGAGGAGCTGGATGGTGGTGTTGGGGCAAAAGGTCAGTCTTGGTGTCTACCCAATTAGGAACTGAGGATAAGGAGGGTTGAATAAGGGGAAGATAATGGTTCAGGGTTTGGGTATGAGGAGGTAGGAGAGACAAAGGGGTGAGGGGAGAGGCAATACATAAAAGACTAGACAATAAAGGTCAATTTGAGTGTTTTATCAAAATCTTGGGCATCCTGATTCTATTCCTAGGAACAGTCTAGGATCAGGAACGTTTTTGGATAATGCTTAAAAAGTATAATGCGCCTGCGTGGTTTTGAAAAATAGTATTACTAGTAAACAAAACAGGGGGTCCAATATACATAGGGGAGGGGTTTCCCTCCTCCGCCCGCCCCCCAGGGCTCGAGTTGCCAGGGCCGGCCATAAAGACCTGCCTGGCGTGGGGGGGTCCCAGTCTCCTGGACCAAGTGTTCAGTCCAGGAGATCTGTGGCTCGCTGTCTGACCAGGGACCCTGACATACCAGAAAAAAAGAGGGACGGCTTTCCTGGCATGTGCGCTCTGCTGGGTCCAACTGCGAGCTCCCTCTCCCAGGAGTTTTATCTTAATTGGGAATGTTTCATAGGAGAGTTGATGCATGGATATCAGTTGTAATAATAGTTGTAGATTTTCAAATGCTATTTAATAGCACTATCTTAAAACATTGTGAGGGAAATTCCTCACCGTACTCTCTCTCTTGTTCAAAGAGTACAGTCTTTTTTTTTTTTTTTTTTTTTTTTTGGTTTTTGGGCCACACCCGGTGACGCTCAGGGGTTACTCCTGGCTATGCGCTCAGAAGTCGCTCCTGGCTTGGGGGACCATATGGGACGCCGGGGGATCGAACCGCGGTCCGTCTCCTAGGCTAGCGCAGGTAAGGCAGGCACCTTACCTCGAGCGCCACCGCCCGGCCCCAAAGAGTACAGTCTTGAATGAAGAGAAGCTCAGGAGAAAATGCTGAGCTGGCTGAGGAGCCCTCAAGTTTGCAGGTAAGTTAAGGCAGGCTCAGGAGTGTGGGGACTTGAGATTTGCTATGTTGTCAGTATACAGTGCTGTCTGGAACTTATGCACAGGATTTTAAGAACTGATTTCAACTTAAGAACATTTAACATTAGATTGACCCTCTTAAGCTTCTAAGTGTCCAATAATTCTTATTGGTGACTAGATAAATGTCTTACAGCAGATTTCTATAGCTTTTTCATTTTGTTTAAATGAAACTGCATGATCTTTGACCTGTAACTCCTATACCTCCCTCTTCCCAGCTCCTAGTAGCCACCTTCATTTTATTCTTTTTTTGCTTGTTTGTTTTTGGGACAGACCTGGAAGTCCTCAGGGGTCACTTTTGGCTCTGCACTCAGAAATCACTCCTGGCAGGCTCAGAGGACCACATGGGATGCTGGGGATTGAACCTGGGTCAGATACATGCAAGGAAAATGCCCTACTCACTATGCTATCACTCTGGCCCTATTCTTTGAGTTTGTTGATTTATTTTATGTACATTATATAAGTAAAACAGTACAATATCTTTCTTTATGTGACTGGTATAGGTCATTAGTGTAATTTCCTCAAGATCTATTCATGTTATTGAATGTTACAGAACTGTCTTCTTTTTAATTTAACTTAATTTTTTTTTTTTGGTTGGAGAACTATGTGTAGTGGTGTGTTGGGGGCGACAAGGGCTACACTCAGTGGCGCTTGGTGGTTAACATGTGCTGATCGAATCCAGTTTCACACCTGCCAGACATGTATCTACCATTTAAACCACATTCCTGCCCTCCTTTAATTTTCTTCAAAGGTCTAGCAGTGTTCTATTTATGTATGAGCTATATTTTCTTCACACACCCACCTGTCAGTAGACATTTAGGTAATTACCTCATTTAGGATATTGTGCATAGTGCTGTAATGAACATAGAAGTGCTCATGTATCTTTGAGATCCTGATTGTAATTTTTTTGAATAAACACTCAAAGCAGAATTTCTGGATCATATAGCAGTTCTGTTTTTAAATTTTACTGTTTTTAATAGCAGCTATAACATTTTTTATTTCTATCGGTAGTGTACATGGGTGGAAATGTCTCCATATTTTGTCAATTCTTGTCTTCCTTCCTTCCTTCCTTCCTTCCTTCCTTCCTTCCTTCCTTCCTTCCTTCCTTCCTTCCTTCCTTCCTTCCTTCCTTCCTTCCTTCCTTCCTTCCTTCCTTCCTTCCTTCACTTTGTATATTTTAAATCATTGTAAAAAATTCTGGGGCTGGAGAGGTAGTACAGTGGTAGGGCATTTGCCTTGCATGCAGCTGATCCAGGACAGACGGTGGTTCAAATCCTGGCACCCCATATGGTCACCTGTGCCTACTAGGAGTGATTTCTGAGTGCAGAGCCATTAGTAACCCCTGAGTGTCGCGGGGTGTGATCCCTATCCCCCCCCCAAAAAAAAAACCCAAACAAATTCTGAAGTGTGATTTCTCCAGATTTGTTTTTTCTCATTGTAGCTATTTGTAGTATTTTTATGGTTCCCTATGAGATGTAGAATTATTTTTACCAGTCCTGTAAACAGTATTATTGGGGACCAGGGAGAAATCCTAAGGGATGGAGCACATGCCCTATATGTACTAGCCTGATTTCAATCCCTAGCATTGAATGAGGCCCAGATGGCTCTTAGGTGTGTGGATATGGCTTTGATAATACTGGATTACCCTGAATGGGGCATAGATGGTTGGGTCTGAGTAAGCACTGCATCTCTGGGTTTGCACACATAAATGGGCAGACGTGTTTGTGGGCATTCCCTGGGCCACCTGGACACTACACTGGAGTTCTCCGTGAATAATATCAATAATAATTGGAATTTTATAGAGGTTGAATTGAGTCTGTATACATTTTGCGTAATATGGACATCTTTGTATTGTACACCAGGCCTTGAAATTAGAAAAACTTTCCATTTGCTTGCTTTCAATTTTTCATAATTCTTTTGTAGTGTTTTTTAACATAAAATTATTTTATTTAAAGATCATGTATTACATAGTTAATCTCATACTTTTGTTTTCACATAAGTGGGAGCAACATAACTGAAAAAAAAAAGAAAAAAAAGTACAGCAACAAGAAAATTTTTAAAAATTATTGAGGTCATTAAGTGATTGTCAGAAGGATTACTAAGCTCTTGTTGCTAATAGATCTTTCTGTTAACTTCTTTTGTTTCTGAACATTAAGGTAGCTTCAGATACACACTGGCATCAAAATTGATGTGTTCCTACTGAGATGACAGTATTAAAAAAATGGAGTTGTCCAGGAATTTGAAGCACTGTGGCTGACACTATGGCTTTTGTGGGGCATATTTTTGGCTTCCAGGCCTTAAAGAATTACAATAAGTATGAGTGAGAAGGTGCCCACACTGACTCCTAAAAGGACCTGGTAATGTAGCCCAAATATTGGCCTACCTGGAATTTTGGTCATAATTAAGTAGTGAAGCTGGACCCTGTTTTGCAGATTTTAGTTTCCAAATATTTTACTTAGTTAAGATTATTAGTACTTTTATTCATAGAAATGCAAATGATTTTCATATATCGACTTCGTATTTTGCAACCTTGTGAAATTTGTTTTGATAAATTGTATGATAGAATCTAATTTCTTTCTCTATATAATCATGTCATGTGAATCAAGGATAATTTTCCTTTCCAATTCAGGTATTTTTTTAGGGGATGGGTTTGGGCCACACCTGGCAATGTTCAGGGGTTACTCCTGACTCTGCATTCAGGGGTTATTCCTGGCAGTGCTTGGAGGTCCATATGGAATGCTGAAGATTGAACTCAGGCTGGTTGCATGCAAGGCAAATACCCTCCTAGAGCTATCACTCTGCCCCCTACTGCAGTTGGGTGTCTTTAATTTCTTTTTCTTAATTGCTCTAGTTGGAGGTTTTAGTACTATGTCAAAGAGAAGTGGCAAGAGTTGGGCATCTTTCTTTATGTTATGGTACTTCCCTTTGTCCTTGTTTGCTGAGTCTTTTATCATGAAGGAGATCAATTATTGTCAAATATCTTTAATTGTGTATATATATTAAATGATTCTTTATCTTGTTTCCCATTAATTGTTTTTCAAATGCTCAGCTATTCTTGCATGTAGAATAAATCTCACTGTTATAATGTACAATCCTTTTAATACTGTTGGATTAGTTTAGTTTTGCTAGTTTTTTTTTTTCTTTTTGCATCTGTGTAAATCAGGGATAATAAACTACAGGGTTTTTTTTTCCTGAAGTTTTCTTTTGGTCTAAATCTTTAGAGTGACCCAGTTCAAGCCAGAAGATGCCATTGGGGCCAGATGGGCTCCCTCTGGCTCAGCTTCTCCTTATCCAGGACAGGAAGTGGTAAATGGTTGGGAGAGCTCAGGCTTCTGGAACAGGGTGCTATCTTGTAAAGACTACCTGCTGTGTTTCCTCTGCACTTCAGGGAGATGTAGGGAACAATCAGAAGTGGGAGAAAGCTAGGGTTTATTTGGCAGACACCTCATTTTATTAGCCTGCCTTTTCCCAGTTTCTCTCCCCCTCCCCACCCCCGTGCGCATGCTAGGATAATATATTTGTCTTCTCAAATATATACCTAAATTATAATCATGGAAAATATTATCCAAGGGAAGTTATCGAACTTTCATGCTCACCTGAAAAGTGAGGAAAACCACACTGTCCAGCTCATAAGATTGTTTGAGAATTAAATGAGATGTGTTGAATTTAGCATAGTGGTGCCACAGAATTGTGACTGCACAAGCCCTATCTACCACATGGTGGCAGCATCAGACAAGGGCAGATCTTGTTCCTGCGAGAGCAGAAGCATGCAGATGGGTTAGCACGGGGTCTCAAACTCAATTTACCTGGGGACTGCAGGAGGCAAAGTCGGGGTAAGGCAGGGCCGCATAAGGGATTTCACAAAAAAAAAAAAAAGTCCTCAAACGTCATTATTAACAGTTTTAATTATTTCTTCTGAACATGAATAGAACATTGAGTGACGATCATGAACAGTTCTTCTGAACATGGCATCTTTTGCCTATTCCTTGCTGCCAGAGACTTGCAGCGCTTCTTCTCACAAATCTGAACCACATTTGACTTTAGAGAGGAAGTAGTTGAGACCCTCAGTATGGCTTGAAGATGATCATCATTAAGTCTAGACCTGTACTTTGACTTTTTGAAGTTCAATGTGGAGAATAACTTTTCACACAAATATGTGCTCCCAAAAAGGCACATGGTGCGCTTGAACACTCGGGAAAGCTCAGGGAAGCTGGGGGGCAATTCTCTCAAAAATTGCCCATGCATGTCTGCTTTTCCACTAATCTTCCTGAACTTGGCTTTGAGATCAGAGTTGCATTGCAGGTCAATGAGCTCCATTTGAAGCACAGGAGGGGCATCTTGCACATCAAAGGAAAAGGGGTCCACAAAAATTTGGAAAGTGGCTCTGTGCTTTTTGAAGTCTGCAAATCTGTGATCAAATTCCTTTTCTACTTAAAAATAGCATCAACATATTTCTCACCACTGAATGGTATGCCTGAATCCACAAATTCCTTGCATGCTGGAAAATGGCAAAGGTTTGTTTGAGAGAGCTGGGATTTCCGTAACACAAGTTTTGTGGGGAATGCTCTCATGTTGTCATAGGCAGCACTGATAAGCTGCCCCGAGCCTTGTAACATATTGTTTAGTACATTCAGCTTATGTGCGATGTCAACAAGAAAAGCTAAGTCCATGAGCCATTTGTGATCACTCAACTCAGAAACATCATCCCATCCTTCTCCATGAAGGCTTTCACTTCTTCTCTCAAGTCAAAAAATCTTTTCAGGACATTTCCCCTGTTGAGCCAACGTACCTCAGTGAAATAGAGCACATCTCCATATTCTGACTCCATTTCCTCTAAAAAAGCATGGAACCTCCTGTGCTTTTATCCCCTGGATCTGATTTGGTTGATGCATTTCACAACAACAGACATCATATTATCACACGGCAGGTATTTACTGCAAAGGGCCTGCTGATGGATAATGCAGTGAAGAGCAATGGCCTTCTCTACACCCTCCTTTTCAAGTTTTTTTTGAACAAGTGCCACCAGTCCATTTTTCCTCTCTGTTATCAATGGTGCTCCATCGGTTATTATTCCAACAAACGTCTTCCATGGCAAACCTGCATTCTCAATGGCATCACGTAGATGCCGAAATATCTCATTAGTGGTTGTCTGGCCATGCATTGGGATTATTGTGAACAGCTCCTCTGTCAATTCAAAATTGCAATCAACACCACGGACATAAATTGTGAGCTGCGCAGTGTCTGTTATATCTGTGCCCTTGTCAAGATAAACTGAGTATGCATCAAAACATTTGGCTTTCTCACACAGTTGATGATGTCACTTGACATGTCATAAATGCGCTCTGCCACAGTGTTGGCAGAAAGGCTGATTTTGCTAAACTGACCTTTCTTTTCCAGACAGATAATACTTGCAGCCTGTAACATGCATTTTTTAACAAACTCTCCTTCTGTGAATGGTTTTCCTGCCTTAGCAATCATTTCACTAACCCTGTAACTAGCTTCGACTGATGCAACATTCTCTTTGGTTGCTTTCTTGAAGAAATCTTGTTGCCTCATTAGACATGCTTTAAGACTGGCAACCCGCTTGGCTCTCTCATTTCCTTGATATTTTGCACATTCCTCAGCATGTTTAGTTGAATAATGGCGTTTCAAGTTGTATTCCTTGTGCACTGCAACTTTCTTTGAGCAAATAAGACATGTGGGGATGCCCCTGTGCTGAACAAAGAAATACTGCATCTCCCACTTTTTCTGAAATTGTTCGTGCTCATCATCAATCTTTCTCTTCATTGCAGGCTTTGATGAAGTCATGATGAAGGTATGACAAAATCTAATTCTGTAATAAACTTCTCTCCCTTCTCTCCCTTAGGCCTTCAATAATGAAAGGGACAGTGGGCAGGAGCAGAGGAAATGACGTCTGCGCTAGGCGCCAAGTATTCGCGATTATTTGTTTACCGAATATTCGCAATAAAAAATCACATTAGTAAGAAAAAAATCACAAAAAAAATCTCATTAAACATTTGCATATCTTGAACGGAACCGCTCGGGGTATGCGAATGTTTAATGCGATTTTTTTTCTTACTAATGCGATTTTTATCCCGATTATTCGGTAAGCGAATAATCGTGAATACTGCGATATTTGAAGGCCGGCCGCGGGCCACAAAATGTTGTACGGAGGGCCGCAAACGGCCCACAGGCCGCGAGTTTAAGACCCCTGGGTTATCAGTTCCTCAAGGAGTGCTAATGGTAGAGAGCACTCTTTGCTGGCTTCCTAAGTGACCAGTGTTGGGAAATGCTTTGCTACTGATCTTGGGGTCCTTTAAAAGTTAGTTCTGGATGACGGAGGTGGCTCAAAGGGCAGAAGTGGATGGGGTTTTTTTGTTTTGTTTGGGGTCACACCCTGCAGTGCTCAGGAATTACTCCTGGCTCTATGCTCAGAAATTGCTCCTGGCAGTTTGAGGTAAGATGCTGGGATTCGAACCACCGTCCTTCAGCATGCAGGGCAAACGCCCTACTTCTGTCCCAGAAGTGGATGGTTTGTATGTAGAGACTTTGGATTTCATCCCTAGCAACATATGGTTCCACAGCACTACCACGAATAACCCCAAGCACCAACCCTAGCATAATTGAGTGTGGCCCAAACTCTCCCCGACCCCCCCCCCCAAATATTTCTTGCTAAGTTAGCAAGGTGAGACCCTGAATCTGATCACCAAAATCAAGTGGTCATCCACACCCACTGGCTCTCTGGGCCTGAGCACATCAGGTGCTCTCCACACTGTCTCCCTCCTATTGGTACCACCAGGTCCTGCTTTTCAAAAAATGAACACTCCCACCCCAACTCTTTAAAATCCATATTTTAAATTTCATATGTTAAATCATATTCTTTCTTTTTCATTATTTCCATTTCTTTTTTCTTCTCTTTTTTCTTTTCTCTTCTTTTCTTTCCACACCAAGCAGTGCTTAGGGATCTATGCTCTGGAGATCACATGTAGTACTAGGATCAAACCCATGTGCTAAGTACAAAGTGCTAGGCAAGCTGTACTATTGCTCTGGCCCCTTGGTCAGATTAACCAACCATTCTTTTGGGATCTATATTTTTCTTTTTTTTTTTTTTTTTTTTTTTTTTTTTGGTTTTTGGGCCACACCCAGCGGTGCTCAGGGGTTACTCCTGGCTGTCTGCTCAGAAATCGCTCCTGGCAGGCTCGGGGGACCATATGGGACACCGGGATTCGAACCAACCACCTTTGGTCCTGGATCGGCTGCTTGCAAGGCAAACGCCGCTGTGCTATCACTCCGGGCCCTATTTTTCTTAAAAATTTTAAAGAATATTAATTTTGTGCTTGCTTTGGCAGCACATATACTAAAATTAAGATGATACAGAGAAGATTAGCATGCCCCCTGCGCAAGGATGACACGCAAATTTGTGAAGCATTCCATATTAAAAAAAAGAATATTAATTTTATTAGCTATTTGTTAGTATATCTCTCTTTGAATGCCTGCCCTTCATGTCCATATTTAGCACTCATTGGACTGTTTCTCCAACCCTTTTTCAATAAAAGTCAATAAGGGATTCCTGCTTTCCTTCTTGAGGCAGCCAAGAAGACACCAATGAACATAATCTTTTCAAGGCCCAGCATAGGGTAGGCTGTCTCTACCCATGAAAGGTGGAGGCTGATACCTGCCATGTGTTTGGGCACAAGAGAGCCATTATAAAAGGCTGCTGCTTTGCTCCTTGCCTGGTTTCCTGCTTTCCTGCATGGCTGCATTCATCTTTTAGCCCATGAACCCCACCACAATACATAGTAAAAACCACACTACAAGCATGTCAATGGGGAAACAATGCAGGATAACACCATGCATAGAGAATGAAGATGGCAGCTCTGATGACTTGAAAAGTACCAACAACCTAGTTAACCCCTCAGATAAGGAGTTTAGAGTAGAAATATGGAGGGTGTTCAGAAAATACAAAGAAAGCATGAACAGACCACAAAGATAGAAATCAGAAAACTCAAAATGAAATAGCAGGATTGAAAAATTTAGTAGATGAAATGAAAACCTCAATGGAAAGCCTCTGCAACAGAGTAACATCAGCTGAGGAGAGAATTAGTGAGCTGGAAGATGAGATGCAGAAAAATTTCATACAGCAGAAGAGATTGGAAAAGGACTTTATTTTTTTTTTTTTTTTTTTTTTTTTTTTTTTTTTTTTTTTTTTTTGGTTTTTGGGCCACACCCGTTTGACGCTCAGGGGTTACTCCTGGCTATGTGCTCAGAAATTGCCCCTGGCTTGGGGGGACCATATGGGACGCCGGGGGATCGAACCGCGGTCCGTTCCTTGGCTAGCACTTGTAAGGCAGACACCTTACCTCTAGCGCCACCTTCCCGGCCCCTGGAAAAGGACTTTAAAGCAAATTATCAGACAAGGAAAAAAATACTCAAAAGAATGCTAACAGATGAAAATAGAAGTCTTTGATAAACTCAAAAGAAACAACATAAGAATCATTGGAGTCACAGAGACCCAGGAAGAAAATCTCCAGGAAGAATCAACAGACAAGGACATTATTACAGAGAAACTCCCAGAGCTGAAGACTGCATGCAACCAAATCCTGCATGCCTGAAGAATACCAGCTAAAAGAGACCAGAAGGAAAGCACCCTAAGGTACATCTTAGACACAATGATGAATTCCACAGATAGTGATAGAATAATGAGGGGCCAAAGAGACAGCATTGTGGTAGGGCATTTGCCTTGCAAGCGGCCAACCCAGGACCAATGATGGTTCGATCCTGGCATCCCATATGGTCCCCATGCCTGCCCGGAGTGATTTCTGAGTACAGAGCCAGGAGTAACCCCTGAGTGTGGCCGAGTGTGACCCAAAAACAAAACAAAACAAAACAAAAAGATAGAGATAGAATAATGAAAGCAGCAAGATCAAAAAGAGAAATTACATTCAAAGGAACATCCTTAATATTTACAGGAGCCAGAGAGATAGCACAGTGGTAGGGTATTTACCTTGCATGTAGCCAACCCAAGACAGAGAGTGGTTTGAATTCAGATATCCAATACAGTCCCCTGTGCCTGCCAGGAGCGATTTCTGAGAGGAGACCCAGGTGTAACCCCTGAGCGCCATCGGGTGTGATGCAAACCCCCCCCCCAAAAAAAAAAAGTTTAGAGCAAACCTGTCACAAGAAATCCTCAAGTCCAGAAGGCAGTGGTGGGATATAGTGACAAAACTCAAAGAAATAAATGCTTCGCCTGCAATACTGCACCCAGCCAGACTCACTTTCAGGTTTGAAAGAAGTATACATAGCCTCACAGCTAAACAGCAGCTCAAAAACTTTACAGACTTCAAACCAGTCTTACAAGATAAACTTAAAGGTCTACTTTAAGACAAGACAGGCCTAAAGACACACCAAACTTCTATATAAAGATGGCTCTAAATCTTGTGACAATTATCTCAACATCAATGGGCTAAATACACCAGTTAAGAGACACCAGTTAAGAGTGGCAAAATGGATCAAAGAGCTAAATACAACGTTCTTCTGCCTATAGGAAAAACATCTGAATAGTCAGAACAAACATAGATTCAAAATCAAAGGCTGGAGGAAAATCATCCAAGAAAACAACTCCCTTAAAAAAGCTGGAGTGGCCATATTAATATCAAATGACATAAACTTTAGACTCGGAAAATTTATAAGGGACAAAGATGGACATTTCTTACTAATCAAGGGGTATGTACAACAGGAAGAAATCACACTCCTATGGGGCTGGAGCAGTGGTGCAAGGCATAAGGCGTTTGCCTTACATATGATAACCTAGGACGAATTATTGTTCAATCCCCTGGTGTCCCAAGCCAGGGGCGATTTCTGAGCGCATAGCTAGGAGTAACCCCTGAGTGTCACTGGGTGTGACCCCCCCAAAAAAAACCCCCCCCAAAAAAGAAATCACACTCCTAAACATGTATGTATCCAATGACAGACCAGCAAAATACTTTTGTTATAAATAAGATAGTTTCCTATTTTTAGACATATTTTCATACTTAATTGCATAGTTCAAACTTCAGCAAACTTGGCTTTTAAATATGGTTATTTGTATATTTACTTTTTTTTTGGGGGGGTCACACCCGTCAGCACTCAGCTGTTCCTCCTGGCTCTACGCTCAGAAATTGCTCCTGGCAGGCTCAGGGGACCATATGGGATGCCGGGATTCCAACCACCATCCTTCTGCGTCTAAGGCAAACTCCCTACTGCTGTGCTATCTCTCCAGCCCCTGTATATTTATTCTTTTATTTATTTCTGCTTCTTTTAATTATTTCCTAGGAATTTGAGTGGATTCCAGGATAATAGTTATGAAGATATTTATAGGAATAGTTGTCTTTTTTGGTGGTGTGTGGGGGCATACTCAGAAATGCTCAGTGATTATCCTGGCTCTGCACTCAGGAATTATTCCTGCTGGGCTTGGGGTATTAGATGGGATGATGGGGATTGAATCCAGGTCAATCTTGTGCAATGCAAGAGCCTTACTCATTGTACTGTCTCTCTGGCCTGAGTAATACTGTTTTCTAATAGAAATGTACCAACTTAGACTGCTGTTTTTCAAAACCATGTCTAGCTATTTAGGTTTCTATGATTTGGAATCCCAGGAACAGTATAAAAATGCATCCCATTTCTTACTTGGTGTACCCCTAGTATGAATGGCAATGTGTTAGTTCCGAGGCGGTAGCATGCAGAGTATACAGAAAACAGAGTGAGTTAAGGATTCAGAGAAGGAAGGAATGTGCCTGGTGATGGGAAGTGGGAAGTAAGGGGGAAGTCAGCAAAGTGAATGGAGGGGCTGGATCCCTTCCTCATCTCAGTTCTAGTGAGGCTGAGAGGTGGAAAGGTGTAGGCCTGATTCCAACATCTGCAGCACCTAGGGCAAAAGTTGACATAGATATTCATATGCTGTATGTCTAGATGTCTAAAATTTAGAAGTCAAACACTGTTATGTAAGAAAGGAATTGGGGATAGGATACAAATATTTTGAATGAATGCTTTGGATGCTGGAGTTCTAGATTCAATTCTTGGAACTACATAGTCTGAGCTCTACTGGGTACAACTCTAAAGAAGATCAGTAAAAAAATTAAATAAAATATAATCTTTCTAGAATGATAGACATCCATAACAACTTGAAAATACCGAATGCCAAGTTGTCATCCATATCCTAAATGCTTTCTCTACTTACCCCAAAGCTTAAAATCCTAGAAATGTGGACAGTGGCTCATACATATCTAGACTATTTACACTCCTGACAAATAGCCATTTCTGTTCTTAGGCCAAGAGGTACATTGGGTCTGGAGAGATAGTGGAGTGGTAAGATGCTTGCCTTGTAAACAAATGATCCTGGTTTGATACCCATCACCCCAGATAGTCCCACAAGCACCAATGGGAGTGATTCCTGGGTAAAAGGTAGAGACTAACCCCTGATCATTGTGGGGTATGGCCCCCAAATAAACAACACAAACAAAAAGAGGTGCATTGGGGGTCTACTGACTCTTAGGAGGCTCACCTAGGGAAGAGACATGCATAGGCCTTGGGTGTATGTTTCCAGTCATTTAGGGAAGGGGCTTTGAAGTTCCCTGTGCCTGAAAAACAATCCAGAGAAAGAGCAGTTTGGGTCTCAGGTCGACATGAACTCTTGGTTTGAATAACTATTTGCTCAAAAGGGATGTGCTGAGGAATATCCTTCAAAACATTTTGTTTTCTTTTTGTGATTCCCCCCTATTTTACTGGTTGGCATCCCTAGTTTCATGCCATGACCATAGTTAATGAAATTTTCACTGTGTCTCATTGGACTAACCTAGGGTTCCACAGGGGGCCATTTGGCTCTTGTCTGAAAAATGCTGTTTCAAAGAATGGACCTAAAGCAGAGTCTCCTCTTGCTCTGTACTAAGGTCAATACTGGATGGGTATCTCCCCTTGAAAAAAAAGACAAAAGTAGAGTCTGGAAGACTCCTGGCGATTGATTCTTAGCAGTTCTGAAAATCAGTTGCTAGAACTACTAGTAACTCTTGTTCTAGGGGTGAGACTTCGTTCTGCTTCCTGCCAGGGCATCCGTGTTTACCATCTCCCTGGCGCTCAGTTTCACCCACTAATGAACCTGTCCTTTTCCAAAACAAGTGTCTCCATTTTACTGTTAAGTAGCTTTTTCTGTCTGCTTTTTACCTACTCATTGCAGGTGGTGATCTAGAAATATCTTTTTATTTTTATTAAATCCAATTTCTTTTAGTCTAAGTTTTTATTACTTCATTAATAACACAATTATCATAAAAAGTTTGTGGATTTTCAGAGAAAGTTACTGAAAGTTTATTCCAGGTTCTAAACCCTGCAGCCATCATTTTTTGGGACATGTTGAGCTCCTGTGAAATAGTATACCTTGAAGACTGTAAGAAACCATTGCTAAATGAGAGACAGGTCTTGACATTTCTCTGAATTCTTAGTTAAAAAAAAAAAGTGGGGTCAAAGCACTAGCACAGTGGTAGAGTGTTTGCCTTGCAAGTGAACAACATGGGGCAAACCTGGGTTTAATCCCTGGCATCCCATATGGTCCCCGGAGCCTGCTAGGAATGATTTCTGAGTGCAGAACCAGGAGTAACCTGAATGCTGCCAGGTGTGGTCCCAAAACCAAACCAACCAAACCCAAAAAAGGTATTACAGCCAGCAATAGTTGTTCTTCACCATCATTTCTTTCTTTGATAACTTTTTACTAGATATACAAGGTGGGAATAAGACAATGTTTTCTTTTTCTTTCTTTCTTTCTTTCTTTCTTTCTTTCTTTCTTTCTTTCTTTCTTTCTTTCTTTCTTTCTTTCTTTCTTTCTTTCTTTCTTTCTTTCTTTCTTTCTTTCTTTCTTTCTTTCTTTCTTTCTTTCTTTCTTTCTTTCTTTCTTTCTTTCTTTCTTTCTTTCTTTCTTTCTTTCTTTCTTTCTTTCTTTCTTTCTTTCTTTCTTTCTTTCTTTCTTTCTTTTCTTTCGTGGTTTTTGGGTCACACCCGGCAGTGCTCAGGGGTTATTCCTGGCTCCACAATGTTTTCTTTTTCTTTCTTTCTTTCTTTCTTTCTTTCTTTCTTTCTTTCTTTCTTTCTTTCTTTCTTTCTTTCTTTCTTTCTTTCTTTCTTTCTTTCTTTCTTTCTTTCTTTCTTTCTTTCTTTCTTTCTTTCTTTCTTTTCTTTCTTTCTTTCTTTCTTTCTTTCTTTCTTTCTTTCTTTCTTTCTTTTCTTTCGTGGTTTTTGGGTCACACCCGGCAGTGCTCAGGGGTTATTCCTGGCTCCACAATGTTTTCTTTTTCTTTCTTTCTTTCTTTCTTTCTTTCTTTCTTTCTTTCTTTCTTTCTTTCTTTCTTTCTTTCTTTCTCTTTCTTTCTTTCTTTCTTTCTTTCTCTTTCTTTCTCTTTCTTTCTCTTTCTTTCTTTCTTTCTTTCTTTCTGTCTTTCTTTTTTTCTCTTTCTTTCTCTTTCTTTCTCTTTCTTTCTTTCTTTCTTTCTTTCTTTCTTTCTTTCTTTCTTTCTTTCTTTCTTTCTTTCTTTCTTTCTTTCTTTCTTTCTTTCTTTCTTTTCTTTCGTGGTTTTTGGGTCACACCCGGCAGTGCTCAGGGGTTATTCCTGGCTCCACAATGTTTTCTTTTTCTTTCTTTCTTTCTTTCTTTCTTTCTTTCTTTCTTTCTTTCTTCTTTCTTTCTTTCTTTCTTTCTTTCTTTCTTTCTTTCTTTCTTTCTTTCTTTCTTTTCTTTCTCTTTCTTTCTTTCTTTCTTTCTTTCTTTCTTTCTTTCTTTCTTTCTTTCTTTCTTTCTTTCTTTCTTTCTTTCTTTCTTTCTTTCTTTCTTTCTTTCTTTCTTTCTTTCTTTCTTTCTTTCTTTCTTTCTTTCTTTCTTTCTTTCTTTCTTTCTTTCTTTCTTTTGTGGTTTTTGGGTCACACCCGGCAGTGCTCAGGGGTTATTCCTGGCTCCAGGTTCAGAAATTGCTCCTGGCAGGCACGGGGGACCATATGGGACTCCGGGATTCAAACCGATGACCTCCTGCATGAAAGGCAAACACCTTACCTCCATGCTATCTCTCCAGCCCCGACAATGTTTTATTTTTCTATCATAGCAAGTCTTATGTTCTCTATAATTCCTCTCGTTCTGCAGAACGTAAGACCTCAGTACATGTAGCTAGAAGCACTAATGTAACAGATACTTGCAACTTTAGTTCTGGAGATTCTTAGCTAAATTCAAGAGATTCTTTTTTTTTTCTTTCTTTTTTTTTTGTTTTTTTTTGGGCCACACCTGTTTGATGCTCAGGGTTTACTCCTGGCTATGCGCTCAGAAATTGCTCCTGGCTTGGGGGGACCATATGGGACACTGGGGGTTCGAACCGCGATCCGTCCTATGCTAGCACTAGCAAGGCAGACACCTTACCTCTAGTGCCACCTTCCCGGCCAATTCAAGAGATTCTTAGCTAAGTTCATTAGATACATTTTTGTATCTTCCAAATTACTGTAGCATTTTTTTGCCAACTGTCTTTTTTTTTTTTTTTTTTGCTACATAACACAGGTCATCATAGTGCTAGTATTCATTACAGAGCTGTTATTTTTGTTCTGCTTTTCCTACACAAGTCCTGGCTTCTTCATGGTGTAGTCTCAGGTCACCCTGCTAAGAGGATGAGAACAGATACTGAAGGGCTTCTTGAGACATAGTTTCAGAAGTTATACAATGACACTAACTGGAAGGTTAGTCACTTTGCCAAAGCAAGTCACAATGCCATGCCCATTCAAGGAGAGAATTGGAAAAGCCAAAATGCAAAACTGGGCCGAATAATAGGGATGGGAAGTGACTGTGGCTACCTCACCAACAAAACAATCACACCAATTCACCAAGACAAACTTTTATTATTTATTTTTATTTTGGGGGTTTTTTTGGGTCACATCCGGCAGCGCTTAGGGGTTACTCCTGGCTCTTCATTCAGAAATCACTCCTGGCAGGTTTGGGGCATTATATGGGATTCCAGGAATCAAATCAGGGTCCATCTAGGGTTGGATGTGTGAAAGGCAAAAACCCTACTATGGTGTTATCACTCCAGCCCCAAACCAAACTATTAAGATTGAGAAAAAATAAATCTCAACATGAAAGGTTTTAGAAGCTTTTCTTATTTATATATATATATATTTGTTTGTTTGTTTGTTTCCAGAAAGCTACAGTGGTGTCCATTTATAAGAATGAGAACTTAGGGCCCGGAGAGATAGCACAGCGGTGTTTGCCTTGCAAGCAGCTGATCCAGGACCTAAGGTGGTTGGTTCAAATCCTGGTGTCCCATATGGTCCCCCGTGCCTGCCAGGAGCTATTTCTGAGCAGACAGCCAGGAGTAACCCCTGAGCACCGCCGGGTGTGGCCCAAAAACAAAAACAAAAACAAAAACAAAAAAAAAAGAATGAGAACTTAGACTGAGAAAGATGAGGACAAGTCATCTGGGAACCAGGTGCTCCCACATGAGCTCTCAGCCAAGGAAATCTCCAGGGCGATGGGCTGAGAGATACATGGGCCAAATTTGAGCAGGGTGTGACTTTGAGATTAATGTTTCCAAGAAGGATAATTTTGGGGAAAATTCAACCCTGAAAACTGAGTTGACAGTATTGAATTATTTTTCAGAACTGCTTAGATTAGATATAATGAGTTGTTCTTGCGGGGTGGAGTGAGATAGAAAAATGAGGCAAATTTTTAACTCAGGAAGAACCAAAATTGTTATAGAAAGAAGATTTAATCATGTCTATCAGGAAAAATGTAAACAATAATTCATTATTAATTTAAAAGAGCTTTGAATTAGATTTTAACTCAAATTGTAAGACTGGGTCAGGGAGATGGCTTAAAGGATTGAGTGCATATTTTGCTTTCAGAAGGCCTGAGTTTGATCTGACACTGCATGGTTCCCTGCCCATTATCAGAGATCCCTGAGCACCTCATTTGTGGTCCCAATCAACCAAACAATAAGTCACTGAAGTTATCTATTTGTTCGTTATATTTGGAAGATGCAGAAAGGGAGGTATTTGATTGTAAAGGAGCTAAAAATCTGAAGGCAAAATGATAGAAAATTTATTGTCTAAAATTCATGTATCAAATTATAAGAGTATATTTACATTATTTATTTACATATATAAAAAAGTGTCTGGGGCTGGAGAGATAGTACGGTGGTTAAGTTTCTTGTCTTGCACATGGCTACCCTAATTTCATCCTTGACACTGCATCTGGTCCCTTGAGCTTCACTGGATGGGGCCCAAAACAACAACAACATCAACAACAATTATAATGTTTTCTAGATATTGAGAAGGGGTGGATATGAGGACTGTGAATAAGGGAATGATTTCTAAAATAACATTAAAAATTAGCCTGGACTTTTAAAACTAAGAGTAAATATTACTTTCGAAAAAAGAATGGTTATAACATGAGTTGAGAAAAAAATTGGTTGTTAATCAGAGAAAAAAATATTGCTAGAAGCAGTTACAAGGCAAAAATCCTTAAAAGAATGAAAGATAATCTATGATTAAAAAATTTAAAGACTTCACTTTAGGTGCCAGTCCCTATCCAAAGTTAAGACAAAAATTGAGAAAGGCAAATTCCAACCCTGAAGTTTAGTAGAATTAGGCACGTAGATAAGCATGTAATTGCAATGTAATAGTCAATGCTCCAATAGAGGCATCTAGAAAGTGATATGATACCACGGAGTTAAGAAACAATCCTTGTTTGGGGCTCCAGTTGGAAATGGCTTTCTAGAAGAGTAGATCTTAAAAATGCAGTTTTGTATGCTGCAAGTAAAACATGGCAACTTGTTGAACAGTAAGATGTTTCAGCTATATTGGGGCTGAAGAGATAGCATGGAGATAAGACATTTGCCTTGCATGCAGAAGGACGGTGGTTTGAATCCCTGCATTCCGTATGGCCCCTGGAGTCTGCCAGGAGCGATTTCTGAGCCTAGAGCTAGAAGTAACCCCTGAGCATTGCCGGGTGTGACCCAAAAACCAAAAACAAGCAAACAAAAACAAACAAAAAAACTATAAAGAGAAGGAGAAGAGAACGAGTGTTGAGTTTGGTGTGGCTGGAAACTGTGAAGTGGGGAATGACTGGAGATGAGCCTGGAAAGGTAGATGGGGGCAGATCTCAGGAGCAAGTGGTCATGCTAAGGGTAGGCCCGGGAGAGTTCACTACAGGTGTGAGACATATAACGCACATTTTAGCATGAGCACTGGTACTGAGGAAGTAAGTGCAAGTTCGGATGCAGGGCTAGCACAGGAGGAAAGAGTGAGCCATTAGGCAGAGGCCGAATTCCTC
The DNA here is from genome assembly GCF_024139225.1 of Suncus etruscus. Classification (NCBI taxonomy): domain Eukaryota; kingdom Metazoa; phylum Chordata; class Mammalia; order Eulipotyphla; family Soricidae; genus Suncus; species Suncus etruscus. The sequence continues at coordinate 164,320,804 of NC_064850.1, forward strand.
ATAGGTAGATAGATCTCAGTGACCAACTTTCGGATGAAAGACTCAGAGGTGATTTGATGTTCACACATTCATCAGCCTTATTATGTACTTTTTCTGTCCCTGGGACCCAGCCAGCACAGGGTTGTGGGTATGCATTGAATGCAGCAGGTGGCTTCAGTTACTGGAAGTGCAGAGAATAAAAGTGCAGAGAACTACAGCTGGGGCTGGAGAGTATAGTAGAGAAGGTGCTTGTCTTGAATGCAGCCCACCCAGGTTCTATGCTCTGGTCTCTTGAGCCACTAGAAGTGATTTCTACTTGCAGAGTCAGGAGTAGGCCTTGAGCTTACTACCAGGCGTGCCCCCCCCCCCAAAGTAACAAACAAAAGAACTGTAGCTGCAACTGTGATGTTCTATTCTCAAGAGAATGGAGCCCAGAAAGAGAAAAGTCTGCTGCTAAGGAAGGAACAGGGAGAGCCAGCAGGGAGAACTAGTAAAACATAGGGGAAAAGTTTGGGGAAGGGGTGGGTCATGGTGACATGCTGTGGAGGAAGTGGGCAGAGACCTGAGTTGTCATGTACATGAGGCAATTTGATGATGCCAAAGGGAGCCAGAGGGGTGAGGATGTCGAGGAATGAAGAGCTTCTCTCACTGATAAAGAAGTGAAGGAGAAAGGGGTCAGTTAGAGGTGGGCTTGATGAAGGTCATGCCATTCTTTTTTTTTTCTTTTGGCCACACTTGGTGATGCTTTTAATGATTCCTGTCTCTGTATTTGGTGGTGCCCCACCACAAATTTGGGGCCTTTTTTAAAAAAAAATTAAAAGTGACTAATTAGGCCTGGAGATATAGCACAGTGGGTTTGCCTTGCAATCAGCTAATCCAGGACCAAAGGTGGTTGGTTCGAATCCCAGTGTCCCATATGGTCCCCCGTGCCTGCCAGGAACTATTTCTGAGCAGACAGCCAGGAGTAACCCCTGAGCACCGCCGGGTGTGGCCCAAAAAAACAAAACAAAACAAAACAAAAAAAAGTGACTCATTGATGAAGAGATGACTTAGGAGTCAGGAGTCAAATGCACAAGACCACTAATTAATTCCCAGTACCACATGGCTCCTCAGGCACTGCCAGGAAGCTAGTGATGAAGTCTGGTAGTGTAGACCTTAGACTTGTGATAAAGCCAGGTCCCAGCTTTGAGCTGTATGGCTGATAGGTTGGGTATTGTTGGGAGTAGCCTCCGTTATTTGAGTACTGCTTGAAAGGCCCCTTAAAGTTGCTAAGAATTTCAAGGCAGCATTGCCCTTTAATTGTGAGTTGAAATTAGACGCCGCTCCACACCATCCTGACTTCAATGTAGGATATACAGATTCCAGGACCTTCAATACAGAAACATGATACCAACAACAAAGACTGTGAAAAATATAACTGTATGGGCACTACAGACAATGACCGGGATTGGACAAACTAGTTTGCCTGGAGCCTAGAAATGGTCTTATGTCAGGAAACTTCAGGGGTAGGGTCTCCTTGTACTTAGGCCAGAGTTTTTCCTTTCCATGACCCCCATACTTTGGTGGGCCCATGCAAACAATAATTGCCACTCTAACATTGTTTTTACAGTGCTCCTTTGACTCTAAACCTTTAAGAAACCACTAGTAAAAATATCTGGAACTGCATATATGCTTTTAGTTACACTAGCATTCTGGGGGATAAAGGAGGGAGATAAGGGCTATATATATGCTTGGGAACAGGGATGAAGGGAGGACAACACTGGTGGAGGAAAGGCCCTCATTTATTGTCACTGTGTACCTTAAATATCACTGTGTAAGATTTGTAATTCACTTTGGCCACAATAAAAATTAAAAAAAAAAAGAGAGAGAATTTCAAGGCAGCAATGGCAGAGCATTAAAAGTAGTGTGGGGTCACAGTACTGGTTGTATTCTAGGAAGGCAGCCCTGATTCTAGGGGCAGGAAGACCAGGAGAAAGCAAGAGGTGGTTGAACCTTGAGGAAGAGGAGTACTGGGGGCTTTGGTTATCTCTGTCCATGCAATGAGGAGGTGATGCACAGAAAGAGGGGGTCCAGGTGGGGGGGCTCTTGTGGGAAGGATGAATAACAGAGAGGAAGAGGACGGACATTTGCACAGTCACCTGTGGGCGAACTGAAACAGGTTAAGGCGAGTGAGGCTATGCCAGCACCGGGTCTTCTAGGATAGACAGGGCCGAGAGAACACGTAACCAGAAGGTCCTGTTAGGAAGATGATAGGAAATGGGGTGGCTGTGAGGTCGACAGTGGCGATGGAACACCAAGTAGGAGGTAGATGTCAAGGGAGTAGAACTGGCTAGCCGAGTGTTCTGAGAAGCTGGTGAGGTTCACGGAAGGCCGGCTCAGCACACTTGGTGCAAGATCAAGTAGCAAAAGGAAGCAAAAAGCTAAAAATTAGGCTGCCATGAGCAGAAATGCCCCATCATCGCTCTGTTCAGATCATGCAAAGACATGGGAGAAGCCTGGAAGAGAGAAGGCTAAAGGTGCAGAGAAGCCTCTAAGTGTGGGTCTAGGGAGGAATTCTTTCTCTTGTTAGCCAGAAAGAAAGGGAGAGACTGATCATGTTAGAGACGCGATGGGGCGTTGCCCCCACCATCTTTTGGAGGTGCGAGGACCCAGATAGCCGCCCGGGCCAGGAGAAGCGGGCGTGCGAGCGACGGATGGAGGGGGTCGCCCACGAGCGGCGGGAGAGCGGGAGGGGAGGGAGGCCGAGGGCTGCAGAGCGGTTCTGCCAATCTCCCCTCCAAGCGCGGGGTGCCCAGCGGGTCCCTCGATGCCCGCGCCCCTCACCATCCCGGGCTTGCGCGGGAAGCGTCCTCCGAGGCCGGGCAGGGCTGAGCGCAACCTGAGGGGCCCCGACTGGTCAGGGGTGACGGCGGCGTGCAGGCACAACCAGAACGGAGCGCGCGCGGGGGGTCCCAGAGCGCAGCCCGGGGTCCCCCAGGCCGAGGCCACTCGCCCGGCGTCCTGGGCTTGCTTCTCGGGAGCATCGCGCCCTCGGGTCCGCGGCTCGCCTTCCTCCTCCCCTGTCCGTCCCCCTGGCCCCTGTCCCCCTGCAGGCGGCTGCGTCCTGGGATGCCCACTGGGGCGTTCGGAGCCCGGGCGGCAGGACGGCGCTGTCGGGGCTGGGAAGGAGCCCGAGGCGGTCCTTTCCCGGGGGGTCCCACCGGGTCCTCGGAGCTCGGGCCTCCCGCGGCACTCGCGGGGATAGATAGATAGATAGATAGATAGATAGATAGATAGATAGATAGATAGATAGATAGATAGATAGATAGACAGACAGATAGATAGACATAGATAGACAGATAGACAGATAGGCAGATAGATACAGATAGACAGACAGATAGGCAGATACATAGATAGATAGATAGACAGATAGACAGACAGATAGGCAGATAGATAGACAGACAGACAGACAGGCAGATACATAGATAGGTAGATAGATAGACAGATAGATAGACAGATAGGCAGATAGACAGATAGACAGACAGACAGATAGGCAGATAGATAGATAGATAGACAGATAGACAGATAGATAGACAGACAGACAGACAGACAGACAGACAGACAGACAGACAGACAGACAGATAGATAGATAGATAGATAGATAGATAGATAGATAGATAGATAGATAGATAGATGGACGCGGGAGCCCCCGATCCGCACCGCAGGCCGCGCGCCGCAGTGTGGCGGCGGGGCGCGGGGGACTCCGGAGGAGGGGGAGCAAGGGGCGCGCCCCGCCCCCGGCCCGCCCTGCTGCCCGCCCGCCCGCCCGCCCGCTCTCCCTCCCTCCCTCCCTCGCTCCCTGCGCGGCCGGAGCCCGGGCTGCCGCGGGGCGCTTCGGAGCGGCGGTGCAGCGAGCGAGCGAGCGAGCGAGCGGCGGCCGCGGCCTCTCCGTCCGCGCGCGCCGGGGCCCTCCCGCGCCCTGGGCCCGCAGGGATGCGCCATGGCCACGCTGGCCTGCCGCGTGCAGTTCCTGGACGACACGGACCCCTTCAGCAGCACCAGCTTCCCCGAGCCCAGCCGGCCGCCGCTCTTCGCCTTCCGCGAGGACCTGGCGCTCGGCACGCAGCTGGCCGGGGTGCACCGGCTGCTGCGGGCGCCCCACAAGGTAACCCACTGGGCAGCGGCCGGGCCGAGGGGCTCCGGGGCTCGGCCGACCAGCAGGTGCCGCGGGGCCGGAGCGCGGCGCAGAGGCGCCCGCCGTTAGCTGGCCCGCTCGCTCGGCTGCCGGGGCGGGTGGGCTGCGGAGGGGCCCCCGCGCGCTCCGCCGGGGAAGCGCCCCGAGAGGCGGCGAGCGCGCGAGAGAGACCGACATCGGGGACCCCCCCTCCAGGCCGCGGGGCCGGGGCGCGCGACCCCCGCCAGCGAGCGAGCGCGCGAGCCTCCCGGGACCCTCCCGCCTCCCCCGGCCGGCCGCCCCTTTCTGGCGGCAGGAGCAGGTGGCCTCGGGCTGCGGGGGGCGGTGGGCGAGGGCGGGGCGCGCAAAGCCGAGCAGCGGAGCCCCCCGAGAGCGAGCGCGTGCGTGTCCCCGGGAAGGGCAGCGCGGCTCGGGGTCCCCCTCTTTCCCTCCTCTCTCCCTCCGGCCTCTCCGCGCGCCTTCTCCGCGGACCCGCGTCTCGCCCAGTGCTGGCCGCGAGGCGCCGGGCTTTGAAAGCGAGTCGCTTCGCTCCCCGGGAGAGCCCGCCTCCCACTTCAACAGATTAACTGCATCTTGAACAATTACTTCTCCGCTACGTCTTTTCTTTTCTTTGTGCCTTACGATCCCAATCAAAACGTGGAAATGACTCGTTCTTGGATGAGCAACACGAATAGCTGTTGCCCCCCAACCCCATGAACCAAATCGATGAAAAGAAAAAAAAAAAAACTGTAGATTTTTTTTTCTTTTTTCTTTTTTTGGCACCATCTGCATGACTGGGGTTGAAAGTCGAGCAGGAGGCTGCGTGTGGAAAGCACTGACTCCTGGGCAAGGGTGTTTTCCTCCCCCATAGCAGTATGTCCACTCTCTGCCCCACCGCCCTACTTAATTAGTAACCTGTTTGCAGCAATAAGGCACGGGGCATTTCTAGCTCTTTTGCTCCCTTTGGGTGCAGGACAGGTGCATAGTGGGCGGGGATCTCTCTGGTCATATGAGAAGGTCCTACTCCAAAACTGAGAGATTGCTGGAGGCAGTGCTGGAGATTCATTTTTTTTTTTCCCTTAGAATTGTTGAAAAATGTACTTCTCAGTCACTGGTTCCACTTACAAGTTTTTGAAGGGCTTCTTCGGCATCAGGAATAGCCCTTCACTATGGGCTCCAATTACAGTGATCTTTTGTTGAAAAAGCAGTCAACATGACAGAAGTGGTTTCCTTACATTTCCAACTCCACACACAGGGTTTGACCTTCAAGCTGGAAGCTAAAGTAGTTTTTATGTTCCCATGGGCTAGTTTCATGGTTTCCATCCAGTCCTCTGGTCCCACAGAAAGAATCCCGAGGTTCAAGGCGTTTCTGCCTCCACTCCAGCCCCCACCCCAACTCACCCCAACTCCCCTCAACCCGAGGCACAACCCTGCAGGTGCTCTGGCTCACAGACAGAGGTGGCTGTGAGGTGGCCCTTGTGGAAAACACAAAACCAGATCAAGTCCCACAGAGACACTGGACTCCTTTTCTGGGAGAGTCGTGAGCCAGATAGCCATTGTCTCGGAGTGCTTTGCCAAAGTAGACAGCAGCATATTCAAAGGGTGGATGTTTCCACATCCAGAGGTCAGTGAGAGGCTGCTTATGTTAGCCTGGGTTCAGTGAAGTGAAGGGTCTTTCTGTGTCCAGGTACCAATTCCTATTTTTCAATGCTTGTTACTTTCCAGCAGGGAATCTGAAAACCATCATCCAGGCTGGGCCAGAGAGATAACCAAAGGGCTGAGCTTAGACCTTACATGTAGGAGGCCTAGGTTCCATCTTTGACATGAGCCCTCACTGTGGAGTAGTCCCCCACATACTGCTAAGTAAACTCCCAAGGAAACAACAGTAACAAGCTGGATAATATACCTGTGATAAGAAGAGGTAATTATGAGCTCATGTAGACATGTGCTCTCGTTCACCTCTGAAGCAAGATTTTGTCTATGAGAAAACAGGCAGAGAAGGACCAAGTGGCATACTTTATCTGCTAGAAAAAGGAAGCTGAGAACCATAAAAGGCCGGTGTATTCAGAGACCCCACAACAACAACAGTTCAGCTCCCTGTGCCAGTTGTGTGGGTGTGGGGAGAAGGCATCCACATACCCAAGGGGCTTCTTTTTTTTTTTATTACCTAGGGGAATTAGCTCATCTTTGTATGCCAGCTCCTTTTGGCCTAGGGCAAGTGAATGTTCTAAGCTTGAGTAAGAGTCTTCTTACTCAAGGGCAAAATTCTGCCCTTCTTATTCAAGGGCAGAATTTCTGGCCTGGCTAGTTACAGTCCGGAACACCTCCTTCCCAACCCTGCTAAAGAGGTAAGGGATTAGATACTCTGCATCCCAGCTTCTGCCATTGATCCCAAAGAACATTTCTCCTTAATTCTATGTAGTCCAGCCATAGACTGGAGGGTGAGTTCTGATCTCTCTCTCTCTCTCTCTCTCTCTCCTCTCTATCACCCCTCTCTCTCTCACACTCTCTCTCCCCTCTCTCTCACACTCTCTCTCCCCTCTCTCTCCTCTTTCCTCTATCTCTCTCTCTTCTCTCTCTCTCTCACTCTCTCTCTCCCCTTTCTCTCTCCTCTCTTTCTCAGATCAGGCAGACCTGTCCTCAGACATTCTGCATGTTAAGTGGCTGGAAGCAATGGCACATGCAGATAACCCAGCAGCTGGGAGATCTCTGAGGGGACAGCTAATGCCTAGCTTCGAGGCCTCCCACAGGATCCTGGTTTATAACAGTCCCCATGGGAATTCTTCTCTGCTGGAGACCTTTGAACTGGGTTGCTTCCAGCCATTCCAGGTCCAAAAATTGAATCAGGGACTGCAGAGATAGTGAAAACAGGGTTAAGGTACTTACCTTGCATGTAGGCAACCCTAACACAGAATATGGTATCTCCAGGCATCACAAGGAATGATCCCTGAGCATCATTGGGTGTAACCCCAAGTAAAACAAAAAATTACAAACCAGATAAACATGCATCTTACATCAGTGTGTCTTGTCTCAAGCTAATGATACATGAATTGATCTCATATCTATAGACTCCATTTTGAAGTTGTTAATTTAATTAGACAACTAGGCCAAAATAACATTTTGTCCTTATTATGCTTTATCCTTTTTTCCCTTCAAATGGTTAGGTTAGAAAAATTGATCCTTTTACTCATTGCTAGGAGGAAAGTTGGATAGGTGATTTGTTTACTAATAGAAAGCTTAGGGCAGGTGCTGTAGTCTCCCTAAGTGATTATATTTTGCTTTAGCTAAGTGTGGCCTTTTGTTTTTAAATCCTGCATCAACAGGTGTACATTTCAGGTTATGTATTTTACAAAACAGTAAGAAATTATAGGACTTCTGATTTAGAAAAAGTTAGAATTATGGGCCGGGCAGTGGCGCTAAAGGTAAGGTGCCTGCCTTGCCTGCGCTAGCCTTGGACGGACTGCGGTTCGATCCCCCAGTGTCCCATATGGTCCCCCAAGCCAGGAGCAACTTCTGAGCGCATAGCCAGGAGTAACCCCTGAGCGTTACTGGGGGTGGCCCAAAAACCAAAAAAAAAAAAAAAAAAAAAAAAGAAAAAGTTAGAATTAATAAATTGTAGACCTTTCAAAACTTAAATGGATTGATTGACACCAAGGCCAAGGTTATAGATTCTTGCAGGTACCTTTGATAAACAAAACAAAACTATAGAATATCTCTTACAGGAAAATGTTTGCTAGATCAGTTGACAAAATGGTAATTAGTAACCAGTTTGGGAGAGACTGGTAAATTGTCTTCTAGGAGTTTGCAGTAGTATTTCCCAAATTGGCCAAACCACCCCTAGGGAGAATATTTCTGGGGAAAGGTAGTAGTCACGGGTGCAATTGGGGTCACTTTCTGTTTGTTCTCTTAAATAAGGTAGATTCAGGTGATAAATTTCTGTAAAGGAGCAGTAGGGGAAATAAAATTTGGGAACTGGAATAGGAGTGGAGCAATATGTCTCAGGCTCTTCCCGAGCCAAATGTTCTCCTATATAGGCTCCATCTCCGAATTACTCCATCAGTCCAGTGCTGTAGCATCAAATTGCTTAGAAGAGCAGAGTCAGAGCAGAAGGAAGTCACCTGGCCACATGAGTGGGAAGTTCCTTCCTATTTGCCCAGATTTGAAGGAGAGTCTGTCTGCTCATGGGGCTGGCCTTGCCTGTACTGTGCTGATTTTTCACTTACCTTCCTATTTGTGGTTACCATGTTACTTCAGCTCTCTCGCCTGTTAAACCTCCTATTGAAGTGAAAATTAGAGCCTTGGATCTCCAGGTGTGGGCTGAGCCAGCATTGCCTGGGCTCTGGAAACAATCTCCAACCTCCCCAGACACCTGCATCAGGATGAACATTTCCTCAAGATATCTGCGGGGTTCCTGGGTACGCTGCAATCTAGCAGCATGGATTCCAGACCATTTAAATCTGGGGCTCAGCATGTGGGACTCCCGCTGTCTTACTTGCTCATGGATCACTTTCTTGATGATGAAGGCCTGGCTGTCCCCTTCTCTGGTGTTCCCCAGGAAGCTGAGGAGTGCTAAGACAGAGCCTTGTACTAAGGTGATTGATTGGTGTTAGTTTTAGAACACAAATCCATGGGTCTTGCTGCTCTAATGAATTTCCACCTTAATCCTCTTAAGGGACACATCTGTTTGCTACATTACATTTAGATTTTTAAAAGATGAGATCATTAGTGAGGTTGGCAAGTATGTTGGGTCACACAGCATCTTAACAACACTGCTTGAGAATGTCTTGTGAACAGCTAATAGCATCTCCACACAAGCTGAGTGGATTCGGACTTTACCGTAATTAGCTCAGTTGGTTGAAGCTGTGCTATTGAGCATAGGATCATGGAATTGAACCCTTCATGGGTCAGCTGGCTTTGCTTCATGCATGGCCACAGACCACATTGGGAACCCAGCTAGATAGCCTTCAGCTCCCTTCACGGCTCCTAGCAAGGGTCTGGATTGGAATAGATAGGTAGGAATCTGCAGGGAGGGAGGGTTGGGAAAGAGCTTGGAGTGGGCGCAACATTGTAGGTATTTGCCTCATACTCATTTCTTTTATCTTCACACCTCTGGTAAGGGTACAGTTACCAGGTAACTAGTGGGGAAACTGAGGCATTGAGAAGCTAAAACAGATTACTAAATTCTTACTAATTTTAAGTGAAGGAGCTGGGATTTCAGGTCAAGTCTTTTTAAACTCTGCGGTTTGTAGCCAACCATGTCCCATTATTAGAAAACCAGAGGACTTGATCTCTGGCTGTTGTGTGTGTGTTGGGGGTGGGGGTGGAGTGGGGCCACTGCCTGCATCATACTAGGCTAGGCTGACTGGACAGGCTGACTTGGCTGGGCCTGGCTACGTCTAGCAGACTCTCAGTGACTATGCCTTTTGTCCTCAGAGACCAACCTGTGTCCCTCTGGAAAACATCAGCCCTGCCCTCCCCTGTCAGACTCTGAAACGCTCCATATAAATAGTGGCAGATTAAAAACTGATTAACATGCTGAGCCTGCACAGCAGCACTCCACCCCCAGCCTCCTTTATTCTCAGGGTTTATGGCTCTCTGATGAGGAAACTTGGACTTGGGTCCTCTTCTATCCTCAGACACTGGGCAGTCACCTCTGTGGGGAGCCACCCATCTCTTCTCAGCTGATGCTGTTGCTACCTAGCGCTCCCAGAGCCCTGCCTCATCCCTGGCCTTCTCATTAGTCTCACTGGGGTCTCGAGGCCGGGACATTTTCAGAGTTGAGGTTACCAGCATCTACTCCATGCAGGGACTAGAAGACAGCCTTAAAAATAAAAGATATTTTATTGGGATAGGTTTCTTGGCTTTGTTCTGAATTAATAAAGCCTGGCAGAGGTGGGAGAATTAAGTGACAGTGAATGTTAAATGTCACCAGAGGCATCAGAAAAGTTCAGATTGTGGGAAATTGTATTTTTGTCAACAAATATATTGACAAGAACAGAAAAAAATGAATGAGTGTCCGGAGAGATAGCACAGTGATAGGGCATTTGCCATGCACGTGGCCAATCCGAGAGGGACCCGGTTTGATTCCTGGTATCCCATACAGTCCCCCGAGGCAGGAGTGATTTCTGAGCGCAGAGCCAGGAGTAACCTGAGTGGCCCAAAAACCAATCAATCAATCAATAAATAAAATTTAAAAGAAATAGATGAAAACCATGGATGAAAGATTTTTTTTCAACAAGAAGTTTATTGACACCTTCCGCTAAAGATTCAGAAGAGGACTTATGTGGGCACAGCCACATTGGACATTCCCCGGATGAAAGATTTTGGAGAATTACCAACCAATTGCAAGTAGGGTCCTAATTGACTACTGATTTAATTATTTCTACATTGTAAATAAATACTTAGGATCACTAAGAAAACCTGATATTAAAATGATTAAAGTTAAGTTGCTAAAATTAGAGTGAATATAATTTTGATATAAAATTATTACAGTGTGATAATAGTGCTTATGTTAAAGAAGAGTTTGTATCAGATATACATATTGAAATATCTGTAGACTAGCTACTATTATGTCTGGAAGTTACTTCAAAATAGTCCTGGATGAAGAACAAGTAGGAAGGAACAAGACAGATCCATAAGCTAGGTTATGGTAAATGGGAGGTTATTATACTATGCTCTATACTTTTGCTTATGTTGAACTTTCTTTTCTTTTTTTTCTTTTTTTTTTTAATTTAAACACCTTGATTACATACATGATTGTGTTTGGGTTTCAGTCATGTAAAGAACACCACCCATCACCAGTGCAACATTCCCATCACCAATGTCCCAAGTCTCCCTCCTCCCCACCCGACCCCCGCCTGTACTCTAAACAGGCTCTCCATTTCCCTCATACATTCTCATTATTAGGACAGTTCAAAATGTAGTTATTTCTCTAACTAAACTCATCACTCTTTGTGGTGAGCTTCCTGAGGTGAGCTGGAACTTCCAGCTCTTTTCTCTTTTGTGTCTGAAAATTATTATTGCAAGAATGTCTTTCATTTTTCTTAAAACCCATAGATGAGTGAGACCATTCTGCATTTTTCTCTCTCTCTCTGACTTATTTCACTCAGCATAATATGTTGAACTTTCTAATTTGAAAGAGATAAAAGGTTGTGTATAATAGGTTATAGTTTTTTTGGTTGTTGTTTTTTTGGGGTCACACCCGGAGGCAATGCTCAGAGGTTACTTCTGGCTCTGTGCTCAGAAATTGCTCCTGATAGGCTCAGGGGACCATATGGGATACTGGGGATCGAACTCGATCTGTCCCTGGTCAACAGCATGCAAGGCAAACACCTTACAGCTGAACTATCACTCTGGCCTTTATATAGGTTATGAATCCCAGTGTTCTTTTTGGCACTATAGTCCTTTCATTAAGTATGATCTTATGTTCTGAGTGTTTGCAACAGCTGAGGAGGTACTATTTTAAAATATATCTCCACTGATATTTTCCTTTTCTGATGTTCATATTTTCCTTAGGAACTTCGAAAAAATCAAACGGAAGGCATTTGTCTTTAATGTTCAGGGCAAAGTCACTTACTGCATGAACTAACTATTGACTTAGTAAAGGAACTGTGAAGGCAGAAATGTAGATGAAACTCCAGTAGGCGCACCTGCATTTCTGTTACTAAACATGATGTTGCTGTGATCAATGATCCTGATGTAAAGGCATTCGAGCTTTTATAAGAGCCAGTGACATGCTCTCCTGGCACAGCAGGGTATTGGCTGATGCCCTGTAAACAAGTTCTACCTTCAGCCGTCATTGTCCCTGATGGGCACATCTCTAGATGGAGCAAACAACAGTGATATTTAACTGGAAATGTAAGTCACCTGTGTACTTTGGCTCTCAGTATTATGGGAGACTGATCTTTGGGGGCACATTTGTGAATTGGCCATTGAGGACAGGAAAGATAACACATTAAAAGATCAAATACCGGGCCTGGAGAGATAGCACAGCGGCATTTGCCTTGCAAGCAGTCGATCCAGGACCAAAGGTGGTTGGTTCGAATCCCGGTGTCCCATATGGTCCCCCGTGCCTGCCAGGAGCGATTTCTGAGCAGTCAGCCAGGAGTAACCACTGAGCAACGCCGGGTGTGGCCCAAAAACAAAAAAACAAACAAACAAAAAAATCAAATTACCATGCATAGCAAAATCACCAAGAAGCTTATTTATTTTTAGGACCATAATATTACAAATTGAATCTACATTGTATCTACTTAGGTTTTGGGTAGGTGTCTAGATCTGTATCCTAGACATGAAAGTACTGGACTTCAAGTAAATATGTTTGGAACTTTCTTGTTTGTTTGTTTTTGGGTCACACCCGGCATTGCACAGGGGTTACTCCTGGCTCTAGGCTCAGAAATCACTCCTGTCAGGCTTGGGGTGGGGTGCAGGGGGACCATATGGGATGCCGGGATTTGAACCACCGTCCTTCTGCATGCAAGGCAAATGCCCTACCTCCATGTATCTCTCCAGCCCCTGGAACTTTCTATTAGAAAATACTACCTCAAAATTGTTTAATACATTAAAAGGAAATGTAAAGTAACTAATGGTTGGTTAGTAAGTTTGACCAAAAGATCCCAATTAACTGCTTAATACCTCATCAGATGTATTTAACATTCTTGGAAAGAAGAAAATTAAAAAAAACTTTTTTTTTGTTATTGATTAGACTATTTCTCCTCTTCATATGGTGGTATTAGAGCAGGAAATGTCTGGGTCATGACCAGGTTGTGTGAGGAAACAACAAATGGGTTTGATGTTTTGAGACTTGAGGCTCAATAGTGCGGGCCCAGAGAGATAGCACAGCGGCGTTTGCCTTGTAAGCAGCCGATCCAGGACCTAAGGTGGTTGGTTCAAATCCCGGTGTCCCATATGGTCCCCCGTGCCTGCCAGGAGCTATTTCTGAGCAGAGAGCCAGGAGTAACCCCTGAGCATCGCCGGGTGTGGCTCAAAAACCAAAAAAAAAAAAATAGTGCATCTTCACAGGGGCTCATCAGATCCCAAGAATAGCAAATGAACTGCTGGGCAAACACTCACTCCTTGGTGACAAGACTCTGACATGTTTAGAATAGGCTGGAGACTGATTCCTAAGCAGTGTTTCCCAAAGTGGGCAATATTGCCCCCTAAAGGCCACTTAAATAATGGGGGTTTGTGGAAGAGGTGTGGCAACAGCCTCAGATATAATGGGAAGGATGAGTCAGGGGGCTTGCTATTTGTTCCCTGAAAGAAGATAGATTTGCAGGGGCCACTGAACTATTGTTCTCTTTTTCTGAAAAGAGTCCAGATTGAATAATAGAGGTTCTATAACTTCTGACTTAGAGTAAGTCTAGTAAGGAAGGATTCCTCTATCAAAGGAAGTATCTGTCCTCATCCTAGATGAACATGGGTATCATAAAGTGGAGACAGGCCATAGAGAAACACATGGAAGAAATGTAGATCACTGTCCTATTTTTTTTAAAAAAGAATAATTATTTAAGTACCATGATCACAAGCATGATTGTAGTTGGGTTTCAGTCATAAAAAGAACACCCACCCTTCACCAGTGCAACATTCCCACCACCAGTGACCCAATTTCCTTCCTCCCCATTCCTTCCCTATTCAAAAAAGGCATTCTACTTCTCTCATTCATTAACATTGTCATGGCAGTTGTTAGTGTAGTTATTTCTCTAACTGCACTCACCACTCTTTATAGTGAGCTTCATATCATGAGCCGATGCTTCCAGTCCTCATTTTTATTGTTTCTGGGCATTATTACAATAATATATTCTAATAATTATTATAATATTATTATATATTATATATAATATATATTATACATATAATGTTTTTCATTTTTCTTAAAATCCATAGATTCGCTGTCTTCTTTTGGACACATAAAACTAACCACTTTTAATCTTCATTTGGTTTATAAGGATTTAAATTTTTTGCATATTAAAACTCCATTTGAATATTTTGTTAAATCATTGTAATCCCTGGAGCATACTATTTTTAGCGACATATGGTAATCTAGCCTATGTATATATGCAGTGATTCATGTAACCATGCCCTGAGGTTCTGGGATGGAATTCTGTTTTCAGTGCTTATTCGACGTTTGTTGGTAATTTAGTTTTCAGTAAAATAACTCAGAAAATGAATGAAGTATTGGGTGTTTAGGTAGTTGCCAATTACAGAATAGATCATGCTGTAGGTTTTTCGTTGTTTGTTTATTTTGGGGCCATACCTGATGATGCTCGGTACTTAGTCCTAACTAGTCACATATGATGACATTTCCTTTCCCAATTTTATTGAAGCACCATGATTTACAATGCTGTTAATGATAGAATTTTACACAGACAAGGTTGTGGCTCCACACTTCCACTAAAATGTTTACTTTCCTCTACTAACATCCCTTCTGTCCCCTTTTCTCATGTAGGTAATCTCAGTTCTGTAGACCAAATCTCATATTCTGTTACCTTTGACCATTGTTCCTTTTCAACATTTATTTATATTTCAAATGTGAAAGACATCTTGCTGCAATTTTTGGTGGGTGTCACACTCCCACAAGTGTACAAGGTTTACTCCTGGTTCTAAACTCAGGAATCACTCTTGGTAGAACTCTGGGAACCATATGGGATGCCAGTGACTGAACTGAGGTCAACAGTGTCTAAGCACCCTACTGACTATACTATCTCTGTGCGCTCTTGCTGCATGTTCTTGAGGTGAATTCCTAGTTGTTTAAATGCTAAGCAGAAGACCAAAGATTTGACATGGTGGAGGAGGTGAGGAGATAGCTCAAAGGTAGAACATTGGCCTAGGAAGTGGGGGTTTGAGACTCTGAGTTTAATTCATGGTTCATCCTGGCCTTTGACATTCTGTAGCCAGGTTTATATCCCTCATGGCCCCAGAATACTGCTCAATTTGAGCGTTGATAGGAGTGGCCCTGAACCCCCAAGTACAACTGGGGTGGACTCTATTAAAAGACTTCATTTTGGTTGAGAGTCGTTTATCTCATTTTAAGCTGTAGAGGTGGTTGGAAAGCTGATTCCTGAAGTAGGGCTGAATCAAGTTAAGTAAGAATCAGTCCATCCTGACCTCCTTCCATGGGTGACTGGTCCTAGCTGAGTCACATTTGAATTTTGGGAACACCACTAGATGTATTAAAGATGATTGTTAAAACCCTGAATAATTTTTATATGGATACTATTCCTGTTCCTATTTTGAGGTACAAAATCATGATGATGCTTTAATAGTCACTGCTAAAGTTAGAACCATTACATTTCATATATGCAGCACCAGTATCTTTTTTTTGTTTTTGTTTTTGTTTTTGGGCCACACCCGGCGGTGCTCAGGGGTTACTCCTGGCTGTCTGCTCAGAAATAGCTCCTGGCAGGCACAGGGGACCATATGAGACACCGGGATTCGAACCAACCACCTTTGGTCCTGGATCAGCTGCTTGCAAGGCAAACGCCACTGTGCTATCTCTCCGGGCCCTTTCTTTCTTTTTGTTTTTGTGCACCAGTATCTTAGTAGCAAGAAAAAATGCTGATCTTAGAGTTGTTGATTCTCTGAAAACAGAAGTGCTCAAAGCTATGCATTATGTGATATAATGATTTGCAAACTTTCCTACTATGTTTTTGGGGGCTGGAGAAATAGCATGGAGGTAAAGGCGTTTACCTCGCATGCAAAAGGTCAGTGGTTCGAGTCCCGGTGTCCCATATGGTCCCCTGAACCTGCCAGGAGCAATTTCTGAGTGTAGAGCCAGGAGTAACTCCTGAGCACTGCTGGGTGTGACCCAAAAATAAAAAAAAATTTAGGGACCAGAGAGATAGCATGGAGGTAAGGCATTTGCCTTCCATGCAGAAGGACGGTGGTTCGAATCCTGGCATTCCATATGGTTCCCAGAGCCTGTCAGGGGTGATTTTTTTTTAATTTTTTTATTTTTAATTATGAGAACAATGGTGCAAAGAGGACAAGGTAAAGAAAGTTACAGTGAAAGAACAATCGCCCATAAACAGAGTTCTCAGAAAAAATCCCCTTGCTGACGCCTAAATATTGAACTTACAGTAAAAAAAAACATTAAGAAAAATAAGGCAGAACCCATGTACAATTACTTTGTCCACAAGTCCCCAGATTGTAGTACATTATGACATTTCTTAGCAGTACACAAAACAACCTAAAGCCATGAGATTTATGTGACTCCTTAACTTTGAAGGCATAGTATTTTTTTTATATTTTCTTGCACATATATTAGTTTAAGTTAACATCCAAAGTTTAAGAGGTTTTTTTTTTTTAGGGGTTAGTCAAAAGGGCACAGTAAAAACGGTGTTAGAGTGGCAAATATTGTTTGCATAGGCCCACCAAAATATGGGGGTCATAGAAAGGTCTAAGGCCTTGGTCTAAATACAAGGAGACCACTACCCCTGAAGTTTCCTGGCATAAGACCAACTCTAGGCTCCAGGCAAACTAGTTTATTCAATCCAAGTCATTGTCTGTAGTGCCAATACAGTTTTATTTTTCACGCAGTCCTATTGTTGGCATCAGGTTTCTGTATTAAAGATCCTGGAATCTGCACATCCTACATTGAAGTCAGGCTGGTGTGGAGTATCCTCTAGTTTCACCTCACCATTAAGGGGCAATACAGCAAGCCCTGTCCAGTAAGCAGGTCATTGTTCTTGTTAAGTCTTCTCAGTGTTAAGGGAAGTCTCTTTTGAGTAGATAGATGTCAGAGCAGCTGTAGGGTCTTCCCTGGTAGAGGATTGCCTCCAGGTGATGTTATAGACAACCTTGGATGTTTTGTAGATGTCTTCTCTAGATCAGGGGTGAATGGAGAATGCCCATATTTCTGAGGCCTGTGCCAGGTCTTTATGTCAATATTCAGGGTGTAAGGTCCCATTGCACTACAAGATTTGTGTGTTCCCATCTCTATTAGATAAGAACTTATTGGTATGTATAGTATTTTCCCGTTTTAGTGTGCCTAAGCAAACAAGAAATAAAGCCATGTGATGTTATCTGAGTATATGGGGGTGTAAGAACACGTCTAACAATATCCATGACTGGGTTCAAACATAAGCATTAAACTGAGGGATTCTTTTTTTTTTTTTTTTTTTTTTGGTTTTTGGGCCACACCCGGTGACGCTCAGGGGTTACTCCTGGCTATGTGCTCAGAAGTCGCTCCTGGCTTGGGGGACCATATGGGACACCGGGGGATCGAACCGCAGTCCGTCCTAGGCTAGCGCTGGCAAGGCAGGCACCTTACCTTTTAGCGCCACCGCCCAGCCCCCTAACTGAGGGATTCTTTCACACCAAATTCCATATTGAGCAGTTCACAAAGAGAAGATAAAAAAAGGGGGGGTATTGTCACTGTATAAGAAAATACTCAGCAAAAGTTATAGCCATCAAAGAAAACACCCATAAAATGTTGAAAAGACATACATGTCCTTTTTATGTCTTTTGGAATAGTTGGGTGGGTGTTAACTCCAGGGCACCACTTTGGTCTGTGACTTAGGACTCTACAGTACTTAAGTTAGAAAGGGTAAATAAGGAGTAATGATGATAGGGGTTAAGGAAGTTAAAGAGAAAAATGATCTTTTGTAGGGGTGTGCAAAAGGGCAGAGTACAAAATGGATATTCTGCATACATAAAACATAATTCAATGATAGTGAGTACTATTAATGTATCTTGTGCGCACGGGGGCAATAGCCCCCACGCGATTTTGAAAATATAGACTGGAAAGAGATTACCAGTGACTACTTCAAGAAGCAGGGAGGCCAGAAGTTCGGAGCCCCACCCAGACCCTCCCTAAGGAGCTGAACGGATAATGGGGGAAAGCCTAGGGTACCTTCAAGCTCCGCCAAGGGGTCCAACTCACCGGCTTGCCCAGGCATGTGGCCCAGGCATGTGGCCCGGGGAAGCCCTGGAGATCTGGAGCAAGGTGGTAGAGGGGTGCTGGGGTTACCCCGCACCCCCCCCCCCAGGCCTGGTTAAGAAGGCCTCCGGCATGGCAAAGGCCTGCCGAACCGTCAGGGGTGATTTCTGAGCGTAGAACCATGAGTGACCCCTGAGTGCTGCCAGGTGTGAACCAAAAACCAAAAAAAGAAAAAAAAAATTAAGATTCCTACTATGTTTTTGCTTGCTCTGCCTTCTCCACTCTCACTGTTCTCAGTGACTCCCTCATCGTTTGGTTTTATTATCTTGGTCTCAAGAATTCACTGTTGTCAGGTCTCTGCCTGCTTGCTTTCCTCATGGGCCTCCATATTGACCTGATTTCTAACTATGCCCCTCCTGGAATATACTGGTGGCCAGAAATGCTGTCAATAACCTTACCTTTTATTTGAAAAACTTGACATTTCATACAAATTATAAATACTATCATTTTGAACCTGTAGCCAATGTTACAAGAATTATTTGATGAGATATATAAAAGGAATTGAGGTGCCATATGTATAAAAATTTTGAGCATAGTTTTGTTGGTAAAAAGCTAAAAAATCAAAGAAGGGAAAGGTAAAGTATATTGTGTTTTAGTGTGAATCAAATATTAGGTATCTCTTATAGCTCATGCCTTAATAGCTGCTCTCAGATGGGGGCTTAAATTCCAGACACTTGTTGCTCCCAATTCTGGAAGCTGGGTTGTTCAACAACAAGGTGCAGCAGGCTTGGCTCTTGTCGAGAGCTTCTGCCTGGCTCCTAAAGGACCACCTTGGTTGCATACAGTAAATCCTTGCCTAACCTTATGGATTGCTTCTTGACTGCAACTTACATAAAATGACTCATTGGGAAACTTTCCAAATGAGGCTAATTTATATAAACAAGAATTGAATTCTTATACCATATTTCTGATCATAAAAACATCATCAAACCTCTAAATGAAAGTCCAACTCCAGGCCAGGGAGATGACTCAAAGCGCTCGAGCTCATGCTTTGCATGCAGGTGCCTTGATTCTCTCACTGGCATTGCCTGCATCCTTGAACTCTGCCAGGTGTAGCCTAGAAGTTTTGTGCTGGAAGGAGTTCTCACTGTCAACAGGTGTAAACCCCAAACAAAACAGAACAAAACCAACCACAAAAGGCATCTGTGCATGCATTCCATTTGTTTTCCAATCCTCTCATTCCCGCTCAAAGTTGTAGGTCTGGAACCTAACCTCAGGGTATGAGGTGGGAACTAACCTTGGACAGATTCCGTTTCATTTTGGAATTTGTTACATGTTCTCCCCTGCTCACAATGAGCCATCTGAGATAAGTGAAGTGTGGCATTTTTGGGGTGTGGGAGCATCTATGCAGAAGTAGGAAAGTGTACACCTCACTCTGGCCTGGTATTGACTCTTTTTTCTCATCAGCATTATAGTGAAATACTATCAAATTATAATCAAATACTATCAAATTAAGTGCTATTACTAAAGGTATTCTTGAGTGTTTCCCCCTCTTTTGTAAGACCACAAGTACCATCATGGGCCCCCACTCTCCCACCCTCATCCTGCCCTGCTCCCTCTCAAAGACCCTCGTCCTATACCACACTGGGGATTAGAACTTTAGTTTAGGAATCTGGCAGGGTAGGGTAGGGTACACAATAAAAAAACCATTCAGCCCCTGGAGGCTTTGCCCACCACCTGTCTTCTGTGGCTTATTGGCAGAAACACCGTGAGACTTTGTGTCCTCAGTTCCTCGATATCAGGTCACCTCTAGTGCTGAGCCTTTTTGGCTCTCATTTGGACTCTTGATTGATTACAAATCCTCTGATTTGGGTGCAGTGGTAGGGCATTTACCTTGCATGTAGCTGGTCCAGAATGGACCTTGGTTCAATCCCCAGCATCCCATATGGTTCCCCAAGCCAGGAGCGATTTCTGAGCATGTAGCCAGGAGTAACCACTGAACTTCACCGGGTGTGGCCCCAAAACGAAACAAAACAAGCAAATCTCTGATCTACTCCCCATCCCACTATTCATGTATGTCTTGCTCTGATGACACCCTCTTATTTACAGGGTAAGGTCCTAGCTTTTCACAGGGATGGGTAGTCCCATGAGGTGTCCCATTTCTAGTCTGCCACCTACATGATGTCCTGACTGCTTGCCCTGCCCCCTGTCTCCCCGTACCCCGGTGGCAGTGCTCACATGCTCACAGCTCTAACTGCTGCTTCTGAGTCCGTTGCAGCTCTTTGCTCTCCCTCTGCTGCTTTTCCAGTCTTCAGGTCCAGGAGAGGCTGAGTCCCAGGGTCACATTAGGCTGCTCTCTCACAGCAGCCTGCTGCTAATTTCATTCCCTGATGTCTTCTTGCCACCCAGGGTCAAGCCCCAGTCACACAAAATGCCTCCATCCCCCCTTTCTCTTCAGAGTTCCTGTGATGGATGCTTGATACATAAAAGGCCCTTGGAAATAAATTTAGAATATTTGAAAGAAAGTGGAAAAGGTCGCAGCATAGATTAAAAACTCGAGGATTGCAACAACAAAAATGTGTTCATTGTTGCACATTTGACCTCACAGTGTATTGCTCCCAGACTTCCAGTCTGTAGGGCCAGACCTAGTCCTTCTCCGGGAACAGGATCTACATCTTTGAATCCAGGCTGCCAACTGCAGGGGACAGTGGTACAATCACCCTTCGTTGTGTGGATGCTTGCTTTCTGACCACTTCCATGCTGTTTGGGAAGAGAAGATCCAGCACCCTTTCACTGTATGGAGGATAGCACCTTTGTCTGGGCTAGGGGAAGGACAGTGGGGTCACCTCCATGGGGTCGGACTTGATTCTTTTTTATGGGGGGGGTGGTTTGGGTCACACCCAGCAATGCTCAGGGGTTACTCCTGACTCTATGCTCAGAAATCACTCTTGGCAGGCTCGGGAGACCATCTGGGATGCCGGGATTCGAACCTCCGTCCTTCTGCATGCAAGGCAAATCCCTTACCTCCATGCTATCTCTCCGGCCCCGGGACTTGATTCTTTTGGTGCATGCCCAATAGGGTGGAAGAGGAACCTACCATTCCATCTGGGTGCCTCTGCTTGCTTTGTCATTCTGGAACTTTCTATGTAGTAGCCTTGCTTGCTGTTCCTGTGGGGACTTGTGCATGGGGAGGGCAAGGAGGCATGTGAACCTGAATGAACGAACACCAGGATCCTGGGTGGCCCCAGCAGCTGTAACCCAGAGAGCGTCCAAGAAGAAGGCATTTCTGGGGAGACCAGAAGAGTTGTTGCAGAGTTTAGCTGCCCTTCTCCCACATTTGGAGATTCAGTTTCTTTATTTCTTTTTTTTAAAAAGTGAAATCAGATTTATTTAGGAATTCAGAGGAAGGGAGAAGAGAGAGAAAGAAGAAGAAAAAAGAAATGCATTCAAGAGAGAAGATGGGCTTCTCCAAAGGCAGAGAGCCAGTATTCAACCTTGTTTTAAAGTATGAAAACAGGAAAGTACACATTTAAAGATGGATATGTGGGTAACGTGTGTGTGTGTGTGTGTGTGTGTGTGGGCACCCTGTACATGGGCCAGGGAGTACATGTGCCTAGATTTATTCTTTTGAATCTTAGGGAGGCTTAGGGTGAATTTCCTTTTACATAATAGGGATCTGCCATGTGCAAAAATGTTTGGACTGGCCCTTGATCTCGGTTTCTATCACTCGTCATCCTTTGGCCTTTGTGGGTCCAGGCACAAGGTGCTCAAGGTCTGAGCAGTGAGTACTGGAGCAGAGAGGGATGGTCCAAGCTCCCCACTGAGCAGTTACTCTCCCCTCTCCACACAAACTCCCTAGTGCTGCCTATCTGGGGCAGTGCTGTCCAGAACAATAGTCAAGGGTTTGGGTGGTTTTCTTTTTTTTGTTCCCAGAACTGGGTACATTTTTGTGGATGGTGATTCATCCCTGAAATGCCAGCAACAGAACCACAGCATGTCTGTGCATTTTACAAGGCGCTGGGACATAGGTTTCCTCCCTGGTCCTCATACAACCCCAAAGAGGCTGAGACAGAAGTCTTAAACTCCATGTTCAAGATGAGAAAATGAAAATCAGCTCAGGGTAGGTTCTGTCCCCTCAGAGGTTGGCACAAGGAGTCAGGCTCTCTTCTCTGGCCCCCAGGTCCTGCTCCAGTGAGGGCTCTGTAAGGGCCTCAGCTCTGCAGAGAGGAGTGTGAGAGCACCTGTGGGTACTCAGTAAGTCTGGAGAGCAAACTTGGGAAATTTGATTTCTGTTCCTAGGTCTATGTGACTTCTTGGGGAAGTATTTATTTAGTTTTTTCTCTTTAATTTTTATTTTTGCTACACCCAGAGATGCTCATGTGTTACTCCTGGCTCTGCACCCAGGAATTACTCCTGGTAGTGCTCGGGGAACCATATGGGAGATAAAATCCAGGTCGGCCATGTGCAAGGCAAATGTCCTACCTATTGAACTATCACTTTGGCCCCTAGATGATTTTAGGCACTTTGTTAAAAAAATGAGGACTGGGGAGTGGAAAACTCTTAGAAAGTGGGAGATTTCTTCCATCAGTGCTGCTGTTCCCAGATACCAAAATTATTTCTTTTGGCAGGTGTTGGGACTATACCCTACTGTATTTAGTGTTGCATTCTAACTCTACTCAGGGGGAACATATAGGGTACTAAGGATAGAACCGGAGTCAGACACATGCAAGGTTAGGTGCCTTAACCACTGTACCCTCTCTCTGCTTTCCCTAAAGTCAAGTTTCTCCTTTATGCTAGGACCAGGTGGAGTAGGGGTGAGACTACATCAAAAAAGGGCGTCCTAATTGAGAGCCCAGTGCCGGGTGCATCATATACCTGTGCAGTGAGGTTCATCTTTTCTTGGGAAGTCAGATATGTTCCTTTCCACTGTCCCTTCTTCTTCACCCTCTGTGCCCCTCTCCATCCTTCCTGGAGGTGGGCTAAAGAATACTGTGTCCTACCTCTCTTTCTTCTACTTTAATTCTTGAGCCTATCAGTTCTGTGGTTTTGGTTTGTTTGTTTTTTTGGCCATACCCTTCTGTGCTCAGGGTTTATCCCTGCCTATGTGCTCAGGGATCACTCCTGGCAAGGTCAGGGGACCATGTGGAGGGCTGTGGATTGAACCTGAGTCAGCCTCATATAGGGCAAGCTCCTGTCTGCTGTATTTTTGCTCAAGCCCATGAGCATCTTAGTTTTTCTCCTGAGCCCTACGGTCCTAAATCAGTTTCTCTCTTGTTGGCTTCTGATCCCCTCTCTGCAACAGAACTGCTTTTTGCTCTGACTGTGCTTCGAGAGAGCTGCGCTGGGGTCTGGTCCTTGGGAGTTCTGTTCAAACGCCCTGCTCCTTCGGGCCCTGTGAACATGACTCTTGCCTAAACTCTACCTTCTTATAGATGGTTCCTTTTTTCCTGGGGTCAGTTGTAGGACTTCGAATGACTCCCCTCTCCCCCTGTCACAGTTTTAATTAGTGGTACTCTCAGAATATGCTGGAATCTCTTCCTTGCCCTAGTCTGGGATCTGCTGTCTCCTTACCCCCTCGCCCCTGCACAATACCGTAGAATCATCCAGTATATAAAGCTGGAAACTGGCTGCTTTCATTCTGCATCACGGCTTTGGGATCCACCAAAACCTGCACATGTGTCAACAGGGCCTTTCCTGCACTGCACTGTGACTCTCCACTCTGTGGAGCACCTCCGAGTGTCACCAGCCCTCGCTTCAGGATGGTGGCTCTTCTCTTCTCAGTGTTGGCAGTTACAGAGAAAGCTGCCCTCCTCCTTGGCTGTGGAGTCCACTCTCTTGGCCATGAGGATACACATTATGGCAGGCGGCCTCCCCTTCTGCTATAAACACTTGTGTAGAGATTTTTTTGTGAATACGCATTTTTGTTTTTTTTTTTTTCTGGGATGGATATCTGGAAGTGAGTTTGCTTTCCGGCAAAACACCATTCGGCTCCTTATTAGGAGGTTATTACTTATTTACAAGTAACTGTGTCAGAAGAATTTTTATTTGAGTCCTTGGACTTCAAAGTATCAGTGTCTTTTTAAAACACTCTCCACAGAAAGGACCATTCACATATAAAAACTATTGTTTGGTGAGGGGCGTGGGTTTGGGCCACACATAGTAGAGCTTAGGGGCTATTTCTGGTGCTGTACTCAAAGTATTAACAGTGTTCAGGGGACCATATGCGACACCAGAGATCACACTGGGTTGTCGTAGTGCAAGGCAAGCACTCAGGCCCCTCTAAACATCTCTCTTAGTTCAACGGGCTGTTATTTAATCTCATGCCTTCAGAGGTGTTGTACATGAAGGCTGCTGTGAAGTTCCATTTGGTGACCCCTGCAACTGTCATTGTGAGCTCTGATGTCACTCTGTCCTTGCTGCACCCTCCTTCCATTACTCGGTAAAGGACTGTCACTATGGCAGCTTTACAGGCATACCTCTGTTCCCTCTGTCACTTCCCAAAGCACCTGAAATTCTATCAGTTGGAAAAATGTTATAAATGTAGGACTCAGCCAGCACCCAGGAAGATATTTGAGTTTGGAATGTTACTAAGGGACAGGGAAGTCATCATATGAGGACAGTAGGACAATGGTTGTCTTCAGTCAGCCTGGAAACAAGAGGGCATCCTTAGAATTCCAGGGCTGGACCATGAATGGTTTGAGATAAGTTTTACCTTCTCTGCACTCTAAGAAGGTAGTGTTGAATGCATCAGAGAGGCCTGGTGGCTGTTCGTAGTTTCCAGCCTGGGACCAGTTTGAGATGTAGAACAGGCTCCCTGGTCAACCTCTCTTTCTCCCTTTCAGGGGTTACATAAGCATGGGAGCTTACCTTGGCATTGGACAGTCCATGAATTAGGTCAAAGATAGGATTATCCCCTTGGGTGGTTATCTAAGTATCTTTTTGTTTTGGTTTTTGGGCCACATTCTGTAGTGCTTAGGATTTACTCCTATGTCTACACTCAGTTATTACTCCTGGTGGGGTTTGAGGGAACCATATAGAATGCCGGAATTTAAACGCCAGTGGTCTGCATGCAAGGCAGACACCCTGAAGACTGCACTATTGCTCCTATCCCTCTGTTTTTTATTTAGTAATTTACTTAAATAGGGGCGTGGTGGTGCTTAGGGGGCATGTGGGGCCAAACTCAGAGCTTTACCTCTGATAGACCTGTGCACACCACTCACTCATTCTCTTTCTCTTCTTTTTATAACTTAATAAAAGTTTTTTCATTATAGTAACTGTGGTTTACCAAGTTGTTCATAATACAGTCATTTCAGACTTAAATGTTTAAACACCAGTCCTGCCACCAGTGTGACCTTCTGTTCATTTCTACCCAATAGCCTTGCCTGCCCTTTGCAGGTACAAATAATCTCCTCTTCTAAGCATGTTTTGGATATAAACACAGCCTTATACCCTCTAGGAACACAGGCCTTAATGTAGTGCCCTCCCTGCTCCATCTGGCACTCCCTTACCCTCCATAGGGGTGGTTCTGGCTTTTGCTAGTCTCTGCAGTGTGCCAGACGTCAGAGAGGGATGAAGCAGGGGCCTATTGGCCTAGAACTCAGGATGGTGACAGGTCTGCCTGGTCCTGATCAAGACATCACTTTGTTTCTGTAAGAAATGCCTTCAGAGTTTCAGATGCCAAGTACTAGTGAGCCATTTTTACTTAATTATGGGCCACACCTAGCATGCTTAGGGCTACTCTTGTAGTGATCAGGAGTTACTCCTTGTGGTGTTTATGAGACTGTGCAGTACTAGGGATCAAATCTGGACTTTCACTGCCAGAGCATGCACCCTTGGAACCATCTCCTCAGGTCCCTTCGCCCCACCACCCAAGGAGTGAGCTTTTGAATGCCACCCTAAATAAATAGGGCACTGGCTTATGCAGGAATTGTGATTGATCTGTGTTTAACTGAGTTTGGTTAGGCCCTTTGGTTTGTGTCAAGAGGTTTAGGACAATGTTCCTTGACTGCCTCCTTGGGAAATCTCTTTCTCTCTCCCTCCCTCCCTCCCTCCCTCCCTCCCTCCCTCCCATTCCTCCCTCCCTACTTCTCTCTCCTTCCCTTCTTCCCTCCCTCTCTCCCACACTCAACCTCTCCTAGTCTCCTTTTCTCTCTCCCCATGCTACCCTGCTTGACACTTAAGAGCTTGTGCACCACATTCTACCATCTGTGACCAAATTTTTACCTATCTGACATGTCAACCCAGTCTGCATAAATACTTACTAGGATAAAGGTGGAGGGGAGGGTCTACAGAGGGGATGTAGGGTCTGGGTGGAGCTTGGATACCTCTGGTGCATCTTGAGATTCTGAACTTTGTAACATGCTAGTTTGTGACCGCCCTTCAGTTAAAGTTCAGCTCACTCACATATGCAATGAAGGAGTCATTAGATCAAAGTAGCGAACTTGTTTGTGCTCACAAGTGCATCTCATCTCTTTCTACCCTATACCCTACCTTACTGTTCCCACCTCCCATCTACCATGTTCCAGCAGACACCTGCAATGCCCAGCCAGGCAAACCTTCCATACCTTATGTCACTCTTACTTTTGGGACATAGTTTGGTTTTCTAACTTGGTTAACTGTACCCCTACCCCCCAATGATATAACTCACCAGTTCCCAAAGCGGCAGCTTTCTGCCAGTTGTGTATGGTTGTTCATGCCAGGCTGCTGGTGAGACAGCCATGAGTAAAACAAGAGCTAATCCTTGGTGGAGGAGCAGGGAGGGGAAGGCCTGGGGGCTGCATCCCAGGCTGAGGTTTCTTTGTGTCTCAGGATCTGGTGTGTTTAAGCCTCTTTTCTTCCCCCACCTCTCTTGGAGAGCCCTTTAACTTCAAAAAAGTTTCTTGGCCTGCATGATTTCTGAAGCAGAACATGCCAGCTCCATTAAATTAATGTACACACTTCTGCAAAGTCGTAACAGTTTAAATTTCATTATTCCGGGCAGCGTGTGTCTGTTGACTTGAGTTTGCCAAAGCAGGAGGAATCTGCAAGGGGGCACAGAAAGGCTTTGCCCGCTGCATGCTAAGGGCCATGCTATCCTTCTTCCCTCTTGCGAGTGTGGGAGAGGATTTGAGCTGCCCAAGAGGGCTCTGCTGCTGTTGAGTTGCTTGCTGGCAAAATGGGAATTGCTCTAATTCTGTTGTATGAGTCACTCGGACTAAAAATTCAACTGGTGGGGTGAGGGTCAGCTCTCCGGACTCAGAATCCATCTGTGCTTAATTCCACAGTATATTTTGGTCATGTTGATCAGTCATTGTTGATGGGTTTCCCATCTGTTTATATGATGCTCAGAGCAATCTCTGCATTGAGGACTGAACCTGGCAGTCAGATTACAACATCCCATCCGAGAACCCCAAATTATGCCTATGCTTTCTTTTAGGGGTATTATGGGCCTCACTTAAAAATATTTTAAGCTCTTTTCTAGTTTTACGGAAAACAAAACAATGGACTTATATATTGGTCCAGAATATGGGTTGTAAGGCATATGCTTCATATGTAGCTGATTCTGATTTTACCTCTGCCACCACATAGTCTTTCATGAATCACCAGATGACCCATGCAGGCTCTAAGCACCATTGGGGTAGCCCAGGTGATCCCCAATGGGGGTGAAAAAAGGCTGGATTACAGTCACTGATGCTGTAAACAGTAAATTAAGACAATATCATTTCTCCAAGGAAGGAGAAATAATAAGTGTGAATGAAGAAGTAGACTAATAATAACAGAATGTTGGTCAAGGGTTCTGGAGCGTTTCCATGGTTGAGAGGTGAGACAACTAAATTAATCAAAATTGTAATCATTGGGAACTGGAGAAATAGTACAGTGGGTAAGGTATAAGTCTTTTGTAACTGGAGAAATAGTACAGTGGGTAAGGTGTAAGTCTTTTGTAACTGGAGAAATAGTACAGTGGGTAAGGTGTATGATTACAAAATTGTATTTGTATGATTACAAAATTGTAATCATTGGGAACTGGAGAAATAGTACAGTGGGTAAGGTGTATGTCTTTTGTAAGGTGTATGTTCCTTGACTGCCTCCTTAAAACAACAATGAGGTACCATCTCATGCCATGGAGATATCACAAAGAACAAGAACCATCACTGCTGGCAGGTATGTGGAGAGAAATGAATTCCCATTCACTGCTGGTGGGAATGCCATCTAGTCCAGCCTTTATGGAAAATAAAATGGAGATTCCTCAAAAAACTGGAAATTGAGCTCCAATATGATCCAGCTATCCCACTGTTAGCATCTCTTTAAATGGTACTCCAGGAGTCTTTCTAATTGTAGGCAGTATTTTTGGGGTTAGGGTCTCCCAAGCAGTACACTGGAGAATTGGGGGCCCTACTGGCAATTCTCAGCACTCTAATGTATATACATGACTGTGTAGTTCATTGCAAGGTCCCGAGGGTGTACGTTGCGTAGACACGCCACCCTGGGCATTTCTGATGATCAGGGGCTTCCTGGCAAGGCTCAGGGACTCGCTGGACATTAAACTGGGGCTGGTCACACACCAGGCATGCCTCATGCTTTTGTGTGATGGCTCTGGTGCAGTGGTTTGGTTTTTCATTGATGTAACTCCACATGGCCTAATTTCATGTGTGTCCCCAACTCCACATGCACATGTGCTCCAGGAAAGTCACCACTCAGAATCTCATTCTCTCCCTCTCACCCTTCATTAGTTCCCTTTGTCCCAATTCACACATCCTTGTTGACTTTAGAATGTCAGCTTTCTGCACGTGTGTTTATGTGTTTAGTAAAAGTGCCTCAGTGTGAATGACTCTGTTTACTTCTTTCTAGGCCACTGGAGAGATTTCTCAGAAATCAGCAGAAATTGGGGTGTGAGCAGATGCCAGGGACCCAAGGTCAGGTGTGAGGTGAGGTGCAGAGACAGCTCCTCCCTGGAAGAGTTGAGGGGACCAAGGACTGTGTGTCCACTTTCTACTCCAGTGTGGGAGGCTACTGAGGGGTTGGGAGGGTAGGAAGGACATTGCTTCTCTTAAGAGGGTGCCTAGGGGTAAGGGTTTCCTTGGCGGAACCCCAGGAGGGAAGTATAAGGGTCCTTTTTCTTTCCTTCTGATCCCCAAATTGGTCACCTGAAGGGTGAAGAGTTGAGAGCTGAGAAGCTTCAGTAGAAGCTGCTGTAACCTGGGCCCCACATGCTTGGAAGCAAGAGCAGGTTTGGGGTTAAGAGGCATTAAGTGAACGTGGAGCTAGGCAGGTGGAGTTGGAACTGTGAGGTCCAGTCGGCCATATCCTTCTGTTCCTGTTCAGCCCGGCTGGAAGCTTAGTGTCTTTATGAGTCCTGTTTGGGCCACAGTGACCTAATGTCCTTTCTGGCCATTCTGTCTCCAGTTTTACACTACTAAACAGCCCACAGCCTTAGCTGCTCCTCATCCTCATTGACTTCGTTTCTCATTCTCTCTAGCACAGCTGCCATACCCCTCCACTTTCTCATGGTGGGGTCATTCTGGGCTGGTCTTCTCTGGCATTTATGCCATTCTTCTTCTTTTTTTTTTTTTTTTTTTTGGGCCACACCTGGCAGTGTTCAGGGGTCACTCCTGGCTGTCTGCTCAGAAATAGCTCCTGTCAGGCACAGGGGACCATATGGGACACCGGGATTCGAACCAATCACCTTAGGTCCTGGATCGGCTGCTTGCAAGGCAAACGCTGCTGTGCTATCTCTCCGGGCCCTATGCCATTCTTCTTTACACTGACACTTCAGACTGCCTATAAAACGTGAGATGTGACTGTTGGGTTCTGCCTATTCAGGCTGTATGTGGCCCTCCACCTGGATGCTTCTTTGGGTTTTTGCTCAACAGTGTCCATGTGAAAGCTTGCTGAGTTGAAAGCAGAAGGATTATCTGGCTAGAAGAGTTTTGCTTTGGCTTCTGTGGCCATGACATGACATAGTCTTTAAATTAAAATTTTATTTTATTTATCCACCACAGTTTACAACTCTGTGGATAATGTTTGACTCAGGCATTCAATGCTCCAGTTTCAAATCCACCATCTGTGTCAGTGTCCCTCATTCTCCCCACTCTGTCTCCTTTGCAAAGTCATTAACCATTATTAATTTGAGTTACATGTTTGCTAATTTTTTTTTTTTTTGGTTTTTGGGCCACACCCGGTGGTGCTCAGGGGTCACTCCTGGCTGTCTGCTCAGAAATAGCTCCTGGCAGGCACGGGGGACCATATGGGACACTGGGATTCGAACCAACCACCTTTGGTCTTGGATCAGCTGCTTGCAAGGCAAATGCCGCTGTGCTATCTCTCCGGGCCCTATATTTTGGTTTTAATTTTTTTTTTTTTTATGGGCAGTGGTGTTCAGTGGCTTAGCTTTGTGCTCAGGGATTAATCCTGGTGGTGCCAAGGATTGAACTGTGAACAAAACAAGTGCCTTCATCTTTATACTATTTTTCTGGCCTTGGAATCACATATTTACAATAATATTGATATTTATAGGTTTTTTTCTTGTTAGACCCAGCAATGCTTAGGAGTTACTCCAAGCTCTATAGTCAGGAGTTACTCCTAATTGTGCTCAAGGACACATATGGGATGCCGGGATCAAAGCTTGTTTTGCGGGACCGGAGAGATAGCATTGGAGGTAAGGCGTTTGCCTTTCATGCAGAAGGTTGATGGTTCGAATCCCAGGATCCCATATGGTCCCGTGTGCCTGCCAGGGGCGATTTCTGAGCATAGAGCCAGGAATAACCCCTGAGCACTGCCGGGTGTGACCCAAAAACAAAAACAAAAACAAAAAAAAAAAAAGAAAAAGCTTGTTTTGCATGCACCTTACCCACTGTACTATTTCCCTAGCCTCTAGTTGTCTCACCTCTAAACCATGGAAACTCTCCAGAACCAACATTCTTAACCAACATGCTTCTGTTATTACTAGTCTACCTCTTCATTCACGCTTGTTACTTCACCTTCCTTGGAGAAATGATATTGTCTTAATTTGCTTTTACAGCCTCAGTGACTGTAATCTTTTTTTTCACCCCCATTGTCTCTGACACATCAGCACACCAGCATTTCTGGCCCTGCGGTAGGACTCCTCTTTTAAAAAGCTCTATCGATCCCATAAACATAGAGAAGCTGATTCTGGAACAGTGTTCTAGTTGACTCCCCAACTCATGAATTAGAGATGGCAGTTTTAGTTGCAGCAGCTAGAAACATGCCCTACGATCACTATCTGGGGGTTCTATCCCAGAACCACATTCTGTTCTCCACACCTGGGTGCTGGAGCCCTAGAGAGTCTGCTCCGCTGACCCAGATTGGAGACCAGCCACTGATGGGCCTCTTAGTGGACTGCCTCCTCTCCTCTCAGGTTTCCATTCCCTTTGGATTATGATTAGTGTTTGAATTCCTTCCCCAGTGGGAGAGGGCAACACTCATCACAGAGGCCATCTTTGTGCCTGCTCTTGGTCATCTTGTTCTCTGGAGGATCTGGCACAGTCTTATCCAGGATTCTCAACCATTTCCTTGCTTTTTTGTCTTATCACACTTGTATTCAACTTTTCTTTGAGTGGGGGGCACACGTGAAATTGCTCAATGCATACTCCTAGCTCTGCAGTTAGAAATTACTTCTGGTTGGGGACTGGAGATATATCATGGAGGTAAGATGTTTGCCTTGCATGCAGAAGGTTGGTGGTTTTGAATCCTGGCATCCCATATGGTCCCCTGATCCTGCCAGGAGTAACCCCTGAGCGCTGCTGGGTGTGGCCCAAAAACAAAACAAAACAAAACAAAAAAAGAAATTACTCTGGTAGTACTCAAGGTATCATATGAGATTCCGGAGACTGAACCTAGGTTGGCTTGTGTGCAAGGCAAATGTCCTACCCACTATACTATTGCTCTGGCCCTGCAAACTTTTAAAGAGGTATTTTCTATCATTTTAGTTTGTGTGTATTTATGGTATATGCTTTGCAAAGTAACCCAAGAATTATTTTTTATTTGATCCAAATTTAATTAATTGCATGGTACTGTCTAGTCTCTGAGGCTCCCTCTTCACTCCCCCCCCCCCATACTGTTTCCTTCCAAAATTCGTTGCTTTTTTAAGAAGTCAGACTGAGAGATTGCAAGTCTGAGAAGGGCTAAATGTCAATTCATAATGCTTAGGAGAAAAATTGAGGATTCAGGACTAGTAAAGGTGAAGAAATTCTAGAGATACCTATATACTTTCAGTTGGGAACCATGAAAGACTATATTTGAAGAGGAAGGACTCACTAAAAATAGCCAACTTTATAAAGTCTGAAACCTAACCTCAAATTAGTTGACCAGAAATAGACCAAGTTTATATACAGCTCAGCCCCTGATTGAATTATGATGATCTGTTCCTAATCTCGTTGCCTGTTACAAATTTAAGACAATAATAAAATTATGTAACAATATTTATATCTTTAGGCTATTTTTTTTTCTTTTTGGCTACACATGGCAATGCTCAGGACTTACTCCTTGCTTTGTGCTCAGGGATTACTCCGGTTGGCTTGGGGGAACCATAGTGTGTCCAGAATAGAAAAAGATAAAATTTAAGAGGAACATTCACAAAAAATGTGTGATACACATAGCAAAATATGCATGTCATTGGGATAACGGAAAAATAATGGGAGAAGCAAAATTTTAACAGGTCTTAATAGAATTGCCCAGCACATATAAAAATACAAAGTCAAAGACTAAAGAAGTTCTATGAACCCCAAGCAGGATAATATCAAGAAAACCATATACATGTTATTAAAACTTTTGAAGTACAAAGACAAAAAGAGAATATAAAAGCAGCCAGAGGAAATGACTTTATATCTTTTTACTTTGAAGAAGCAACCGGAAGATTAATTACCATGTTCATAATGGAAATAATGGAAGCTCAAAGACAATGAAATGTACCTTGTATTGGTGAAGAAAGATAGATGCCGAGTATAATTTTTTTACTTAACTTTTTACAATCATATTATTAACATAAAAAATAATATGATTTTTAAAAGACTAATTTATGTGGAGGATACACATACTATAAATATGAAAATGAGTTGTTCAGAAAGAGGCATAAGGATCAAGGCTCTAGCTCAAGTCGTAGAACCCATGACAAATACATGGAAGCCTCAGGTTCAATTCCTGGTACTGTATGGTTCTCTGGGTACCACGAGGTATGGCCATAAAGCAAAGAAGCAAGATGGGCTGGAGTGATAGCTTGAACACATGCTTTGCATACAGGAGGCCTAGATCCTTGGTACTATATGATTCACCTGTGTACCTCTGGGAGTAACCTCCAGAGGCACCAAGGTGAGAATGGCTGGATAAGACCCCAAAACCATCCACAACACAAACAACAACAAGAAGAGGCAAATGACACAACATAGAAGTATGTGGGAGGAGGCAATGAAGAGCAATGAGTGAGGTAAATGCATATGTAAATCTAAATGAATAAGATTTTATAAAACAATTTCTCATGGCATTAAAGTGAATGTAAAAGCAAAATAGACAATATACAATAGTATAGAATAAAGGGGCAAGTAGAATTAAAGTGTTTTAAAGTCCTGGGGAATGGAAAAAGTACAAATTGATGATAAGTTCAGGATACTATTTCCACAATAATTCCTAAAATAACAGTAAAATAATATAAAGTTAACAAGCTAATAGAGGCAAAGGTAATATTAAACATATTAGATTAACCAAAGAAGATTAAATTTGAGAGAACTGAAACAAAGGAACATTGCATAGGACAAATAGAAACCAGATAGAATATAGATTTAAATTCAAATGTATTAGTAAGGACATGAAATGAAACTAGGCTAAATATTCCAACGAAACTCTGTAATTATCAAATTTAATTTAAGAAAGCTCAGGGAAATCCAACAAAATGATGCTTATACAAACGTCTTAGATATAGGTACCTAGGAAGACTGCTAATAAATAAATGGGAAAAACTGTACCATTTATATCTAAACCACAGAGTCAGTAACACTGAAAATGAGATCCAAAATTTAAGAACCAACCTTAAAAGTGTGTCTGGGAATAGGGGTGGATGGGTGGGAGTGAACTTAGGAACCTTGGTGGAGGGAAGAGACATTGGTGGTGGGTTGGAACTGAAATAGTATGTCTAAAACCCAACTATGAATAACT
Source organism: Suncus etruscus (assembly GCF_024139225.1). Taxonomy (NCBI): domain Eukaryota; kingdom Metazoa; phylum Chordata; class Mammalia; order Eulipotyphla; family Soricidae; genus Suncus; species Suncus etruscus. The sequence continues at coordinate 164,354,958 of NC_064850.1, forward strand.
TTGTAAATCACAGTGCTTTAATGAAAGTATACCATGTCAATCAGGTGATACAGCAAACAAAATACATAGTAGACCTTAAGGCAAAAACATTACAAGATACAAAGAAGGTCAGTCAGCCAAGATGATACCAGAAACCTAAATTGGCTAAAATGTATAATACAACATTTGCCATGACTGTAAAGACAAATAAGCAATTTTATGATTAGAGTGGGGTTTTAACATACTTTCTTTCAGTAATCGATAGCAGAATTTGACCAAAACCACTTGTTTGGTTATAGAAGATTTGAACAGTAGTAATGGCTATTAACTATTAATAAGAACACTATTAATTGACATATATAAACCATTACACCCAACAATTGCAGAACACACAATTTTTTTTTTAACAAGGGCTCATGGAACTCTTGCCAACTTTATTTTGTACATGTCTTCATAACTGAAATGATAAACAAAGTCATCCTCATAGAGAAATTTCCTCACTTGTGAACTCTACTAAGAATTTTTTTTTTTTTTTTTTTTGGTTTTTGGGCCACACCCGGTGATGCTCAGGGGTTACTCCTGGCTATGCACTCAGAAGTCGCTCCTGGCTTGGGGGACCATATGGGACACCAGGGGATCGAACCTCGGTCCATCCAAGGTTAGCGCAGGCAAGGCAGACACCTTACCTCTGGCGCCACCGCCCGGCCCAAAGAATTTTTAAATGGAGTCTTAATATACAGAATTAAAAAAATTACTGATGGTTGAATTTCAGTCATATAATGTACCAACACTCATCTCATTACTAGTGTTTATTTCCTGCCACCGGTTTTCCAGTTTCTCTTCCATCCCTGCCCCCACCCAACTACCCCCCACTTTCCTCTTTTTTTCCTCTTAGGCAACAAGGTTTGTAATACAGTAATTGAAAGGGTAACATGCATAATATATCAAAAAAATTTTCCCTGCCCAGTATAACAAAAATTTTTTTTTGGTTTTAGGGCCAAGCCTGGCAGTACTCAGTAGTTACTTCTGGCTCTGCACTCAGAAATTGCTCCTGGCAGGATCAGGGGACCATATGGGTTGCTTGGGATTGAACCCCTGTCTGTCCTGGGTCAGCAGCATGCAAGGCAAATGCCCTATCACTGTGCTGGAGTGATCCAGCCCTCAATATACCAAACAATTTTTTAATTAGTTTCTTTATTTAAGCACCTTGATTACAAACATGATTGTTGTTGGATTTCAGTCATGGGAAGAACATCCCCCTTCAGCAGTGCAACATTCCCATCACCAATGTCCCAAATTTTCTTCCTCTCCACCCCATCCCAGCCTGTACTCTAGACAGGCTTTCTACTTTCCTCATTCATTCACATTGTTATGTAGTTCTCTAATGTTCTCAATGTAGTTCTCTAACTGTACCCATCACTCTTTGTGGTGAGCTTCATGTAGTGAGCTGGAACTTTCAGTCCTCCTCTCTTTTGTCTCTGAAAATTATTGCAAGAATGTCTTTTATTTTTCTTAAGACCCATAGATGAGTGAGATTATTCTGTGTCTATCTCTCTCCCTCTGACTTATTTCACTCAGTGTAATAGAGTCCATGAACATCCATGTATAGGAAAATTTAATGACTTCATCTTTCCTGATGGCTGCATAATATTCCATTGTGTATACGTACCACCGTTTCTTTAGTCATTCATTTGTTGAAGGGCATCTTGGTTGTTTCCAGAGTCTGGCTATTGTAAATAGCTCTGCAATGAATATAGGTGTGAGGAAGGGATTTTTATATCGTATTTTTGTCTTCCTAGGGTATATCCCTAGGAGTGGAATATACCAAAGTTTTAAGAAAAAATAGCATTAATCTTTTATCAAAACCGCTAGAGAATAGAAAAAAGTGTTGAGCATTTCTCAACTTACTTTATGAGGTGAACATAGACTTGATCCTCAAACCAAACACACACACAAAAACTGCATAGGTCAATCTTTGTCATAATGACAAAAAACAACTCAAAGTAAAATGCTGGCAAAACAAACTTAGTGATGTAGACATCTCCAGGCATAGCGAGTCCTTCAATGTCCTGGTCTTTGAGGAGCCTCTGTGGACCAAGATGTAAGGAAGTAGCTGAGCTTGTGGTCGTTTTCCCCTTGGCAACACCACCTCCATTGTCTCCTTTCATCCATGATAGATGATGCTGGAGGGTGTGGAGTGCTGTGGGCTAAAGGAAGGAAACCAAAGATTCCTTGGTCTCTCTTTCTCTCTCCCACCTCACCACAGTTCTTTTCTTCCTCTGTTGCAGAGTCTGAATTCTTTCAAGGGAACCCACACCCACAGATGAAAAAAGACAGAAGCACATTTATTTTTAAAAAAAGGACAGATGCAAATTAGAATTTTGTAGACTGAGACACAAATGCTAAGAGTTAAGAGTGTAGGAGAGCTTAGACCCAGTGGGCAGTGGAGAGAGTTTCTTTCAGCCGGCAAGAATTCCATTTTCAGAAATGGGAAACCTGTCTTAAAAACTATTCAAAGACTGTTTTATGGGTTGAATACTTGTATCAGCTTCTCACCTCAAGTTCTTATGTTAAACTTACCATCGTCCATTCAGAGATGGTCTTTGGAGAAGCAGTAGGATTTGGTGATGGGGGTGGGCCCATCTTGTTCCTTCTGCTCTGAGGGATGCCATGTGAGCTCACAGTGAGGGGGTGCTGTCTGCAAGCCTGGGAGAGGGTCCTTAGCAAGGACAGAACCTGCTACCACACTGGTTTTGGACTTCTTAGCTTCTAACGGATAAATATCTATTGATTTGTCTTTTAACCTCTGGTGTTTTGTTGTAGAAGCCTCAACTGATTGAGATGGGACTTAAGAACTCATTGGTTCAGTGGCATTGATTTCTCCAAACTGAGCATGACAGTTTTGAATCCTGCAGCATGTTTTATCTGTGGAGTATGATGGGCTGGGACCACTTGACTGTCCAGCCACTCCATCTTTTGTGAACATAGTGGCTTGAGTTAAAACGAAAAATTCCTTGTTGTTTTAACTTGTTGACACTGGTGCTGTAGTTTGTGTTAACTCAACCATGTTCAAGTTTGAGCTACTAGTGTCAATGTGTTGGGCCAATGTTATTCTAATAAAGAAAAGTCCTTGTAAGCATGAAGGTTCTGCAAGGTGATGGGAAAGTCAAGGAAGAAAATAAGAAACCCTGAGTTTATGGGAACTGAAAAACTCAAATATGCATGACGTGGTGCTGTAATTAGGTGACTTCCAAGCCACAGCTTTTCTTTAAATTTTGCTTTTTTTCAATCTAATGAGATACTTTGAGAACACTACTCCAAAAAAAAAATAGTTTTAAGAGTATTTATCCTTTGTTCTTTTTCTTGGTTTTTGCTTCTCATGTATTAAGTTGAAGTTGAGTACTATTTTCTTTGATTTAACAGAGAATGTATCTGTCTGGTGTAGATTTTTTTCTTCACATATTTTATTATTAATGAAATAGTTAAAATCAGTATATATATTTGTTGTTGTTGTTTTTGGGTCACACCCAATGGTGCTCAATGGTTACTCCTGGCTCTGCATGTAGAAATTACTCCTGGTGGTGCTCAGGGTGGTCAAGGGGACCATATATGGTGCCAGGGGTCAAACCTGGATTGGCCACATGCAAAGCAAGTATCCTATCCTCTGTACTGTCTTTTTAGCATCTATGTCTGAGAGAATAATACCAAATTATTGAATTTGTGGAAAATGTATGAAGGCTCTTTAGTTTTGGGCCATTCCTGGTGGTATTCAGGGCTTGCTTTTGGTTCTGTGATCAGGGTGTTTATGTCGTCAGCAAGGATCACTCCTGAAAGTACTCAGGGTACATGTGGTGCTGGGGTTTGAACCTGTCAGTCAAGCTCTTTATCCTCTGTACTATCTCTCCCACCCTCCAAACATTTTTTTATTTCTCTCTAGCTTTAGAACTCAGGGACTCAGCCAAGCTTGCCTTTGCCACTGTTCACTGTTTCTTTTCTCTGAGTCTGGTGTTTTTCATCTAGTAATTCAAGAGTTTTTTCTTCTGTCATGACTGTTATCTGCTAACTGGCCAAAAATAGGCACAAAATCACTTGCTTTCCGTGGTATCTTTTCAAAGTGTGTCAGAGCTTGGCTGCTAATTTGGGCGCAGCTGAGAAGACTGACAGATAGCCTGAGTTTCCCAGGGAACCCACGTTGCTCTCCAATGTTGCAGGGTCATTTCTGTCCATGCTTCAAGGTCTGTATAGGATGCTGGGGATCATATCCAGGCTAGCTGTATGCAAGGCAAATACCCTATCCACTGTGCTATCACTGCAGCCCAATCTCGGGAAATTCTTGCTAGTGATTTCTTTAACTATTCCTTATTTCCTTTATCACCCTTGCCCTCCTGTTCTCCCGGGACTCTGATCATTCTTCCATTGCTCCTCTTGAACTCCTCCCAGGCCACCAAACCCATCAGGGTGATCTGAGTAACCTCCAGTACCGCAGGGCTCAAGAAGCTCAATATATATATCTTCAGACTATTCCTTTGGTCTGTTATATCAAAAGGCTGATATTGTAGGCACTAATTGTTTCTTTTTTTTTTTTTTTTTTTTTTTTTTTTTTTTTTTTATTTTTTATCTTTATTTAAACACCGTGATTACAAACATGATTATAGTTGTATGATTACAGTCATGTAAAGAGCACCCCCCCTTCACCGGTGTAACATTCCCACCACCAATTTCCCAGATCTCCCTCCTCCCCACCCCCCTACACCTGTACTCGAGACAGGCTTTCTACTTCCCTCATTCATTCACATTTTATGATAGTTTTCAGTGTAGTCATCTCTGCAACTGCACTCATCACTCTATGTGATGAGCTGCATGTCCTGAGCTGCACCTACCAGCCCTCATCTCTCTTGTCTCTGAGATATTGTTAAAAATGTCCTTCATTTTTCTTAAAGCCCATAGATGAGTGAAACCATTCTGCGTCTTTCTCTCTCCCTCTGACTTACTTCACTCAGCATAATAGATTCCATGTACATCCATGTATTGGAAAATTTCATGACTTCATCTCTCCTGATGGCTGCATAGTATTCCATTGTGTATATGTACCACAGTTTCTTCAGCCACTCATCTGTTGAAGGGCATCTTGGTTGTTTCCAGAGTCTGGCTATTGTAAATAGCGCTGCAATGAATATAGGAGTAAGGAAGGGTTTTTTGTATTGTATTTTTGTGTTTCTTGGGTATATTCCTAGGAGTGGTATAGCTGGATCGTATGGAAGCTCAATTTCCAGTTTGTGAAGGAATCTCCATATCGCTTTCCATAAAGGTTGTACTAGACGGCATTCCCACCAGCAGTGAAAAAGAGTTCCTTTCTCTCCACATCCCCGCCAGCACTGCTTGTTTTCCTTTCTTGTGATGTGTGCCAATCTCAGTGGCGTGAGGTGGTACCTCATAGTAGTTTTGATTTGCATCTCCCTGACGATTAGTGATGTTGAACATCTTTTCATGTGCCTTTTGGCCATTTGCCTTTCTTCTTTTTCAAAGTGTCTGTTCATTTCTTCTCCCCATTTTTTGATGGGGTTAGTTGTTTTTTTCTTGTATAGTTCTGTCAGTACCTTGTAAATTTTGGATATTAGCCCTTTATCTGATGTGTATTGGGTGAATAATTTCTCCCACTCAGTGGGTGGCCTTTGTATTCTGGGCGCTATTTCCTTTGAGATGCAGAAGCTTTTCAGCTTAATATAGTCCCATCTGTTTATCTCTGCTTCCACTTGCTTGGAAAGTGCTGTCTCCTCCTTAAAGATGCCTTTAGTCTCAATGTCCTGGAGTGTTTCACCTACATGTTGTTCTATATACCTTATAGTTTCAGTTCTGATATCAAGGTCTTTAATCCATTTGGATTTTACCTTTGTATATGGTGTTAGCTGGGGGTCTGAGTTCGCTTTTTTGCAAGTGGTTAACCAGTTGTGCCAACACCACTTGTTGAATAGGCTTTCCCTGCTCCATTTAGGATTTTTTGCTCCTTTATCAAAAACAAGGTGGTTATATGTCTGAGGAACCTTCTCTGAGTACTCAAGCCTATTCCACTGATCTGAGGGTCTGTTTTTATTCCAATACCATGCTGTTTTTATAACTGTTGCTTTGTAATACAACTTAAAATTGGGGAAAGTAATGCCTCCCATATTCCTTTTCCCAAGGAGTGCTTTAGCTATTCGAGGTTGTTTGTTGTTCCAGATGAATTTCAGAAGTATTTGATCCACTTCTTTGAAAAATGTCATGGGTATCTTTAGAGGAATCGCGTTAAATCTGTACAATGCTTTTGGAAGTATTGCCATTTTAATGATGTTGATCCTGCCAATCCATGAGCATGGTATGTGTTTCCATTTCCGCGTGTCCTCTCTTATTTCTTGGAGCAGTGTTTTGTAGTTTTCTTTGTATAGATCCTTCACATCTTTAGTCAGGTTGACTCCAAGATATTTGAGTTTGTGTGGAACTAATGTGAATGGGATTGTTCTCTTAATGTCCATTTCTTCCCTATCATTATTCGTGTATAAAAAGGCCATTGATTTTTGTGTGTTAATTTTGTATCCTGCCACTTTGCTATACAAATCTATTATTTCTAGAAGCTTTTTGGTAGAGTCTTTAGGGTTTTCTAAGTAGAGTATCATGTCATCTGCAAACAGTGAGAGCTTGACTTCTTCCTTTCCTATCTGAATTCCCTTGATATCTTTTTCTTGCCTAATCGCTATAGCAAGTACTTCCAGTGCTATGTTGAATAGGAGTGGTGAGAGAGGACAGCCTTGTCTTGTACCAGAATTTAGAGGAAAGGATTTTAGTTTTTCTCCATTGAGGATAATATTTGCCACTGGCTTCTGGTAGATGGCTTTGACTATATTGAGAAAGGTTCCTTTTATTCCTATCTTGCTGAGAGTTTTAATCAAGAATGGGTGTTGAACCTTATCAAATGCTTTTTCTGCATCTATTGATATGACCATGTGATTTTTATTTTTGTTGTTGTTTATGTTGTGTATTATATTAATAGATTTACGGATGTTAAACCATCCTTGCATTCCTGGGATGAAACCTACTTGATCAAAGTGAATGATCTTCTTGATGAGGCACTGGATCCTGTTCGCCAGGATTTTGTTGAGGATCTTTGCATCTGTGTTCATCAGGGATATTGGTCTGTAATTTTCTTTTTTGGCAGCATCTCTATCAGGTTTTGGTATTAAGGTGATGTTGGCTTCATAAAAGCTATTTGGAAGTATTCCTGTTTTTTCGATTTCATAAAAGAGCCTGGCCAGAATTGGTAGTAGTTCCTCTTGAAAGGTTTGAAAGAATTCATTCGTGAATCCATCAGGGCCTGGGCTTTTGTTTTTGGGTAAATTTTTGATTACAGTTTTAATTTCCTCAATAGTGATGGGGGTGTTTAGATATGCTACCTCTTCTTTATTCAACCGTGGAAGGTTATATGAGTTCAGAAATTTATCCATTTCTTCCAGGTTCTCATATTTAGTGGCATAGAGTTTCTCAAAGTATTCTCTGAATACCCTTTGAATCTCTGCAGTATCTGTAGTGATCTCCCCCTTCTCATTTCTAATACGCGTTATCAAGTTTCTCTCTTTCTTTTGCTTTGTGAGTTTTGCCAATGGTCTATCAATCTTGTTTATTTTTTCAAAGAACCAACTTCTGCTTTCGTTGATCTTTCGGATTGTTTTTTGGGTTTCCACTTCGTTGATTTCTGCTCTCAGCTTTGTTATTTCCTTCTGTCTCCCTATTTTTGGGTCCTTTTGTTGAGCACTTTCTAGTTCTATTAGCTGTGTCATTAAGCTACTCAGGTAAGCTCCTTCTTCCTTCCTGATGTGTGCTTGCAAAGCTATAAATTTTCCTCTCAGTACTGCTTTTGCTGTGTCCCATAAATTCTGATAGTTTGTGTCTTTATTGTCATTTGTTTCCAGGAACCTTTTGATTTCCTCCTTGATTTCATCTCGGACCCACTGGTTATTGAGTATGAGGCTGTTTAACTTTCAGGTGTTAAATTTTTTCTTCTGTGTCCCTTTGCAGTTCACATCTAACTTCAGAGCCTTGTGGTCAGCAAAGGCAGCCTGCAAAATGTCTATCTTTTTTATTTTATGGAGGTATGTTTTATGTGCCAGCACATGATCTATCCTGGAGAATGATCCATGTACATTGGAAAAGAATGTGTATCCAGGTTTCTGAGGATAGAGTGCCCTATATATATCTACTAGGCCTCTTTCATCCATTTCTTTTTGCAGGTCTAGTATATTTTTGTTGGGTTTCCATTTGGTTGACCTATCAAGTGTTGACAAGCCTGTGTTGAGGTCTCCCACAATTATTGTGTTATTATTGATATCCTTCTTCAGATTTGTCAACAATTGTATTAAATACTTTGCTGGACCCTCATTCGGTGCGTATATGTTTAGGAGAGTGATTTCTTCTTGCTGTACAAATCCCTTGATTAGTACATAATATCCATCTTTGTCCCTTACAATTTTTCTGAGTATAAAGTTTGTGTCATCTGATATTAGTATGGCCACCCCCGCTTTTTTAAGGGTGTTGTTTGCTTGAATGATTTTCCTCCAGCCTTTGATTTTGAGTCTATGTTTATTCTGACTATTCAGGTGTGTTTCTTGTAGACAGCAGAAGGTTGGCTTCAGTTTTTTGATCCATTTCGCCACTCTGTGCCTCTTAACTGGTGCATTTAGTCCATTGACATTGAGAGAAATAATTGTCATGGGATTTATTGCCATCTTTGTGTAGAAGTTTGGTGTGTTTTTTGTTCTGTCTTGTTTTTAGAGTAGATCTTTCAGTTTTTCTTTTAAGGCTGGTTTTGAGTCTGCAAAGATTTTGAGCTGTTGTTTATCTGTGAAGCCGTGTATACATCCGTCAAACCTGAAACTTAGTTTTGCTGGGTGCAATATTCTTGGCGAAGCATTTATTTCATTGAGTTTTGCCACTACGTCCCACCACTGCCTTCTGGCCTTGAGTGTTTCTGGTGACAGGTCTGCTGTAAATTTCAAGGATGCTCCGTGGAATGTAATTTCCCTTTTCGATCTTGCTGCTTGCAGTATTCTATCTCTATCGGTGGGTTTCATCATGGTGACTAGGATGTGTCTTGGGGTGTTTCTACTGGGGTCTTTTTTAGCTGGTACTCTTCGGGCATGCAGGATTTGGTCACATGTTTTCTTTAGCTCTGGTAGTTTCTCTGTGATGATGTTCTTAACCATTGATTCTTCCTGAAGATTTTCTTCTTGGGTCTCTGGAACTCCAATGATTCTGAAGTTGTTTCTGTTGAGCTTATCAAAGACTTCTATTTTCATCTTCTCATATTCTTTGAGTAAATTTTCCATTGTCTGATCATTTGATTTGAGGTTTTTTTCTAATCTCTTCTGCTGTGTAAAGTTGTTATGCATCTCATCTTCTAAAGCACTAATTCTATCCTCAGCTGCTGTTAACCTGTTGGAAAACTCATCCATTATGTTCTTCAATTCGTCTATTGAGTTTTTCAGACCTGTTATCTGATCTGATATTTCAGTTTGGAGTTTTCTGATTTCTGTCTTCATATTCTCTTGATTTTTATTAGTGCTCTGATTTATACTTTCTTTGATATCTGATAGCAACCTCCATATTTCGTCTCTAAACTCCATTTCTGAAAGACTGCTTAGGTAGTTGGTCGTTGTTGGGTCATCAGAGTTTCCATCTTCATTCTCTATGGTTGAAGTTGGTCTGCGTAGTCTCCCCATTGTCTCGCTTACGCTGTGGGTTTTTCTACGTGTTGTGGTGGTACTCATTGGCGAGGTGGAGTGCGCGGCCGCGAAGCGCAGCGGAGCGGCCGCGCTCCGGCCCCCAAACACTCACCTCAGCCGAGGCAAGCCGTCAGGGGATGCCTGGGGAGGCCCCCAAGTGTCTGCCAAGCAAAGAAACCAGCACAATCCACAACTCCAACAGAAAACTCACAGCCCCAGCGAGACACGCCTTGAAGAGATTAATGCTGAATCAGGTCAAAGTTCCCAGGTTGATGCAGGCTGGGGGAGGTCCCAAAATGTCTGCCGGGCCTAGGGGTCCAGCAGTCAGCCTGATCTGCAACTCCGGCCCCCAAACACTCACCTCAGCCGAGGCAAGCCGTCAGGGGATGCCTGGGGAGGCCCCCAAGTGTCTGCCAAGCAAAGAAACCAGCACAATCCACAACTCCAACAGAAAACTCACAGCCCCAGCGAGACACGCCTCAGCCGAGGCAAGCCGTCAGGGGATGCCTGGGGAGGCCCCCAAGTGTCTGCCAAGCAAAGAAACCAGCACAATCCACAACTCCAACAGAAAACTCACAGCCCCAGCGAGACACGCCTCAGCCGAGGCAAGCCGTCAGGGGATGCCTGGGGAGGCCCCCAAGTGTCTGCCAAGCAAAGAAACCAGCACAATCCACAACTCCAACAGAAAACTCACAGCCCCAGCGAGACACGCCTCAGCCGAGGCAAGCCGTCAGGGGATGCCTGGGGAGGCCCCCAAGTGTCTGCCAAGCAAAGAAACCAGCACAATCCACAACTCCAACAGAAAACTCACAGCCCCAGCGAGACACGCCTCAGCCGAGGCAAGCCGTCAGGGGATGCCTGGGGAGGCCCCCAAGTGTCTGCCAAGCAAAGAAACCAGCACAATCCACAACTCCAACAGAAAACTCACAGCCCCAGCGAGACACGCCTCAGCCGAGGCAAGCCGTCAGGGGATGCCTGGGGAGGCCCCCAAGTGTCTGCCAAGCAAAGAAACCAGCACAATCCACAACTCCAACAGAAAACTCACAGCCCCAGCGAGACACGCCTCAGCCGAGGCAAGCCGTCAGGGGATGCCTGGGGAGGCCCCCAAGTGTCTGCCAAGCAAAGAACCACTAATTGTTTCTTTACTTTTTTATTTGTTTTGGAGCACACCCCCAGTGCTCAGGGGTCACTCCTAGCTCCTTCCTCAGGACTCACTCCTAGTAGTGCTCAAGAGACCCTATGGGATGCAGGGGACTGAACTCAGGTCTGCCACATGCAAGGCAAATGCCCTGCACACTGTGCTAACACTCTAGTCCCTCTCTGAGTACTACTTGGGGACTCAAAAAGAGAAGCAGAGATGTTTTTAAAGATATTCGTTAAATGACATATGACTCTAGTTCATATTTAGAGACATGTCTCTCAAAGTTCTTTGTTGTCATTAGCCCAATGGCTACATATTTCTTGTTTTTGGTGTTTTTTTTTTTTCGGGCCACACCCATTTGATGCTCAGGGGTTACTCCTGGCTAAGCGCTCAGAAATTGCCCCTGGCTTCGGGGGACCATATGGGACACTGGGGGATCGAACCGCGGTCCTTCCTTCCGTGGTCCTTTTTTGGCTAGCGCTTGCAAGGCAGACACCTTACCTCTAGCGCCACTTCGCTGGCCCCTTGCTACATATTCTCACATGATGTATATAGGAATGTTTTTTCCAGGTGCAAAGATCCGTAGAGACATATAGAGAAAACAAAAGAACTTGAATCTGCTTTGCATACAACAGAAAGGACAATTTTTTGAAGGCAGTGAAATCAGCAAAGATAGGGAGCTTGGGTCTGGGTGAGTCCACTGGAGGAGGCAATGGTGTCAGAGTGGCTATTTCTCTGAATTCACCTCCTGAGAACTCCCAACCAGCATGTGCATTTGTGGCCTCCAGAATTGTACCTGTAAGGCGCGGGGGACTTTGTGCTTCTGGAATGTAAAGGGGTCAGCTATATGCAAAACATGTTCCTTTTTTTTTTTTTTTTTTTTGGTTTTTGGGCCACACCCGGCGTTGCTCAGGGGTTACTCCTGGCTGTCTGCTCAGAAATAGCTCCTGGCAGGCACGGGGGACCATATGGGACACCGGGATTCGAACCAACCACCTTTGGTCCTGGATCGGCTGCTTGCAAGGCAAACACCGCTGTGCTGTCTCTCCGGGCCCTGCGAAACATGTTCCTTAACTCCTGGGGTATCTTTCTGGTTCTAACATTTCCCTTGTGGTCCTGAAGAAGATATTGGAGCTGTGGTCAAAAACCCATTTGGGCCTTTGTTGTTTGATGACTGCTATGATTTGTACTAGGACCAATAATGCAGGATCCTACTCTAGAGAGTTTCATTAGAAGGATGAATTGTGTTTTAGTTATGAAGGAATTAAAGGATTAGGCCATATCCTTATGTGATTCTGGCTAGGTCTAAGCAGGTTATAGATAACTGTTGTGGATACCTGTGGATGCCTTATGTATTCACAAGCTACTTAACAATGTCAGGGAATTTCTGGGAAAAACATAAGTACAAATTCCAGTTCACAGCAGAGTCCACCCCTGCAATCTGACACATAGGATAAGCAGATAATGTTTACTTGTATGCCAAGACAAGTCAACTGATAATGTCTGTACCATCGAGAAGTCTTGGGGTCGGGTCTCAGAGGGAAGACTATTCTCATTGATTAGTCATGTCTGCCAGGGAGTATGTGGCTCCACTTTTGTTCTGTGAATCCATAGAGAACTGCCCTGACTACAGCAGAAAGTGGTTTTTCTCTTCCACTAAGAGGAATTACATATGTGAACCAAACATTCATCAACTTAGAACCAGCCTGAGATTAACTAGCTTAAGTGCAAGCTAGCCGCATTTAGTAGATAAAACAAAAGTTCCGGTTCTTCTGTGCTCTGAAGGTGACCTCTACCAGGGTTGTGGTCTGTGTTTTGTATCACAGAGTGAGTTATACAAAGTCTTATGAAGAAACGAAACAAAGCATTTGAAAGAAAAAAATGTCCAAAGTCGGGGGAGATTTCCTTTACCAAAGGGAATAATGTTTGTGAAAGTATTTCAAGTATTGTAAAGAGCTCTATAAATGTAAGGATGTATTTATTATGCCTTGCTTGAGGAAAACCAGCTCAACCATAATGCTAAACAGTTATAGGCTTACTTACTACTTTTTCTTCTTACAATTATGATTCTCCTCTCAGAACTTAGAGACATACAAAGATGGACTTGGCCAGCCCTGGATAAAATCCTTGCTGTTGGGAGTTGATGGCGGTAGGAATATGTCATTTTGTTGTCCTCTTATCCATGGGTTCTATAGTCATTTCATCCAGTAGAGAGTACTTGTGTGAGGTGTTTCCTATGCAGACAGGAGCCAAAGAATACAAGTGTCTCTCTCTGGAAAGCTAAACTTGTGGGAGGTCTACAAGAAACCAGAGGTTGAAGGGAGGCAGTGAATGAGCAGAATGCTAGTGTAGACTGTAGACCTCATGGACATGATTTGTGTATAACTTCATAGTTGTGAGTAGAAATAAAGAATATGTTGGGGTTGGGGCAAAATCCAACCATCCTCCTCCCAGCCCATGACCCCTTTCTCCGTTAGTCCCTCTAGTACCCTCTGCTGAGAATACCATGCTGCCATCTAGGAGAATAGCTGGGAGGGAGTCTTGGGTTATTGTGGAGTATGTATTGAGGATTATACCCATCAGGAGTTGAGTGAGAGGTACATTGATGTCACTTACTTGTTGTTCCTGAGTGTTGGATCCTCTTTCTATGGGGAATGCCTGCTTTTCATGGCTGACTCCCAAAAGGGTTGAGGTTCCTTAAAAGAGCCACACTGCTCCTTTGTGTGTTAGCAAGCCAGTGGTGAGAAGGCACTGACCTCTCTCCTAGGCCTGCTGCCAAGCTCATTGTGGAGGGATGTGCATGCCCAGAACCTAGCTGCAACAGTCCAGCACTCCTGCTGGAGAAATATGCCCTGAACTTGAAAATTGTCCTGGGTGGGCAGCCCTGGCACTTGCCCTTCCCCTTGTCTCTTTAAGATGACTTGAGGAGTGGGTGGTCCTGGAGTCCTGGACTATTGCTTTAAAAAGAATGTTTCTTTCTTAAGAAAGGTCAGCTCTGGACTGGGAGCTATTCCAGTGGTTAGGGCACATGTCTAGCACATGCCTGATGTGGATTTGAATCCTGGAACCACAGTCCCCTAAGAATCACTGCGTTCCTGGAGGCTTCTGAGCATCACTGGGGTGTCCCTGGTGGTCCCCAAGCAGTACTGCTTTCTTGGACCTTCCTATAAATTGTTGACGCAGTTGGCCAAGTATTTCCAGGAGAGATCCATGTTTATTGCACTGTTAATTGTATTAATCATTAGAAAAAGTCATTAGAAAGACGCCTATATAAAAGCCCAAAGAAGCAAGGTCCAGAGTATAGGGCCCAAGAATACTTTCCTTTGACACTGACCAGAGCACAGTCTGGGCCTGTCACTTTTGTCTTAGAGGAACATGGTTTTGATGATTAGGTTCCAAAACAGCTATGCCTTAACCATTAGCTAATACAGTGCCTGCATTGACCAGGTGTTCAACAACCACCTATGGACGTAGTGTAGGAACTCAAGGGTTCTCTGCTACTCTCAAAGTGTTCCCTTCCTAAAAAAAATATGGAGTCTAGCAGGGCTGCGGAGTCGGAGTTGGAGGAAATTTTGGGTACCTGGAGTCAGAGTCGGAAGTACAAAAAAAACTGAGGAGTTGGAGTCCGAGCATTTATCTCCCGGCTCCACAGCCCTGTTATTTACCAGTGCTGGTCACTAGTATATTAGAGGCAGATCAAGGCTGTTTGCAGCTGAGCTTTGAGCTTTTTATGCTTGCTAAATTTTGGTGCCATGACCAGTGTCTCAGTGTGACACTGATTTGCTTTCTTCAGAGCATGTTGACAGTCTGTTGCATGTTCTATAGCTGGAGACTCACTCTTAACTCTTCTCTGAGAATAACTTGCAATGTGATTGTGGGGTTTGCTTTATTTTTGGGCCACATACATCGGTGCTTAGTGCTTACTCCTGGATCTACACTCAGGGAGCACTCCTAGTGGAGCTTGTGAGCCCACATCTTGCTGTGGGAATTGAACCTAGGTTGAGTGTGTGCATGACAAGTGCCCTATCTGCTATACAATCTCTCTGGCCCCATAACTGGGTTTTATAAGAATTTCCAAGTGTGAATGAGAATGGTTTGGAGAGGCAATTGCCATGCTTGCCACTATGCCCAGCATCTTTTGACTGAGGGATTCTAGAAGAAAGGCTTGGCAGCTGGTGCCAGGTGTTCTGACATTGAAAATCCGCCAGGAGCTCATTCTGCTCAGCATAACTCGCTGTGTAATTGTAAACTTCTGTTCGGATGCCCGAGATCTTTTCCCCTCAAGTTGGCCTTGGGAACAGTTCCAGATGTCTGGATCTGTCCGGGGCTCTGCAGAACATGAAGGTATTCCCTAGAATCATTTCTGATGTTGGAATTCTAAACATTCCCACTCTTCCTCAGTTCTCTCCCCTTCATCCACCTTTGCTAGTGCTGTATCTTTCCTGGTCAAAGTCAGATGCTTGTCTTGGGGAAGCAGCTAGTTTACTCCATGGGGACACAGCCCAGGCCACTGCTTCTGACCTCCAGGCAGTCTGAGAGTCAGGTGCTCCTGCCCTCCTTGAGGTCCTCCATTGTTCAGGAGCAGCAGTTCTGAAGGGGACTGGAAGTATGGGCAACTCCCATGTGTTCGATCTCTACTCTGCAGGAGGGTGTGTGAGGGGTTGGTGTGCAGGACTGGTTATCTCACTGCAAAATTAGCATGAATGTTGTTGACCTTTCAGGACTTAAATGTGTTCATATACCAACATGTCTTTTGGAGCCTGGTCAGAGTCTTTATTTGCAACATCAAAAAAATATATACTTCGGGGCCGGGGAGGTGGCGCTAGAGGTAAGGTGTCTGCCTTGCAAGCGCTAGCCAAGGAAGGACTGCGGTTCGATCCCCCGGTGTCCCATACGGTCCCCCCAAGCCAGGGGCAATTTCTGAGCGCTTAGCCAGGAGTAACCCCTGAGTATCAAATGGGTGTGGCCCGATAAAACCAAAAAAGATACTTTCTGCCTCAAAACTAAGTGTGAAGGGGGTCATGTAGAAAATCAAGTGTACTCCACGTTTAGGGATGGAGAGATACTGCAATGGTTAAGGCTCTTGCCTTACATGTGGCTGGATCCTGATTTAATTCACGGCACCACATGTCGTTCCCACAGCACCACCAGGAATGATCCCTGAGAACTAAGACAGGGGTAAGCCCTGAGCATAGACATGAAGCAGGCCTGTGATTATGTGACCTTATCCATGAAAGTGGCAGGTAGGAATTGCTTCCCAGAAATACTTAACTTCTCTCTGTGGAGTGTCCCAGCCAGAAGTTGTCCTACCTTGAGTTCTATCACAAATAGATGATGAAGTCATGGGTCATATCTGGGACATACAAATTAGTTTTGACTTTTTACTTGAAGCCAACTTTGTACTTTAAAAAATATAAATATATTCTGAATATATTTAATATAAATATGCTTTTTATTTATTTATTTATTTATTTTTTGGTTTTTGGGTCACACACAGCAGCGCTCAGGGGTTACTCCTGGTTCTACACTCAGAAATCGCTCCTGGCAGGCTTGAGGGATGATATAGGATACAGGGATTTGAACCACTGTCCTTCTGCATGCAAGGCAAATGCCCTACCTCCATGCTATCTCTTCAGCCCCCTAAAATATGCTTTTTTAATAGAAATTTTTTGAGATCAATGTGAATTACAAGTCTTTCATAGTTGCATTTAAGGTACATAGTGACAGTAAATCAGGGTGTACTATGCTTTTTTAGTAAAAAAAAATATATATATATATTCATGTATCTCCAAAGAGTGATTGGTAACCTCTGAATCATGAAGGTGGCACTCCAAAATTCAGACTGTCACAAGAGATGTTCAGTCATTTTAAAATTTCTATGCTTAAATTTGTTATTGATTCTCACACTTTATCCTCCGTTTTACTTATTTATCATTCATTTATATTTTAGAGGGATACAACCACCAATACCCAGAGCCTACTCTTGGCTCTGTGCTAGGGGTTCCCTCTTGTCAGTGCTTGAGGGAACTTGTGGGATCGAAACTGGGTCTCTCGCATGCACAGACTACTTACTGGCTTTTCTCTTCGGCCCCTCAAAATTCTGTATGTAAAGTTATTTTATATCAAAGGTCATATGTGCTAGACTCTCCAGGGCCATACTTAAAGTTGTGTACTGATGATTTTTATCTTCTGTGGCAGAAAATGCACATCCTGCCCAATGAAGGAGATCCTCAAGCACCCCAGTCTTCTGGCTATAATAGCCCCATTCTATGCTGTTCTCTAAGCAGAACAGTCTCAAAAGAGGTGATGACTTTTTCTGCCCCACATTTAGCCTCTCATCTCTATGTTTATCATGCTTTAGGAAACACTCTGAGAGCCATGTCATAAATGGAAGCTGCTCTGTTTTGGGTCCCTGTTTGGTGCACCTGGTGGCTCTAGGAGTGAAGCTGCGTGGCAGTCTGTTCAGAAGCAAGGACAGGCCTGCTTGCCCTCCCCTCATGATTAAAAATGGACAAGTTATAATTTAGAAATACACAGATGCCTGTGGATTTTTAAATTGGATTTAAAAAGCTGTGGCCAGGAGTCGGGAGAGCAGCCTTTCATTACAGCTTTCACCAGCTGTGCTTCGTCATGCCAGGTGGGGGAAGAGGTCGCAACTCAACAGGGCTCCTGTAACCAGGGCTGCAGGCATCTTCTGATGGGGATTTCCATATGCTCTGGTGTTGGAAAGGAAGACCCAGTGGAGCAGGGGATGCTGGCTTGGGTGCCTGGAATGCTGGAGATCTTAAAGGCAGCACCAACCTCAGGGAACTATACAGGTGGAGAGAGGTTTAGTGAAGAGTTTTTTCCTCCTCTCCCTTCCCTTCCCTCCTTTCCTTTCCTTTCTCCTCCCCCTCCCTCCCTTCCCTTCCTTCCCCCTTCCTTCCTTGTTCCTCCCCTCTCTCCCCTCCCTTCTTTCCCCTCTCTTCCTCTCCCCTCCTACCCCTTCTCCTCCTCTCCCTCCCCTCCCCTCTCCTAACTCTCCTCCCTTCCCACACCTGCCCTCCCCTCCTCTCCCTTCCCCTCCCCTCTTCTGCCCTCCCTCTCTTCCTTTCCTTCTCCTCTCTTCCTTTCCCTCCTCCTCCCCTCCTTTGAAATTTAATAGCTTTATTAGCACAATATAATGTGTCCAATGACTATTCATTTTCTTCACTGTGCAATCTGGCATTGGGATTGGTGACTCTGAGGGCTGACTGGGCTGTTCTTTCCACAATTACTTTGCAGTTCTTGGAGAAATGTTATGAGCAATCTCAGCACAGTAAGATTTCTTGGGGCCGGAGAGATAGCATAGAGATTGGGTGTTTGCCTTGCATGCAGAAGGACGTTGGTTCGAGTCCCGGCATTCCCTATGGTCCCCTGAGCCTGCCAGGAGCAATTTCTGAGTGTAGAGCCAGGGGGAACCCCTGAGTGCTGCTGGGTGCGACCCCAAAACCAAAAATATAAAAAAGATTTCTTGTATGTCAGTAGCTCCTCAAGCTCATTGATATTGTTGACCAGCAACTTCCAGAAGCCACCACCAGCATGTGTTTTGTCTTCTTGTTGTTCCAACTATGATGTTGGGCATAAAGAATGGTCCTTGAGACTCTTTCAGTTAAGCTGGAGGGAACGCTGTCTAGTACAGCCTTTCTGGAAAGGCTATATATGGATATATGGATATATAGTATATGGATATTCCTAAAAAAAACTGGAAATTGAGCTTCCATATGATCTAGTGATACCACTCCTAGGGATATACTCTAGGAACACAAAAACACAATACAAAAATGCCCTCCCATGTTTATGTTCATTGCAGTGCTATTTACATTCGTCAGAATCTGGAAATAACCCAGATGCCCAACAACAGATGAGTGGCCAAAGAAATTGTGGCATATCTGCACAGTGGAATACTATGTAGCCATTAGAAAAAATGAAGTCATTGGGGCCGGAGAGATAGCATGGAGGTAAGGCATTTACCTTTCATGCAGAAGGTCATCGGTTCGAATCCCGGCGTCCCATATGGTCCCCTGTGCATGCCAGGAGCAATTTCTGAGCGCGGAGCCAGGAAAAACCCCTGAGCACTGCCGGGTGTGACCCAAAAACCACAAAAAAAAATAAATAAAAAATAAAAAATGAAGTCATAAAATTTGCTGATATGGGGCCAGAGAGATAGCACAGCGGTAAGGCGTTTGTCTTGCATGCAAAAGGATGGTGGTTCAAATCCCAGCATCCCATAGGGTCCCCCGAGCCTGCTGGGGTGATTTCTGAGCATAGAGCCAGAAGTAACCCTGAGCACTGCTGGGTGTGACCCAAAAACCAATAAATAAATAAATAAATAAATAAATTTGCTGATACATGGATGGACATAGTTGCTGAAAGGGGATAAAGTGACTTGCATGGTGCCCCTTCATTAACAATAATATAAACCACAAAGTCAAAAAGAGATAGATAGATAGATAGATAGATAGATAGATGACAGCTAGGAAGATAGATAGATTAGATTAGATAGAAAGATGATAGACAAGTAGATAGATAGATAAATAGATGATAGATAGATAGATAGATAGATAGATGATAGATTGATTGATTGATAGATTGAAAGAAAATGTTTGCCCCAGAGACAGGCTGAGGAGGGTAGGTGAGAGAAAAACAGGTGATATTGGTGTTAGGAAATGTGCACTGTACTGCAATTCAAAGTGTCTAAAAGGAAAGAAAAAGGAAGAGAGAGAAAGATAGAGAGGTGGAAGAAAAATGTATGTTCCGAAGACAGGAAGGGGAGAAAGCATTGGGGAGGGTGAGAGGGAAAATGGAAAAATTGGTGTAGGAAATGTGCACTGGTGAAGTTTGTTGTATATATATGACTGTAACTCAATCATGAATAAGTTTATCTGTGGGGAAAAAAACCAACTGTATTATAAACAACCTGTAACCATGGTGTTTATTTTTATTTTTTATAATTTATTACATATTCTTTATTTGATTGATTTATTTTTTGGGGGGGGTCACGCCCAGTGGCAGTCAGGGGTTACTCCTGACTCTGCACTTAGAAATTGCTCCTGGCAGGCACAAGGGACCATATGGGATGCTGGGATTCAAACCTCCGTTCGTCCAGGGTTAGTTGTGTGCAAGGAAATGCCCCACTGCTATGCAATCTCTCCAGTATTTAAATTAAAAAAGAAAGAAAGAAAGAAAAAGAAAGAAAGAAGAAAAAGAAGAAGAAAGAAAGAAAGAAAAAGAAAGAAAGAAAGAAAGAAAGAAAGAAAGAAAGAGAAAGAAAGAAAGAAAAGAAGAAAAGAAAGAAAAAGAAAGAAAGAAGAAAGAAGAAAGAAAGAAGAAAGAAGAAAGAAAGAAGAAAAGAAAGAAAAGAAAGAAAGAAAGAAAGAAGAAAGAAAGAAAGAAAGAAAGAAGAAAGAAAGAAAGAAAGAAAGAAAGAAAGAAAGAAAGAAAGAAAGAAAGAAAGAAAGAAAGAAAGAAAGAAAGAAAGAAGAAAAAAAAGAAAAAGATCTGGCCCTTGGGTCTTTTTTTAGTTCAGTTTTGTTTTTGATTTTGGGCCACACCCAGAGATGCTCAGGGGTTACTCCTGGCTATGCACTCAGAAATTGCTCCTGGCTTGCGGGACCATATGGGATGCTAGGGATCGAACCAGAGGTCCGTCATGGATCAGCCACGTGCAAGGCAAATGCCCTACTGCTGCACTATTGCTCTGGCCCCCTGGCCTTTCAATCTTTGATGCATCCTGTTGGCAGTGCCTCTGGGCTTACTCCAGTTCTGCTGCATCTTGATTTGGGGTTGAACTGTTGCCTGGTTCTCTTTGATTATCTTGGGATTCATAAGGGGTCTAAGTGTGGCCCTGGTGCCTTCTAGCAAGAGATGGAGGCCACCTCCAGAGGCAGTTCCAGGGAAGAAGTGGTTAAGGTTTTCTTCTGATCTCTAAACTACAGCTGTCTGACCAGACCAGGGCCAGCAGTGAGCAGCCAGTGTGCCCTCAGATCCCTGCTGGCCACTGTTGTTTTACAGGTGGACCACTAGGCTGGTTCAAGTCTGATGCCCAGCCTCTTGTTTTTCAAGCTGTTTTAATTGTTTTCTTCTTTCTGAAGGGTCATTTTCTGGAGGTGTTCCTGCATGAGTTGGGTGTTTGGGTTTTCCTGGTAAGCAAACAGCTCACCCTCTCCAATTCTTGAAAATTCTTCCTAGAAGTTCCCAATCACAGCCAGTTGGACTTCCCTGGAGGTGCAGTTTCCGCTCTGGGTTTGCATGTGGCCAGTGCCAGGTGGAGCAGAATTCTTGGCCCGCTGGTGTGTTTTCTGAGGATATTAGTGGATCTTTCATTGGGTGCAGGTCAGCGCCCATACCTGGGTACTGGACATTTGGCTTACTGTAAAGATTTATAGACACACACATATAAGAGTAGCAGAGCTTAGGACTGGGTGAAGAGAGAAAAGTGTTGGAGATTGGTTGATCTGTTCCCTACATCCTGCTCTTAGTCAGCCTTAACCTGGATGTCTGCGTTCCTAGAAAGGAAAAGTAGAGAGTCTGTTTTGATACTTGGTCTCAGCATAGAGGGCCAGACCAGCATCAGATCATATTGGGGTCATGGAGAAGGATCAGGATCAGTCTGCCTCATGTTGGGAAACTCCCTTATTCTCGTGGTTCCTTGTTCTAGGTATGGCAAAGGCACTGTGCCATAACTGAACCTTGTAATTTTAAGTCGGGGTCTGTACTTCTCCCCATGCAGCAATGCCTGCAGATTGACATTCTCTAGCCTGTGCTGGCTCACAGAGTAGGAGGCAGTGACAAGTAGAGGCTCAGGGCTGGGGGTGTTGCAACAAGTCCACACACAGGAACCTGTACTTGATATTTCATGTCTGTGACCACAGTTTTAAAATTCTTAATTTTATTTTGGATTTCACTTCTTTTAAGTTAAATGTTGCTGCAATAACAAAGCATGTGTTGGAGGGGTTGGAGCTCCCCCAAATAGGCCTGTGTCAGGTTTTGACTGCTTGAGCCTCTGCACTCTGCCAGGACCAGTTCTTTGCTGCCAGCTCCTCACTCACTCTGCCCTAGTTATTGGCTTCTAGTCCACAAGCCTAATAGGCTCTGGGTGTAGTGGACATGTTCCTCATGTGTGCTGTGTTATGAGGATGGTAAGCTGAAGAAAGCCTGTGCTTGATAGAGGAATATATTTTAGCTCAAGGAAGCACTCTGTTAAGGAGCTGGTTAGAGCCCCTCTAGAATAGGGTAAGAGAGACCAAAGGAAAAACCTTTTCTGCCTTTTATGCAGAATCCCCTCCTATTTGCACTTGATTATCCTAGCATCAAGCCTGTGAGTTTGTTTGTTTTTGTTTGTTTGTAAATGTAACAGGGATTTTCTTAGATAAAGCACTAATGGATTAATATTTCCCTCATAAATTTTATGCAGGAGTTTGAGGATCTTGAAGGAACAGTGAGAGTGATTCTATGTTTGCATGATTCATGAATTGTTCAGTGTTTCATTTTCACTGCATCTGGTTATGTGTTATGGTTATGTGGTAATGGCTATGGTTACATGGATCTTGTTATGATATTTATGAGTGTTGCACTGCCTCGCACGAGCAGGATATACCTGGAACACTGTGTGTTCAGTGGACGTTTGCAGAAGGTGTGATAATAGGAAACATGTTGGTATCTCCTACAAGATTTTCTGTTCAAATTTGTTGTTCAAATGAATGAACAGTTGAAATCACGAGTCCTAAATAATTCCAAATGAAAACTGATGTTTACAGATGACAACCTGTATCACAGTTGACTGTGGTCTGCCTGGAACTTTTTCTGATTACCTTACACTGTTTGGTTTATAGACCATCTTCACTTGCTTTTCCTCTAGTTCCTAACACCACTCTTTCTCAGTCCCCTTTGTTTGACTCTATTTCCAAATATTTGAACTGCAGAGGGCATACTCCTCATCTTTTCTCCTCTGATTTTCTGTCACAGCTAAGATCACTAATTGTACTAATCTTGGGATAGTTGCCAAAGTTACTGTGTTGACCTGAGTTCAGTCCTTGGTACCACATGTGGTCCTCTGAACCTGCCAGGAGTAATCTCTTAGCTCAGAGCCAGGAGTAAACTCTGAGTGCTTCTGGGTGTGCTGCCCCCTTCTAATAAATCGTTCCTGTTAATACATATCAAGGGAGCAGTGTTTATAGATGTTAACCATGAGATGTTTGGGTTTTCCCTTTTTTTGGATAATGAACTAGCTAATAGAATAACAGTAAAGACTAGCTTAAAATAGACTAACGAAAAATGAAAGATGGTTTGGGGTAAACTCAATACTTGACTAGAGCAAATTATCTAATCTTTACAACTTTCCAGAAGTTGGGGCTGGAGAGGTGGCACTAGAGGTAAGGTGTCTGCCTTGCAAGCGCTAGCCAAGGAAGGACCACGGTTCGATCCCCCGGCGTCCCATATGGTCCCCCCAAGCCAGGGGCAATTTCTGAGCGCTTAGCCAGGAGTAAACCCTGAGCATCAAATGGGTGTGGCCAAAAACCAAACCAAACCAAAACAAACAATTTTCCAGAAGTTAAAAAATCTTTTTCTGAAAGAAGGAATCTTGTAGGCAGGGGTCTCAAACTCAATTTCCCTGGGGTCGCAGGAGGCAAAGTCAGGGTGATCCTTGAGTGCAAAGTCAGTAGTAAGCCTTGAACCCAAACAACTAAAACAAAACAAAACAAAAAAAGATTCTTCTAGGGCAGGGCCACAAAATGTTTTAAGGAGGGCCATTTGCGACCCATGGGCCACAAGTTTGAGAACCCTGTGAGCCTCAAAAGTTTTTCATAAACAGTGATTTAATAAAGTATACCTGGTATATCCAGAGACCTGACAAAGAAAAAGAAAAATACTATAGAAATATCTCTAGGCTATTTAAATACTACTTGTTATTAGATATGCTATATAAAACAATAATAAGAGAAAATATGTGGGGTGCAGAATTGAGAAAACAAAGCAGTTTTTTTCTCTCTCTCTGACTTATTTCACTCAGCATAATAGATTCCATGTACATCCATGTATAGGTAAATTTCATGACTTCATCTCTCCTGACAGCTGCATAATATTCCATTGTGTATATGTACCACAGTTTCTTTAGCCATTCATCTGTTGAAGGGTATCTTGGCTGTTTCCAGAGTCTTGCTATGGTAAATAGTGCTGCAATGAATATAGGTGTAAAAAGGGATTTTTGTATTGTATTTTTGTGTTCCTAGGGTATATTCTTAGGAGTGGTATAACTGGATTGTATGGGAGCTTAATTTCCAGTTTTTGGAAGAATCTCCATATTGCTTTCCATAAAGGTTGAACTAGATGGCATACCCACCAGCAGTGGAAAAAGAGTTCCTTTCTCTCCACATCCCCGCCAACACTGCTTGTTCTCATTCTTTGTGATGTGTGCCAATCTCTGTGGTGTGAGGTGGTACCTCATAGTGGTTTTGATTTGCATCTCCCTGATGATTAGTGATGTGGAAAACGCAGAATGGTCTCACTCATCTATGGGTTTTAAGAAAAATGAAAGACATTCTTGCGATAATAATTTTCAGACACAAAAGAGAGAAGGGCTGGAAGTTACAGCTCACCTCATGAAGCGCACCACAAACAGGGATGAGTTTAGTTAGAGAAATAACTACATTTTGAACTATCCTACTAATGAGAATGTATGAGGGAAATAGAAAGCCTGTCTAGAGTATAGGCGGGGATTGGGTGGGGAGGAGGGATATTTGGGACATTGGTGATGGGAATGTTGCACTGGTGATGGTGGTGTTCTTTACATGACTGAAACCCAAACACAATCATGTATGTAATCAAGGTGTTTAAATAAAATATATAAAAAAACAGAAAAAACAAATCAGCTTATATAAAGTCAAATGAAAATTTTAGAAATGAAAACTTAAGATTAAGCATGAAGTATTGAGTTCATCTGAAGATAAGATATAGAAGAAGTGAAATTGTGGGCTGGAGAGATAGTGTCATGGTTAAAGTGCTGGGTTGTATGCAACCAACTTAGATTCAATGTTGGTACCCCATATACTTTTAATTTTTTATAATTATTTAAGCACCATGGTTACAAAGATGTTCATAATTGAGTTCCAGCCATAAAATGCACACCCCCCTTCACCAGTGTCCCCCATTTGTCTCCCATCCCCTGCCTGTTTTCAAGACAGGCATTGTATTTCTCTATCATTGTCATAGTAGTTGTTATTGTAGTTATTTCTCTAATAGCACTTACCACTCTGTGTAAGCTTCATATCATGGGATGGTCCTTCTAGCCCTCATCTCTATTGTCTCTGGGTATTATTACTATACTATCTTTTATTTTTCTTAAGTCCCATAGATGAGTGAGTCTATTCTGTGTTTATCTCTCTCCCTTTGACTTATTTCACTCAGCATAATAGTCTCTATGTTCATCATGTGTAGGCATATTTCGTGACTCCATTTTTTTCTAACAGCTGCATAGTATTCCATTGTGTAGATGTATCACAGTTTCTTTAGCCACTCATCTGTTGTCAAGCATCTGAGTTGTTTCTAGATTATGGCCAATGTAAATAGTGCAGCAATGAACATAGAAGCGCAGTGGGCATTATTGTATTGTGTTTTTGTGGTCCTAAGGTATATCCTTAGTAGTGATATTGCTTGATCATATGGGAATTCAATTTCAAGTTTTTTATTTTTTTAGGTTTTTTTTTTTTTTTAGAAATTTCCATATTGTTTTTCCAGAAAGAATGGACTAGATGATATTCCCACCAGTAGTGAATGAGAGAATGAGAGTTCCTTTCTCGCCACATCCATGCCAGTATTGGTTGTTTTTGTTCTTTGCCATGTGTGCCAGTCTCTGTGGCATGAAATATCTCATTGTTGTTTTGATTTGCGTTTCCCTGATTATTAGTGATGTGGAGAATTTTTTCATGTGCTTCTTGGCCATCTGTATTTCTTTGTTGAAGAAATGTCTGTTAATTTCTTTTCCCCATTTTTTGATGGGTTAGATATATTTTTCTTGTTAAGTTCTGTCAGTACTTCTGTCAGGTCTATCCTGGGTCAGCCACGTGCAAGGCAAACATTCTACTGCTGTGCTATCACTCCAGCCCTTTATTACTTGAGGCAGTGTTTTATAGTTTTCTTTGTATAGGTCCTTCACTTCTTAAGTTGACTCAAGGTATTTGAATATTGTGGTGCTATTGTGAATGGGATTGTTTTTGAAATGTCTATTTCTTCTCTATCATTATTTGTATATAAGGCCATTGACTGTCAATTTTTTAGGCTGCCACTTTGCTATATGAATCTATTATTTCTAGGAACTTTTTAGTAGAGTCTTAAAGGTTTGTTTGTTTGTTTGTTTTTGGGTCACACCCAGCAGTGCTCAGGAGTTACTCCCAGCTCTACGCTCAGAAATCGCTCCTGGCAGGCTCGGGGGACCATATGGGACACTGGGATTTGAACCACCGACCTTCTGCATGGAAGGCAAACGCCTTTACCTCCATGCTATCTCTCCGGCCTCTCTTTAAGGTTTCCTAAGTATAGTATCATGTCATCTGCAAACAGTGAGAACTTGACTTATTCCTTTCCTATCTCTATGCACTTGATATCTTTTTATTGTATAATTGCTATGGCAAGTACTCTTGTACTATGTTGAATAGAAGTGGTGAGAGGGGGCAGCTATGCCTTATGCCAGATCTTAGGGGAAAGGCTTTCAGTTTTTCTCCATTGAGTGTAATATTTGCCATGGGCTTGTGGTAAATGGCCTTGGATGTTGAGAAAAGTTCCTCCCATTCCCATCTTGTTGAGAGTTTTTGTCATTAATGAATGGGTGGTGGACCTTATTGAATGCTTTCTTTGCATCTATTGATATGATCATGTGATTTTAATTTTTCCTTTTGTTGATTTGGTTTAGTACATTGATTGACTTGTGTATATTGAACCATCCTTGCATCTCCAGAATGAATCTTACTTGGTCATAGTGTATATCTTTCTCGATGATGTATTGGAGCCTATTTGTTAGGATTTTTGTTGAGGATTTGCATCTGTGCTCATCAGGGATATTGCTCTATAAGTTCTCTTTTTTGTGGCATATCTGCTTTTAGTATTAGGGTGATGTTAGCTTTATAAAACTATTTGGGAGTTTTTCTGTTTCTTCAATTTCCTGGAAGATCCTAAAAAGTATAGGTAGTAGGTTAGGTTCTCTTGGAAGGTTTGTAAGAATTCATAGTGAAACCATATGGGCCTAAGCTTTTGTTTTTGGTAAGACTTTTGATTATCATTCTAATTTCCTCAACAGTGATGGATATGTTCAAATATGCTAGATTATTTTGGTTCAACCTTTGGATATATCTTGGGGTGCTTTTCTTTGGATTTATTTTGGCTGGTACTCTTCGGGCATGTAGGATTTTTGGTTGTGTGTACTCTTTAACTCTGGAAATTTCTCTGAAATGATGTCCTTTATTGTTTATACTTCATGGGGGTTGCAGTGATGTCCTTGATTGTTTATACTTCATGGACATTTTTTTCCTGTGTCTTGGTGATTTTTATGTTATTTCTGTTGAGTTCATTTACAAACATTTCCTGCTGTCTGATCATTTGTTTTGAGACTGTTCTAACCTCTTCTGTTGTATGGCATTGTTTTACATCTCATCTTCCAGCTCACTGGTTCTGTCTTTAGCCACTTTTACTCTGTTGGATAGGCTTTCCAGTGAGGTTTTTATTTTGCCTATCAAGTTTTTTTAGTCCTGTTATTTCAGTTTGAAGTTTTCTTTTTTTCTATTCTCATATTCCCTTGATTCTTGTTTGTGCTTTGTTTGAGTTCTGTGAACATCCTCCATATTTCTTTTCTAAAGTATTTATTTGAGAGGCTAAATAGGTGGATGGTACTTTTTGAGTTATTGGAGCTACCATCTTTGTTCACTGACCCCTGCATTGTTTCCCCATTGTCATGGTTGTAATATAGTGTTTTCTATGTCCCATGCTGGCACTCCTTGGCTAGGAAGAGCATATGGCCATGGAGTGGAGTGGCCATGCTCTACTGGCTCTTTGTCTTGGATTCTCCCCATATGGTTTCCTGAGTCCTACCAGGCTGTGGATATAGAGCTTGAAGCAATCCCTGAACATTGTCAGATGAAACCTCAAACTCCTCCACTCCAAAGAAGAAGAGAATTTAATGATTCGGAATATAGATCAATAGATGCTCTTAAGTCAGATCTATAGAGAACAAAAAAAATAGTAAACACAGAAAAGAACATAATAGGCCTATGGGAAATGAATCTTAAAATATATAAATATTGAATTTGCAGAGTGAGAGAAGATGGAACAGAAGCAATATTTGAAGATATAATGACTAAGATGTTCTGAAAATCTTCAAATGATATCAAGCCACAGTTTCAAGAGGTGCTATAAAACCCAGACAAGATAAACACAAGAAAAATCACACATAAGCACTTCATAATAAAACAGGAAATTTAAGAAAAAGAACATATTAAATTTAGGCAGAGAAAATGAAATTGATTTCAAAAGAATTATCTTCATGAGACTGGAAGATGAAGTTTCAGTAAAACAATATATCTATTGGAATGACATTTTGAGAGTATTCCAAGAAAATATCTGCTAATCTAGAGTTCTAACCGAGAACAATTGTCCTTCTTGAAGATGGTATTATATCAGAACACAAGTAATGACAAAAATAATAGGTAGATTGTACTTCATCAAATCACCCTCAAATCTAGCAGGGGCCCCTTTGTCTTTCCCTTCCAAATCCAACCCCAGTTAATACAAAGCCTGTTCTGCATCTGTTTATAATTATGCCCTGGTTTTCATTGTTCTAGAATCAAGAGTACCATCTAGGTTTTCCTCTTTTCTATCTGCCTTCCTGCCATCTCTTATAGTGTTAGTGCTACTCAAACTCCTCTGTCAAAACTCCTCTCTCCATCTATCACAGTAGTCCAACTCCCTTCTCTGTGTATGCTTTTCCCAGTGAAAACAAGAACAGTAACAAGGGCCAATGCATCCTTGTTCTCACTTCCCTGAATTCTGTCAACCAGTTTTTTTTAAGTATTTTTTAAAGTTTTTTTTTAAAAGTTTCTGAGGATATAAGACGTAACTGCTTTCAAAGTAAACACATTTGTATTTTTTTATATAACACCTATTCTAGATCTTAAAAAATACCCTTGTTACTTCACCTTAAATTACTGATTAAAGCCCTCCAATCTATTGGTTGCCCCAAATAAGCTAAATGGGCTCCAGTGACGTCTAAGATACTTGGAGTATGACTTATTTGAATTGACTAGCAGACTCATCTTCTGATGTCTGTGAAACTGAATGTCACTTACTATTTTTTAAGTATTCAAAATTACAGTTTTAATGAAATGAATAAACTTTTTTATTTGAAAGGGGGAAGCCTTACAACTGGTGCTCATAAGTCTTGGGAACTAGTCTTAGAGTTTCTTGGCTAACAAGACTGGAATTCAATGTAATATCTGGAAGATCTGGTACTGCTTGGTCTCTGTGGTACCTGGATTTATTACCTGGGCCACCATGGCAGTACTTGACAGTACTCAGGGCCCTGCAGAGTCACACGTAGGGGTTTAAGAGATGCCACATGGGTCAGACCTATAATCTGTACTTTTTTCCTAAACCTGCAAAGTGAATCATTCTTATTGTGAAATTGTATATGCACACAGAGAAATACAGGTCAAAGAGCTTGAAGGATAATGAGGTGAATGCCAAGACCTCACTATCCATCTTAGGGAATGACAGTGGTAGTCATTGTATGACCTTGTGCCTTTGCAAGGGCTGCAATGGTGTGCGTGGAAAGGAAGCCCTCAAAAAAGCTGAGTGGCTGAGTCAGGCTCTAGGTAGGTTTCTGGAACAGTCGCGAAGGGAACACGCAGGACTGCTGTTTGGAAAAAATCTTTCCTGACATCTTTTGTTATTTCTTTCCTAACTCTTTTGCTTGCTTTCTAAGTCCTTTCTCATCTCTGCTTCATTTTGAAGAGCCGAGAGCCTCGAAGGAAGCTGCTTCATGACACATTATTTTTTGGGGGAGTGGAAGCAGATGGACTGACTAAGCTATTTCTTTTGCACCACTGCTCCTGAGGTTCTGATCAGTGTGACCAGGTGTGGTCAGAAGGACCAATGCTTGTAGTTGCTATTTTGTTAGTTTCTGTCTTTGAAAGAGCATTTTTTGTATGTGAAGGGTGAGGAGATGATGGAACACACTCAGTGGCTTGCAGCCACAAGTATAGCTTTATCCTTCTGTTACCTTATTTTGGGAGTGAATCTCAGTGGGCTGTACCCCCTTGCTGGTGCTAGAGTGAAGGCAGGTGCTAGTTCATGCTCTGCAGCCACTGAGGACAAGCATGTTGGTGTTCTTGCTTGAAACAGGCAGTTTCAAGTTTAACAGGAACTTTGACGGGGTGAAGTGTGCACCCCTATTCATCCAGGCACTGAGTGTGGTGAGTGTAAACCCCTAAGGGCTTATTGTTTATTTTGGGTGGAAATTTCAAATTGGTAGCCAATGGGACTTGGAGACTGACTTGAAGCAACCAACGTCCAAGCTTGAGACACAAGTGTACGCTTGAGCTGGCAGTTCTAGTTTCAGCAGGGCTGGCTGATAGCTGAAGGGCTGTCCCTCATGTGTCATTAGCCGGTGGGTCATCTGGAGGCTTCATGATCCAGACTGCCTGATTCAGTGAGTGGTAGTTGGCAAGCTGTTGGCATTGGCAGCAGGGGCAACCCGGCACCCTGGAGCCTGGCTAACCCGGGCTTCTTTATGTCGAGGCAGGGATCCAGGAACAACAAAAGGGGATAGACCCTGTGACAAGGAGGTTTCAAGTCTCTGCTATGTCACATCTGCTACTTCATTGGCCAAAATGCAGAGACCAGTAGTAGGGAAGACATAGACCCTTTTGATGGAAGGAGCTGTGGAATCCTCATGCAAGCGGTGTGAATGCTCGGACAGGTGGAACCAATTAAATGACATAAGCAAGTGGCATTTATCTGAGTTTTTCTTTTGTGTGTGTGTGTGTTTTTCCTCTCTTAAGAGTCAGCATATATTTTCGCACTTATGAGCCGTTACCATAATTAGCTTAAAGAATAGCCCTGGTGTATATTTATGGAAAGTTCTGTGAAAATCTATTTCAGGGTTACACACCGATTTTATTGCCCAGACACTGTATTACTGTGAACAGGCTGCCAAGTCCAGATAATCATTAAGCTGCCCCAGTAACATGCCACTTCCTCGGATTAAGGAAAGAAAAGAATCTATAAATCGGGGGCCGGGCGGTGGCGCTGGAGGTAAGGTGCCTGCCTTACCTGCGCTAGCCTAGGAGACGGACCGCGGTTCGATCCCCCGGCGTCCCATATGGTCCCCCAAGCCAGGAGCGACTTCTGAGCGCATAGCCAGGAGTAACCCCTGAGCGTTACCGGGTGTGGCCCAAAAACCAAAAAAAAAAAAAAAAAAAAAAAAAGAATCTATAAATCGAGACGTGACATCAGCCTGGTTTCAGATGTTTTCCTTTTTCCAGCATGGTGACTCTGCCCTTTCTTTTTGTATGTGTACTCCACCCCCCTTGGTAGGAGCATGGAAAGAACCTCAGTGACCTTGTGTAACCTGTCTGCAGGGAGCAGAGGGGCTATATCCCTCTCCAAAGCTCAAGGGCTCATTTCTATGGTTGGTTTTGACCCAGGCCGAATGGCACAAAATCCCAAGGCATTTGGAAGGATCCTGCATGTGCATCCTGATCGCTCCCTTTTCTGCACTCCTACCCAGCCCCCCAGTCCTGGCCACAGGCTTCCAGGCTGCAACTTGATAGGAAATCATCCTGCAGCGCCGCTGTCTGGCCCCTCCACTTCCTTCGCACTGCACTTCTATTACAGTCCTGTAATGTTATCTTCCCACATGGCTCCCTGCTTTGTCTTATGTCCTGAAGTGCCCGGCCATGTCCTGTCCACCAAACTCGAGCCAAGAAAGGAACTCAGGCGACATGCTGCCAGGGGATCGGGGTTGACATGAAAATTGTTGGAGTCAGGAAATTCCAGGGCCCTGAAGTCATCCGGGAAGACATTTGACATAGGAGGCCAAAGGAGAGGATCAGGTTGCCTCTGTGTTAGTAAAAATTGAGGATCCCAGTCAGGAACTGGTCAGGCTGGGAGGTATCTGCAAACTCTGCTTGTCAAACTTGGGAGAGTTCCTTCTAGACCTTTCCAATGGGCGGATTGGGATGAACTCCTACTCCTACCTCTTCTCATGGTGGCTGTGTTCTTTAATGACTGTTTTTAGTGATGGCATACAAGATTCAAGAAAATTCATTGGGGGCTGGAGTGATAACACAGCGGTAGGCATTTGCCTTCCATGCAGCTGACCCGGGATGGACCCAGGTTCGATCCTTGGCATTCCATATGGTTCCCCAAGCCTGCCACCTCAATCAAGAAAATTCATTTAGGGCAATCAATCTTTTTGTTGGGAAAAGTGATTCCTAGAGCCAATTTTCCCAAATATTGAGGGGACAGTTCTATTCCAGGATATCAGTCCAGAAAGGAAGTCCATTTTTTCTATTCCTCAGCTCGTGATGGTTTAAATATGACTCTCACTTGGTTTGGAAGCAGTGAGCTGGCAGGCCCTTGCTAGGTTTCAATGGAGTAGGCAGTATGTGGGTTTCTTTTGTTTTTGTCTTGGGGCCATAATTGGCAGAGTTCAGTGGCTACTCACAGCTCTGTGTTCAAAGTTACTCTGGGCAATACTTAGAGGACCATGTGGTGCTAGGGATTAAGCCCAGAGCATGTAAAGTATGTGCTTAGCCTGTCAAATGCTCTCTAGTCCAGCCTGTTGGTTCTTCAGCCCTGTTGGGATCTTTACTGATGCATTTGCCCCTCTGGCGCTCAAAGGGTATCCTCTCTGCCACATATACTGCCTAAAGGACTACAAAGCTGATGCTCATCTTTTGTGTTTGAACTGAAGAAGTTACTTGCACAAATTGTCCAGCAGCTAATTAGGGGGGCAGGGTGAGAACTCTGGCTTGGGAACTAAAGGTGGCCTTTCTCCTAGTCTAGAAGGTGGATGAAGACAGTTCTTGGGGGATGCTCGGGTATTGGCAGGGTCTGGTTGTAGAGCATTAAGGAATGCAGCCAAGGATGAGCTGTTACATATTCTGATAGCTCTATGGATTTCTCCTACATATTAAGTAAAGCAATCTTTGAGGGGAGGAACATGTATGTGTTTTGTGGGACCCAGTTTGGAGATACACTTTTTTTTAATATTTTATTTAAACACCTTGATTACATACATGATTGTGTTTGGGTTTCAGTCATGTAAAGAACACCACCCATCACCAGTGCAACATTCCCATCACCAATGTTCCAAATATCCCTCCTCCCCACCGACCCCCGCCTGTACTCTAAACAGGCTCTCCATTTCCCTCATACATTCTCATTATTAGGACAGTTCAAAATGTAGTTATTTCTCTAACTAAACCCATCACTCTTTGTGTTGAGCTTCCTGAGGTGAGCTGGAACTTCCGGCTCTTTTCTCTTTTGTGTCTGAAAATTATTATTGCAAGAATGTCTTTCATTTTTCTTAAAACCCATAGATGAGTGAGACCATTCTGTGTTTTTCTCTCTCTCTCTGACTTATTTCACTCAGCATAATAGATTTCGTGTACATCCATGTATAGGAAAATTTCATGACTTCATCTCTCCTGACAGCTGCATAATATTCCATTGTGTATATGTACCACAGTTTCTTTAGCCATTCGTCTGTTGAAGGGCATCTTGGTTGTTTCCAGAGTCTTTCTATGGTAAATAGTGCTGCAATGAATATAGGTATATAGAAGGGGTTTTTGTATTGTATTTTTGTGTTCCTAGGGTATATTCCTAGGAGTGGTATAGCTGGATCATATGGGAGCTCGATTTCCAGTTTTTGGAGGAATCTCCACATTGCTTTCCATAAAGGTTGAACTAGATGGCATTCCCACCAGCAGTGGATAAGAGTTCCTTTCTCTCCACATCCCCGCCAACACTGTTTATTCTCATTCTTTGTGATATGTGCCATTCTCTGTGGTGTGAGGTGGTATCTCATCGTTGTTTTGATTTGCAGGAGATACACTTTTTTTAAAACAGTAGACTATGGAAATGTTAGTTATTTAGATGCTCTGAGTGTGAGGAAGAGAGACCAAACCAGGCAGTTGTGCTAAGGTTGGGACTCTGTTGGGAAAAGGCTGGGAAGATTGTGAGGTTAGGCTGTGAATATGTTGAAACTGGGTGTCCTAAGCATAAACTTGGACATCTGGGGTGGAAATGGTTTAGGCTAGCAAGAGAGGAGCCTCTGCTGCCACTGAAAACAGGTTTCTACTGTTCATCTAGTTAGCTTCACCTCCACTAAGGAGAAGATGAGAATTGGATAGGGATCCTGAGGAGTGAGTGGCCAGAAGAAGCTTCTCATATATCATCCACTTCCTACAATGTATCTCCACTTCAGGAGCCTCAAGTTTATGAACTGGGAGGCCAGAAGATGTGAATGCTGGATCTGGCCCAGGTGGCTCGAAATGGCTGTTAGAGAAATGATCAGGAATGATGCAAATGAGCTGCTCTTATTAAAAGCAAAATGACATAAATGTGTAATCTAATAAGTTATGCTAACAATAAAGGAGCTAGGTTATGGCTAAAGTGGAATATAGCTTAAGTGCTTGGATGTAGATACTGACTTTAATCCCTGGTACTGTGTGGGCCACTAGCACAACCTGATAGAGACCCTGGAGGCTCCCAGGAACCCCTAGATGTGGCCTCTATAAAATGAAATAAGAGACAATGAGAGGAGGGCTGGAACTTCCAGCCCACTTCATGAAGCTCACCACAAAGAGTGGTGAGTGCAGCTATAGAAATAACTACACAGAGAACTACCATAAGCATGTGAATGAATGAGGGAACTGGAAAGCCTGTCTGGAGTACAGGTGGGGTGGATTGGGATGGAGGGAGATTTGGGACATTGGTGGTGGGAATGTTGCACTGGTGATGGGGGTGTTCTTTACATGACCGAAACCTAATCACAATCATATATGTCATCAAGATGTTTAAATAAAGAAAAATTATGGTGGATGGGCTAGGATAGTGGGTAGGGCATTTGCCTTGCACATGACTGAACTGAGTTTGATCTCCTGCCCCCAATATGGCTTGTAAACCCATCCCTGAGCACAGAGCCAGGAGTAAGCCCTGAGTACTGCTGGGTGTGGCCTAAAAACAACAACAAAAAATCATGGTGTACCTCTCCACATCAGCCCTCCTTCCCACTTTGCTTTTTTTGGAGGGATGGTCACACCTGGTGATGCTCAGAGGTTACTCCTGACTCTACACTCAGGAATAAAAAAAAATGAAATAAGAAAAATGCCATAAATAACTCAAAATATCTTTCCTAGTTGTTTTTCTTACATTTTATAGCTATATATACTTTTGAAACTACTTAAAGCTCTTGGGTCTGTGGGGTTAAAATGCGTAGACTGCGCATGACTACACATTTTGTTGCAGGTCCACTCTCAAGGTGAAGGTACTGACCCTCAGATCATTCTGCTGAACACCACTCACAACAGATTTCTCACTTTCAGGCAATTCTATGACTGGGCAGAGCTTGGATGGATCAATGTCTCCAAAAGGCTTGAATGGCAATGGTGGAGAAACAGAAACTCTATTTAAAAGCTTCTTTTCTCTCACCTTCAGTGTTTCCTGGGGCTGAGGCAAAAGAAATTAGTATGCTTATAGGGCCTTCATTATCCCTTTTTTTCTAGTCTGTTGGATTAAAAATAAGCAAAGTGTTGACACTATCAACATAACAGAGCAAGTAAGCACTAGGACTTTATAAGG
Source organism: Suncus etruscus (assembly GCF_024139225.1). Taxonomy (NCBI): domain Eukaryota; kingdom Metazoa; phylum Chordata; class Mammalia; order Eulipotyphla; family Soricidae; genus Suncus; species Suncus etruscus. Next base: position 164,390,697 of record NC_064850.1, read on the forward strand.
TCAGTTGGCATTAATAGCAAGGGTGAACTGCCATGGTTACAGCTTTACATATGGTCCCAGTTACTCAGGAGCAGTCCCATTTCTAAAGGAATTTTCCACCTATGGAAATGATCATTCTACCAATGGGATGATAACGTCTGATTTCATTCTGGAGGAGAACCCTGGGCCAGGAACCACCTACAGCAGGAACTCCCTCCTGTTTGTTTCTTCTACAGGCCAGAGGAGGCAGCTTTCCTGTGTGTTCACTCCACACCCATACCACACCACTCAGGGTGTACTGATGATAGTGCAGGGACCTGGGCCCATGTGAGTCCTGGGTTTAAACACTTTCTCTGATCTCGCAAATGCCAGTCAAGAATGCTGTACTCAACACACATCTTAGATGTTGTGAGGAGTGGTTTGTTATTTTTGAACGAAATAAGTGAATCAAATAGGTAACCCCTTCAAATGATTTCACTAGGCGTTTCTTACAAATAATAAAGGACAAATTCCTTTCATTCTGTTGTGGATAATCAGTACTGAGGAGCTGTAGGATTGCTACAAGAATCCGTAGCCTGTAATATGCTGACTAGAGATAAGATGAGTCTGCACTTTTGTTGAAGATAAGAAGCAAAGCATTTCTATTAGAAGAAACTAATTACGTTTGAAACTCTCTTCTAGTGGGAGGATTCTCAGGCATTTTTCTAGATGGCTTAAAGGGGGCCGAAGAGATAGCATGGAGGTAAGGCGTTTGCCTTTCATGCAGGAGGTCATCTGTTCGAATCCTGGCATCCCATCTGGTCCCCCGTGCCTGCCAGGAGCAATTTCTGAGCCTGGAGTCAGGAATAACCCCTGAGCACTGCCGGGTGTGACCCAAAAACCACACACACACAAAAAGTAGCCACACAGTTGCCTCCACATTCCTCTAGCCTGCTGTCATTTTTTGAAGAAGACCCAGAGTGCAGAGGTAGCCTTGTCATATGTGATTTACTACATCTAGATTTACTCATTTTAATCTTTAGTAAAAGGATTGTCCTGTCTTTTTGAATGCATTGATAATTTAAATACAATCCCATGCTGTTGTGGGACAATGGATGCTGGCAGCAGTCTTGTGGGAATCCACACTCCATCTGTCTGGACCTTGGCAGGTTCTAGGCTCTGTATTTTTTATATCGAGGCAGGCCTGAGGGTCATCTTCTTCACCCTTCTCCATATCCCATTGATGAGTGGTCAGTTACAAGAGCCTAATTTAGTTCAGAGTTTGGTCTCTCTTCCCAGGAGTAAAAGAGATGGAGTGACAAGCCTTTGGCATTGCCTTGGCCACTTCAAAACACTCAGATAACACACACTTACATTTTCATGCAATATATTCTCCCATCCTCTGTAAGTCTGTGGGCCTAGAGAGAATGCAGAGAACATAAATTGAGAGAATGTGAATCTAAAACCCAATTGTACTATTTTCCAGATGTTATGTTCAGCAAGTAACTGAGTTTCCTCATTTGTGAAATGGGGATAACCAAAATCTTTCATAAGAATAGATGTGAGGGGGCCGGGGCAATATTGCAGCAGTAGGGCATTTGCCTTGCAGGCGGCTGATCTAGGATGGAACTTGGTTCGATCCCTGGTATCTCATATGGTCCCCCAAGCCAGGAGTGATTTCTGAGCAAAGAGCCAGGAATAACCCCTGAGTGTCACTGGGTGTGGCCCCCCTCAAAAAAAGATCCAAGGACCAGAGAGATAGCACAACGGTAGGGTGTTTGCCTTGTAAGCAGCCAACCCAGGACCAAAGGAGGTTTGAATCCCGGCATCCCATATAGTTCCCTGTGCCTGCCAGAAGCGATTTCTGAGCATAGAGCCAGGAGTAACCCCTGAGCGCCGCTGGGTATGACCCAAAAACCAAACCAAAACAAAACAAAAAGAATAGATGTGAGATCAAGTGTAGATGGTTGGAATTATGCCCAGACATAATTAGTACCATGGAAATATTTGTTAAATATTTTATTTTTATTTATTTGTGGGGAGGGGGTTGGGCCACACCCGGTGGCACTCAGGGTTTACTCCTGGATCTGTACTCAGAGATTGTTTCTGGCAGGCTCTGGGGACCATTTGGGGTGCCAGGAATTGAATCTAGGTCCATCCTAGGTTAGCAAAGCAATGCATGCCCTACTGCTGTGCTATCACTCCAGCCCCTGTTAAATGTTTTAAATATCAGGCTGTTTGAAAAATGGCCTAATATTATCACCCCCTCCCACTCCTGTTTGTGTCTTGGGTATGTTGCCATTGTGATGGGGGAATTGTGACCTCGAGTTAAAAATGTTTATTGAACAAATACTAGGTGAGCTTCTCACTCATCTGTGGAATATAGTCAAAACAAAACAAGGCAAAGGAATAGACAGCATTAAACAATGACAAGCCCTTGGCCTTGGAATGCAGAAGTCAGATTTTCAAGCCATGGGAAGGAAGAGGGGACTTGAAGAGGACTGGAGGTGATACTGGGCCAGTTGTCGAAGACTTGGGCCATTTCGGTGATGGTAAAGATATAGTAACATGGTACTAAAATGGGATGATAAAGTCCCATTTTACTTAAAGTCCCTTTTTACTTAAATTTACTTAAATTTTACTTTTTACTTAACTCAAAACTTAAATGTTAACACTATTATAACTGCTATCTATCTAAAGTATAATAAAATAAATTATTTTTAAAAGTTTACTGAACATCTATATATATATAACCATATATATATATGGTTATAGCCATAGTCATAAATAAACAAGTCTTCAAAGGGAAACATCTTGTTTTCTGACCAACTCTTGTCTCTGCTGTTGGGAACTTTTTTAAGACACACTGACCTTGGTTTCCACTGCCCAGATGATTGACTTCCCCTGAACCTTTCCAAATCGAAAGTGGTACTTGTCCAGGGGCATAGAGTCATTCCTCCCCCCAGCCCAGCTCTCCTAAAGGGGATCCTTCCTGCACATTCAGCGTGCATTTTCCTCCAAAGCTACTCAGCAAGTGTACACCCTTTCCCAGTGATGTCTGTGCTTGGGAACAACGCTCGGTGTAAAGACACATAGGGCAGTGTCAGTGTGCAGTGACTGATCCATGCAGGACCCCATCTGAGAGCAGCAGCTGATCAGGCTCTTTATCTTGCAGCTGGACGACTGCACACTGCAGCTCTCCCACAATGGCACCTACCTGGACTTGGAAGCCACCCTTGCAGAGCAGCGGGACGAATTCGAAGGCTTCCAGGATGATGCAGGGTAAGAGTGACTGCTCCCACCCAACATGAGATGGATATGCACGGAGGACTAAAAATGCTTTGGGAAAATCCCCCTGCCTTCTACCTTATCTTTGCTCACCATTTCACACACACAGGGAATTTGCAAGCGCCTCATCATTTATGTCACAAACCCTTGAGAATGATTTTTCCCTTTTTTGTGTTTTGGGGTGGGAACCTTCAGGGGTCATTATAGAGGTTTAGGGATCCTACCTAGTGATTTTTAGATCAATAGCACTGGTGGTGCAATGTGAGGCTCTGAGGATACAGCCCCATAGTGCCAGGGACACACCCTGGCAGTGCTTAGATGCTTACACCCAGTACCTGGGTGATGCTTGGGAGACCACTGGCACTAGGAATTAAAGCAGAGTGAATTGATGTGAACCCTATGTATTAAGCCTTGTACTATCTTCTATAATTCTTGAATAACTTTTAAAAACTTTTCTTGGAGGGGGGGCACACCGAGCAGTGCTCAGAGTTTACTCCTGCTCTTTGTTTAGGGGTTATTCCTGGCAGTGCTCAGGAACTATATATGATGTCAGGGACAAAATCATTGTTCTCCATGTGCAAGGCCACAGTCTTATCTACTACAATATCTTTCCAGCCCCCCCCCCCTTTTTTTAGTGTTTTGGGCAACACCTGGCAGTTCTTGGGGATTACTCCTAACTCTGAGCTCAGGAATGACACCTGGTGGGGTATAGGGAATTATATAGGATACTAGGGATCAAACCCAGGTCAGTCATGTTCAAATCAAGTGCCCTACCTGCTGTATATTGCTCCAGTCCCTACATGACTTAATGAAACTACAAAGATTGCCAGCCTAATGATGCAATATTTGCTTTCTAAATTTTTGTTAAAATACTAATCATCAAAATAAAATTAAATTCCAGATTTTAGTGGATTGACAACTATTTGAAACATTTTCTTGGTGCTGGGAATCTAACCCAGGCCTCAAACTTGGAGAGCCCATGCTGTTCCCGTGAACAATGTTCCAGGCCCCATGTCAATTATTCTTTTTTTTTTTTTTTTTTTGGTTTTTGGGCCACACCCGTTTGATGCTCAGAGGTTACTCCTGGCTAGGCGCTCAGAAATCGCCCCTGGCTTGGGGGACCATATGGGACACCGGGGGAATCGAACCGCGGTCCGTCCTACGCTAGCGCTTGCAAGGCAGACACCTTACCTCTAGCGCCACCTTCCCGGCCCCTTTGTCAATTATTCTTAATACTAATTTACTAGAAATTGTGTTCTCTTGGAATTCCTTAGTAAATCATTTTAATACAGTATAATTCTTTGAATTTACCATGTTCAGAAAGTGCGTTATTTCATTAACTAATATCAAGTGATTTTTAGTCTACATGTAGAATTGCTTACAACTTACAAATTTCTGTGAGTCTGATGAAAATATTATGTACAGAAGTTAAAGCCAAGAACAGAAAAGTGAAATCAGAAAAGTGTAGTTGTACAACCTACCATTCTACATTTATTACATTATTTGGGGAAGACCCCAATCTCTCATTTTTCTCTTGTTCATCTTTTCCCTTTTAGACACTGTAGTTTTGAATATTAGTACTGAAGGTGTATTATGCATATCACTTTGTCTCCTTTCAGCACCCAGTTCTTATTGTCCAGAGTGACCATTTTCAGTTATTGTCACAGTAGTTCCTTCTCTATCTCAACTGTTCTCCCCTGTTCCTTGTGGCAAACTTTCTACCATAGACTGGTCCTAAATGGAGACTTTCTTAGTTTTAATTTTCTACCTGATTCCACTCTATTCTGATGGGTTGGTTTCCCTTATTTAATCACAATCATCATTATGATTTTTACCCTTTAATTGTCTCTCCTTTACAACTGAATTTTTTTGTTTGTAGCATTTCCTCAATATAACACACTTATTTTTGAATTTTGGCATTCTGGTGGATGACAGGTTCTCAGAATGGTCTCTCAAATGGCAGTGCAGAAAGCCCCAACAAGAAGAAGGTTATGGTAGGAACTAATAAGGTTTCTGAGGTTATACTTATAATCTGGAAGGTTGGGGAGGAACTGTTCCCAAATTCAGGAAAAGACTCTGTAAGATATATTCACATGAGGGTGTCATGATAATCAGACCATATCCTACTCATGATTAGTTTTTTGGTTTTTGGGCCACACCCATAGTGCTCAAGGGTTACTCCTGGCTCTGTGCTCAGAAATCGCTTCTGGCAGGCTTGGAGGATGATATGGAATTCTGGGGATTAAACCTGGGTCCATTGGGGTCGGCTGTGTTCAAGGCAAATGCCCTACCGCTATGCTACCACTCCAGCCCCTCATGCTTATTTTTAAGTTCACATTATAGATTGATAGACTTGAAGAAATATTCCTTTTTGTAGTGTCTACCAAACATTTGAATGAAGCCTTTTATGCATATAAATTCAGGCTGGGTGACAGTTTGACTGGATGATTTCATGGTTCATTGGTCAAATAGATCAGAGGAATGTTAGGTCATTATCCACTTAAAAAGTGTTGTTATGCTAAAATGGTGTTAGACTTGACTGTGTTCTATTTGATTTTTTTTTCTTACTAAAGTTTGAATGACTTGTCAATTTAGAAGAAAAATAGTTCATGAATGTTGGTATGTCAGGAGTTGACAATGTAGAAGGAAATAAGGAGTATTATACTGGGTTTCTTATTAGTAGTTCACTATTTTACCCTTGACCTGATGGGGTTTCACTGGCTCTAATTTTGGTGAGACACAAATGGTGTATCAGAAATCAAATTTCATAGTCTGGGAAGCAAAATCTGTAGAAGGTGTAGCCAGGTTTGAACACCATTCTCTATTCTTCCCTCCCACTCCCAGGAACTTTTGGGCAGAGATCTTTCAACTTCTGTTCAGGATGTTCATTTGCTGTTTGTTGACAAAGATTGGTTTATACAAGGACATTATCAGTCTTAGTCAAAAAAACACAATTAAAGTTGGAACAAGCATCAAACCAGCAAGTGGATGGCTCCAGGCAATACACATCTACTGCCCATTAATTTTCATAACTGACTCCACAGCTCATAATAGCAGCTCCTGAATCCATATGCTATTGGGTTTTCCCCCACAGCTGTTCCTGCAGATCCAAGGAGCTTACCTCATCAGGGTAGCTAATGGGACTCCCTTTTCACTTCTTTCCCTAAGTCATCACCTGGCCATCTATACGTCTGCTGCGGGAAGCCTCAGCCATATCACCACCCAGGATCTTGAGGAAAAAAGATTATGGCAAGACAAAAAGGTGGGACTTATCTTCCCTGCAAACAGGGAAGGTAGCCTGATGGATGATATGTAGCTGCACTCAATGGGTGTGGTCCCGATCACCCCTGAGTGGACTTCATGTCCTGGCATTAGTGTTTGTGGTAAGGCATTCAGGAGGACAGTCCTCTCTGAATAGAAGAATATAAAAGATTCTCTTTCCTGGACTCAGTGAGGACTTTCCTCTATCCCTGGTTGAGGTGATAGCTGACATGCTGGAATGGCGCTCAGTCTCTCCTAAGGTCCCCAGTCTCTTGCTACCATGGAGCATGGGGAGCACATGGCAAATAGCTGGGAGTTGACTTGGTAGCAGCTTCCCACACAATTGGGGTGTTTCTGGCCCCGCATAGTGTGATCTCTTTGAGCTTTCCTCCCAGGGCCTCTTCTAGTTGAGTGGCATTTGGTGAATCCATGTGCCCTGGAATGAATGGGATTAAAAATATAATTTTGTCCCAGTTAAGAATTGCTCTTTTAAAGAATGAAAAGGGCAAGTGAAATACCATGTTTTACTTCAATTCTTTGTGCAAGTTGGAGCAAAATATCTGTTGATATCATGATCATTCAGCCAAGATGTGTGGCAGGCTGGGTGGAGAAAGTGGATCTCTTTTTGTACTGTGTGTTCTCAGCCAGGTATTTTTTTTCCTGGTTTTTTTTTTTTAGTAGAGGAGTTTTTTTTTTTTTTTTTTTTTTCCTATTGCCCTCCTTGTTTATACCTGGACTGAAAATTAACCCACTCCTTGTTTAAATGTTACTTAAGCAAGCTACATTTAATCACAGTGGAGAAGGAAGACTTTTAGAAGTGGAAGGATAAGGCAATAAATGAATAATGATGCAAGCACTATAGGCCTGCCCCTTGCTTTCCAAATCGTATGGTGCATAAAGCCCAGTCTGGAAGCCTCTGAGTGACTAGCTTCGACCCTGTCATGAGGTAATCATAGGATGCTACCATACCTCTGCCTGAGGGATCAAATGAGAACACTGGGTTTTGTCAGGTTTGTAGAATTCTTCACATATACATATGTCCTCAAAGGCCTTCAAGGAGTTTTCCCAGTTTAAAACTGAATTTAATAAATCAGCCTTATCCGGGGCCGGAGAGATAGCATGGAGGTAAGGCGTTTGCCTCTCATGCAGGAGGTCATCGGTTCGAATCCCGGCGTCCCATATATGGTCCTCCCGTGCCTGCCAGGAGCAATTTCTGAGCCTGGAGCCAGGAATAACCCCTGAGCACTGCCGGGTGTGACCCAAAAACCACAAAAAAAAAAAAAAAAAATCAGCCTTATCCAATTGTACCATTGTATGAGGTTCCTTTGTGTCTAGGCCTGAGAGGATGGAAAACCCCTAAACTATAATTTCCTTGTCCTTTTTGGACCACATCTGGTTATGTCTGGCTCTGCAATCAGAGATGCCTCCTTGTCAGGAGACAAGGTTCAGCAGACTTTCAGACAAATAGTTCAGGAGACCAGTTAGGTGCTGGGAATTTAACTTAGGTTGGCAGCTTGTCAAATCACCTTACTTTATGTACTGTCTTTCCAGCCCAACATAACGGTTTTAATTAGATTGTGCTCTAAGTCTGATTTTTAAAATCAAATGTATAATCTTAATTTAAAATGCTGATGTATAATTAATTAGGTAACCATCCTTTTTGGGGAGGAGGCATACATCGTAGAGTTCAGGGCTTACTCCTGGCTTTGCTCTCAGGGATCACTCCTGGTGAGGCTCAAGGGACTATACGGGATGTTGGGGACAGAATCTGGGCAATCATCTTATCCACTGTCCTATCTTCCTAAATCTGAAAACAAATAAAACCTGAAAAGTCAAACAACAGACAAAACCCTTCATGTTGAAAGAGACATTTTGGTTAGGGTGTGGTTGTGAGGTGGTACAGCATTGACCTGCCTTTTCCTCTTGAGCAATGCTTTCAGCTGAGAGGAAAGTGTGATATTGTCTCAGGTTCTTTTGGTAAATCAGGGAAGGTTATTAAGGATATCAGCCCTTAATGTGGTGTGAGGCTCAGAGCAGACCAACACATTTACCCCTGGTCAAAGTGTAGTAGAAAATTGATTCTTCCAAAGGGTCCATCCAGAGCTGAGAAACTGCTGAAAGGGCTTGAGTGTAGACTTTGCATGTGGTACTCTGTGGGCCTTTCTCTTCCAAGCACCATTAAGTATGGCCTCCAAATAAACAAAATGTTTTTTTGAGTTGGTTTCAAAGAGCTGGTGTGCAAGTTTTGATTGTGGGAACCTAGTGCCATATGGACCCCAGAGAATCTTCAGGTGTAGCCCCCAAATCAAAGCAAACAGAAAAGGTTCTTTCCAGCTGGGATAAATTGGTGGTCTAGAATGTCATCTTTCCTTATATTCCAGTCACGGGCCAGAGATCAGGAGAAAGCTGCATAGGAGTGCTAGATTTTAGGTGCCTGCTTGAAGATCGTTGGTAGGGGACCTATGGAAAGTTTCCAGGTGTTTGGAGACTTGGCCAGGAACCTCAGCACAGAATACTGTAGACATTTCCAACCACCTGTTGTGTTTAATGATGTCCTGTTCCACTCAGCCTCAAATCAGTGAAATCAGGACTTTGGAGTGGGTCTGAACAGCTGGTGCTTTTAAGGTCCCTGAAAGGATTGTGGAAGGGGGCTCTGGTCGGTCAGTCAGACAAGAGAGAAGCAGCCCTCAAGCAAAGTGGACAGGGGATCTGAAACAGCCTTGAATACCTTCCAGTACCCAGGTCATACATGACACCATATGGTGTATGGTAGGGGGTGTGGGGAAAGGGAGAGGACTACTCTTACAGGTGTGGGCTGGAATCTGACAAAGCAGATCCCTATCCCTGAGGCAGTCCTCACAGAATGCAGGCAGAGAGGGAGAGCAGGGAAGACTGTGTGGCTACTGTAGGGGGGAGGGAGGGACATCATGGGTCTGGACCTGACAGTGAAGTCGAGTGAATTCGGGGCCTGGATCTCATGGAGGGATGCTGTAAATCTGGGACTGAAGTGTCAGAAGAAAAAGGAAGCACAGTCTGCCTGGCCGAAGTGAGGGGATTTATGGGGAAGAGGTTTCTACATGTTCATTTTTACAGAGAAGCCAAGGCCCAGAGGGGCTATGTATGCACCCAAGATCACACAGCTTGTTTCAAAATCTGTCTATGAGGGGAGCATAGACTGCTTGAATGTGGTATTGCTGGGTGACCTGGATTTTGAGCTCCTGAGAAAGTTCAGCTTAGCAATATCCTTTTACAAATCTTTTCTCACTTCTTTCCCACCTGAATTGAGCCCTGCTGAATCGTACACCACCACAATTTACTAAAAGAGAGCTTATTCTCTCTCTCTCTCTCTCTCTCTCTCTCTCTCTCTCTCTCTCACTCTCTCTCTCTTTCTCTCTTTTTTGGTTGTTAAATTTGGACCTCACTTTGTGATTATTTTTAGGAATTACTCCTGGCCTTGTATTTCTGGTTGTACTGAGGGGACAACATGGGATACCAAGGACTGAACCTGAGTCTGCCATATGCAAGACAGGTGCCCTATCTGCTTTACTATTGCTCTGATCCCAGAGAGCTTATTCTTAGGACAGCTTCTCACCAGCCTTGATTTTGCTCTACTGTACAGTTTAATAGCAGTTTTCTGCTCTCTGCTGAAATCATAGTTGAATTATAATGTTAGTGGCAAATATTTAGGGGGCATTGGCTTTGTTGTTAGTTGTAAGAAAGTTTTTGACTATATGCCACTTCATAAAAGTAATATAAGCCCTTGTTATTATAATTTCAGAAAATAGAATATTTGTGATTCTTGTAAAAATATTCTCTTGAGAGAGGAATGGAACTGGAACACATGGGCTTCTTTCTGTGAGACTCTGGCCAATCATATTTACTGAACATACCCTCAGACCCAAAGACATTATTGTAGGAGATTCCTACCTTTGGAAATCAGAGACATTTCAGAGAGTCCTCTAATGGCAGGATCAGTGTGTCCCTGGCATGTGAACCTTGCCTGGATGGAGTGTCCTGCTTCTGCACATCTGTTTTAGATAGTCCTCTGGTTACCTGGGCAGCAGTGGCTGTGGGTGGGGGCAGAAGATGGGCCATGGCTGGTCTCCAAGGTAGTGACATTTCCCTGGCAGTGGCTGTGCTGATAGGAATGGAATCTGAGTCTCTCTGGGGAGTATTAGGTCCAAGAAAACTGCTTTTGCCTTTGAGGTTACTGGATTCTAGTATTCCATGCATTCTCTTCTCACCCTGCTGCACGAGAGGACAGGCTTGGGGTGGGAGTTCTGCAGAGGACACAGTATCAGAGAGAGAAGCCTCAAAACAGTCACAACATAACTCTGCAGGGACAGTTCCTCACCCATTTCACTGTCAGAATATCAAACTCCATGAAATTAGCTGCCAAAGTTTGTTGTAGTGGAAATGGAACCAATATGCACTTTCTCGGTTTGTCCCCGTCTTCTCTGTAGCCAGCTTCATCTGTCCAATATATTTTTTACTCTCTAGAGATACTTATTTCAAGTAATTGGCTCATGCAGTAGGATCTGGCAGGCTTGAAATTTGTAGACTGGGCCAGAAGAAGGGAAATTCAGGCATGAGTTGATGTTGTAGCCTCCAAAACCTTTCGGTCAGACTGGTAGGAGGCACTTTGTTGTTGAGACAGCATGGACTTTGTGTCTCCCATAATCAAGCACATGCTGTTGACTCCAGCAAACATGTATGGAATGAGGGAGAGAATGAAGACCCTCCCATCTGGGAGGCAGCTAGGAGGAGGTGATGTTGCAGGTTTTGGAGTCAGCCTGACTAATCTGAGTCCTGACTCTCTGGCTTTGTGACTTCAGCTATGTTGCCTAATCCTTCTGGGCCTCAGTTTTTTCATTTTAAAATGACAATAATGTTGCCTACCTTAGATGAATTTTGGGAAGCTTCTATCTGTGTAAAGTGCTTAAGGACCATATCTGGCACATGATAAGCATTCCATGAAGGTTAACAACTATTTTGATGATTTTATGAACTCAGTCGGACATAGTATCCCATGGGGCAAAAGATCTGCCCCTGGATACTTAACTTTTCTGACAATTTTTAGACATAAAACAAAAGACAGAGGCATGCTTTCTGGAAAAGTGTGATTAAAATTATTATTTTTAAATAGATAATTATTATGTTCCTAATTAATAGCAATGAAAGGATCATAGAACATAAATACTTAAAGATGGACCTTCCTCAGGCTGGAAGAATAGCACATTAGCAGTTACCATCCCGGTTCAATTTGTGGTACCACCTGGTCCCCTGAGAACTGGTGGGCGTAGCCTGGATATTCTCAGTACTACAGGGCCTCAGAAACATCTTTGATTTTGTTTGTTTGTTTTTTGGGGCCACACCCAGCGGCACTCAGAGGTTACTTCTGGCTCTGCACTCAGGAATCACTCTTGGCAGGCTCAGAGGACTATATGGAATGCAGGGGATCAAACCCAGGTTGGCCATGTGCAAGGCAAATGTCCTACCCATTGTGCTATCACTCTGCCCCCCCTGAGCAGCATCATGTACTAAACTAACATCTTGGTTGGGTAAAAATTGACTGTGGGTTTACTGAGCTTCCAAAACACTGTTTGGGAGAGGCCTGTCTCCAAATTTAACCTTTCTTAGTTATGTCAGAATTAATCAAATGGAAAATAAAAGTGGTAAGGGGAGGGAAGCTGTCAAGTTTAATGTGTTATATATATATATATATATATATATATTTGATATATAAATAAAACATTAGACTACCTATAATTCTTGAATTCTTAGGATAAACCTTACTTGGGCCTGTTCCATTTTCACATACTACATTATTTGGCTTGTTCAAATTTTATTATATATACTTACATCTTAAATTTTTGATGGGGGGCTTATATTTACACTTCCATATTCTACCACCAAAGTTACTGTATCATCTTGTCACCAGAAAAAACCTCTTCTTATTCATTTATCACCTCTTTCTCTCTGGTAACCATAATAGTTTTCACCAAATATATATTTTGTTTATTGCCAATTCATTTACTTTAGCAATTTATATTCCTCATAGAATAAAGCCATCTGATAATTATCATTTACTTCCTTCTTTTAATAATCATCTCAAGTTTATAAATTTTTGTTTTAATGATCACAATTTTATCTTAATAGAAGAATTGAGTTCCATTGTGTAGATATAGCATATTAGGATCAGAGAGATAGTTCAAGGGTTTGTAAAAGTTCTTGGATCTTACCAATCCATGAACATGGGATGTCTTTTCATTTTGTTGTATCTCTGTTTCTTTTAGTAATGTGTTAGAGTAGTCAGTATGTAGGTCTCCCACCTAAATTGTTAGGTTTACTCTAAAGTGTTTTATCTTTCTCAGTGCAATTATAAATGGATTGTTATCTTCATTTCTCTTTCTTTCAACTCAGTTTCAAATAGAATGCAGATCTATTTTTTGGCACTTTTCTGAACTCATTTATGATTTCTAGTAGTTTTCTTTGTGGAATTCTTTTCTAAAAATACATATTTATACATATATATATATATATATATATAGTCACACCATCCATAGAAGTAATAGTTTTTGTTTTCCAATTTAGTATTTTTTGAAGTATTTTTAAAGTATTTTTCTGGCCTATTTTCTTTAGTTAGGACTTCTGAAACAATGTAGAATGTAGTGGTGAGGAACTGGAATGATAGTACAATGGGTACAATTCTTGCTTCACATGTGCTTGATGTGGGTTCAATCCCCTGACCTGGCACCCTGATATGGTCTCCTGAGCCTGCAAGGAATGAGTCCTGATGACAGAGCCAGAAGTAGGCTCTGAAAATCATATGGGTTGGCCCCCCAAAAAACAGTAGTGGTGAACAGTGTTTAAAAGGAAAAAAGGGAGACTGGAGTGATAGCACAGTAGTTAGGGCAATTGTCTTGCATGCGGCAGACCTGTAGCTGACCTGGATTCGATCCCTGATATCCCATAAGGTTCCCCAGCCTACCAGGAGCGATTTCTGAGCATAGAGCCAGGAATAACCCCTGAGCACCACTGGTGTGACCCCAACCCACCGGTTTAAATTCTGGCGTCTCATATGGTCCTCCGAGCCTGCCAGGAGCAATTTCTGAGCATAGAGCCAGGAGTAGTACCTGAGTACTGCTGGGTATGACCCCAAAACTAAATACATACACACACACAACAGTAATAATGAGTGTGGATATCTTTTTCTAGTTCCATATATTAAATGAAAAGCCTTTTCCATTAAAATGCTAACTGTGATTTTTTTTTAAATTATATTTTGTTTTACTAAGCTTAGGTATTTCCCTTTTATTCTGAATTCCTTGAAGTTAAATCCCAAATGATTATCTTTTCAAAAGCTCTTTTAATAACTATTGTTATAATTTTGCTCTAGTTTCTTTTTCCTGTATATGTGTGTGTGTATGTGTGTTTGTGGTGTGTTACACTTAGTAGATTTGTGTATGCTGAACTGTCCCTGCATTCCTGGAATGGATCCTACTTGGTCCTGATAAATGATTCCCTCAATATGTTATTAGATTCAATATGGCAAGATTTTTTTTTAATTTTTTAAAATTATTTATTTATTTATTTTAATTTTTTATTTTTAATTATGAGAACAAATATGCAAAAAAGAGGACAAGGTAAAGTTACAATGAAAGGACAATCATCCATAAACAGGATTTTCAGAATAAGTGCCCTTGCTGATATCTTAATTTTGAACTTTCAGGCAAAGAACATTAATAAAAATAAAACAGAACCCATGGACAATTACTTTGTCCCTCAAGTCCCCAGATTGTAATACATTATAATATTTCTTAGCAGCACACAAAGCAATCTAAAGCCATAAAACTTATGTAACTTCTTAAACATTAAAGGCATAGTATTTTTTACTTTTCCATGCACGTGCATATTTGTTTAAGTTAACCTCAAAAGTTTAAGTGATTTTTTTTTAAGGATTAGAGTCAAAGGAGCACAGTATAAATGGTGTTAGAGTGGCAATTATTGTTTGCATAGGCCCACCAAAATATGAGGGACATGGAAAGGAAAAGCTTTGGACTAAATACAAGGAGACCTTACCCCTGAAGTTTCCTGGCATAAGACCAAGTCTAGGCTCCAGGCAAACTAGTTTGTCCAATCCAAGTCATTGTCTGTAGTGCCAACACACTTTTATTTTTCATACAGTCTCTGTTGTTGGTATCATGTTTCTGTTTTAAAGATCCTGGAATCTTCATATCCTACATTGGAGTCAGGATGTGGAGCATCCTATAGTTTCACCTCACAATTAAAGGGCAATTCAGAGAGCCACATCCTGTAAGCAGGTTGTTGTTGTTGTCAAGTCTTCTTAGTGTTAAGGTAAGTCTCTTTTGAGCAGGTCGATGTCAGAGCAGCGGTAGGATCTTCCCTGGTAGAGGATTGCTTCCAGGTGATATTATAAAAACCTTGGATGTTTTATAGATAGCTTCCCCGGTTCAGGGGTAAATGGAGAATGCCCATTCTTCTGAGGCCTGTGCCAGGTCATTATGTCAATGTTCAGGGTGTAAGGTCCCATTGCACTACAAGATTTGTGTGTTCCAATAGATAAGAACTTATTTGTATGTATAGTATTTTCCCATTTTAATGTGCCTATGCAAACAAGGAACAATGCCACATGGCGTTATCAGCACATTTGGGGGCCATAAGAACAAGTCCAACTATCCCCATGACATGGTTCAATCATAAGCATTAAACTGAGGGACTCTTCCACCAAAATTCCTTATTGAAGAGCTCACAAAGAGAAGAAAAGATAAAAAGTGGGTAGAATCGTCACTGTATAAGAGAATATTTAGTAAGAGATATAACTGTCAAAGAAAAAATACATAAAATATTCAAAAGACATACGTGTCTATTTTATGTTTTTTGAAATAGTTGTGGGTTGTTAGATCCAAAGCACGGCTTTGGTCTGTGATTAGGATTGTGCAGTACTGAAGTTAAAAAGAATAATGTGGCCCCCGGCCTCCAGGCCTTCTGGGGTGCCAGCCCAGGCGGCCAGACAAGGTTGGTCCTAACTTGGGGTTTGCTGAGATTTTCTCGGTTGCACTAAGTTTGTCAATGGCATTTTCTGACCACTCTGCATATGGAAAACCACGCGGGGGCGCATATATTAAGAGTATTCCTTATCTTTATGTTACGTTTTGCGTATTCAGAATGTCCATGTTGTATTCTGCCCTTTTCCACAACCCTTCAAAGCTCATTTTTACTCTTTAACTCTCTCACCCCCACCAAACATCACTAACCCACATTACTCTTTTTAACTTCAGTATTGCACAATTCTAATCACAGACCAAAGCCGTGCATTGTGTGTAACAACCCCGAACTGTTTCAAAAGACATAAAACGGACACTTTTGTCTTTAGAATATTTTGTGTTTTTCCCTGACAACTTAAAGTCTTACTAAATACTCTCTTATACAGTGACGATTCTAACCACTTTTTATCTTCTCTTTATGAGCTGTTCAACAAGGAAATTTGGTGAGAGTCCCCCAGTTTAATGCTTATGATTGAACCATGTCATGGGGATTATTGGACTTGTTCTTATGGCCCCCATATGCACCAATAACGCCACATGGCATTGCTCCTTTTTTTGCATAGGCACATTAAAATGAGAAAATACTGTACATACAAATAAGATCCTATCTAATAGAGATTGGAATACAAAAATCTTGTAGTGCAAAGGGACCTTACACCCTGAACATTGACATAATGACCTGGCACAGGCCTCAGAAGAATGGGCATTCTTCATTCACCCCTGATCTAGAGAAGACATCCACGAAACATCCAGGTTTGTCTATAACATCACCTGGAAGCAATCCTCTACCATGGAAGACCCTACCACTGCTCAGACATCGACCTGCTCAAAAGAGACTTCCCTTAACATGGAGAAGACTTAACAACGACCTGCTTACAGGACAGGGCTTCCTGCATTGCCCTTTAATGGTGAGGTGAAACGAGAGGATGCTCCACATCCTGACTTCTATGTAGGATATGCATATTCCAGGATCTTTAACACAGAAACATGATACCAACAACAGAGACTGTGTGAAAAGTGTGTTGGCACTACGGACAATGTCTTGGATTGGACGATCTAACTTGCCTGGAGCCTAGAGTTGGTCTTAAGCCAGGAGACTTCGGGGTTGGGGTCTCTTTGTATTTAGGCCAAGGTTATTCCTTTCCATGCCTCTCATATTTTGGTGGGCCTATGCAAACAACAATTGCCACTCTAACACCGTTTTTACTGTGCTCCTTTGACTCTAATCTTTAAAAAAAAAACCACTTAAAATTTGAGGTTAACTTAAGCTAATATGCATGTACAGGGAAATGTAAAAAATACTATGCCTATAATGTTTAAGGAGTTACGTAAGTTTTATGGCTTTAGATTGCCTTGTGTGCTGTTAAGAAATATTATAATGTGTTACAATCTGGGGACTTGAGGGACAAAGTAATTGTACATGGATTCTGTTTTGTTTGTCTTAATGTTCTTTGGCTGAAAGTTCAAAGTTAAGATATCAGCAAGGGGACTTCTTCTGAGAATTATGTTATGGGTGATTGTCCTTCCACTGTAACTTTACCTTGTCCTCTTTCTTTGCATCTTTGTTCTCATAATTAAAAATAAAAAAAAAAAAAGAGTAATGTGGGGTACTGATGGTTGGGGGGAGGTGAGAGTGTTAGGGATTAAAAATGAGCTTTGTACGGATATGCGAAAGGGCAGAATACAAAATGGACATTCTGCATACACAAAACATAACTTAAGGATAAGAATAATTTTGGATAATGTTAAAAAGTGTATTTGTGCCCGCATGCTTTTGAAAATGAATATCAGTAAGAAAAGACACCCCTGCAGGGGGCCTAGTATGCATATGAAAATTTTCAGCCAGTACCCTCAACATACTGGTGGAAGAGGAACAGAAGTGCTGGCATGTGGGGTCTCTGAGCCCTGCTTTTGCCTCTGCAGTTTGTGTATGCATAGGGGAGGAGTTTTCTTCGACCTCCCTCCCCCTAGGGCCCAGGTTACCAGGAGTGGCCCTGAAGGCCATTTTGGTGTGGGGAGATCTAGTCCCCTGGACTAAGTGGTCAAGTCCAGAGGGTCTTTAGCTAGCTGTTCAGCCCAGTGCCCCCAACGTACCAGTGGAAGAGATGAAGTCCTGGCATATGGGGTCTCCTGAGTCCAACTGCAGCCTCCTTCTCCAGTTTGAAAATGCATAGGGGAGGAGTTTTCCTCCACCTCCCTCCCCCCAGGGCCCAGGCTACCAGGTCAGGATGGCAAGATTTTTTGCCTCAACATTTATCAGCATATGCATATGGTATTTTTTGGCGGGGGGGTGGGGTTTGGAATTAGAGACATTGGCTTCATAAATGTGTTTGGGAATATTCCTCTTGATTATTTGCAAGGATTTGAACAAGTAGGTACTACTGTCTTTGAAAGTTTTGTAGCATTCATTGTTGTCTTCAAATATTGAAGCCCATATGATCAAACAGTTGAAGATGTATGACCTTGGACTTTTTTTGCTAGGGAGATTATTTTTATTATAGTTTTGATTTCTGTCCTTACTGTTTTGATTGATATACTTATGTGATTGTGCTGTTCAAATTTTCGGTCAGTTTTGGGTTCAGCCTTGGAAAGTGAACAATTCTGAAAATCTGATAATTTCTTTTAAATGATTTCAGTCATCTCAAATTTATTAAAATTTATTTATCTTGTGTTACCACATATCCCTGAGAATGTTCCATAGGCACTTGAGAAAAATGTATATTCATTTCTGGATCACTTTTTTATGCCATACAGAAAGATGATTAAAATGGATCAATGACATGGATGTAAGACCAAAAGCATACCACAATAAAAGAAAACATGCAGGGTAAATAGGTCCTTTGATATCAGTCCCAGAAATCTGTGGAGACTATTCCAACAGCAGTGAAAAGGAAAGCAAAGAACAAGTGGGATTGCAATAAACTAAAAAGCCTTTACAAATTGAAACAAAAGATGAAAATACACTGAATGGGAGAAGGTACTTGTATGTAATACATTCAGTTATGTGTTATAGGTAGGTTATAGAAATATGCAAGTTTTATGTACAGTTGGAACTTAATAGCAAAAAATAAACAACCCAACTGAATGGACAGATGATCTGAGTAGATCTTTCTCTAAAAAGAACATTCAGATTGTCAATAGACACTTAAAATGCTTATCACATAGCTTTTGTGAAATGCACATCAAAATTATAATATTATCTCACACATGTGAGAATGGCCTCCATTAAAAAGACTAAGTAACAGCAAACATTGGCAAGAGTATGCAGTGAGTAGAAGTTTTATACATTGTTGATGAGGATGTAAAACTGATAAACCCTTTTGGAAAAGATTATTGAATGGTGCCCAGAGGATAACACAGCAGGTAGGAATTTGCATGTAACCAACATGGGTTTGATCCCCAGAACACTTTGTCTCCCCAGCATCACCAGGGATAAATTTTTTTTTTTTGGCTTTTGGGCCACACCCGGGTCCATCCAGGTTGACTGTGGGCAAGGCAAATGCCATACTGCTGTGCAATCTCTCTGGCCCCCATCAAGGACAATTCTTTTTTTTTTTTTTTTTGCTTTTTTGCTTTTTGGGTCATACTTGGCAGTGCTCAGGGGTTACTCCTGGCTCCGTACTCAGAAATCGCTCCTGGGAGGCACAGGGGACTATATGGGATGCTGGGATTTGAACCATCATCTGTCCTGGGTTGGCTGCGTGCAAGGCAAACACCCTACTGCTGTGCTATCTCTCTGACCCCGAGGGATAATTTTTTAGTGTAGACCCAGTAGCAGCCCTTGAGCATCATCAGATGTGACCCCAAAACAAACAAACAAAAATAACAATAAAAAAAGTCTCCTAAAGAATTGAAAACAGATATAGAACTACCATGCAACTCAGCAAATGCATTCTGGTTAGTTATAGGAAGAATATAAAGTCACTAACTCAATGATGTGCTTATGACGTTTATTGTAGCAGGATTTAAAATAGTTAAATTGGAATCTACTGAACTTCCTATCAATAGATAATTGTATAAAAAGATGTGGCATATGTGTATATAAATATATACACATACATATATACAATATAATACTATTTTTCTATTAAAATACTATTTATTTTAAAAAAGAAAAAATTACTTTTAGCAAAATGGAACATGAGTGGGTTATGGGAAGCAAAATAAGTCAGAAGGAGAAGCTCCAGTTTTGAATGGTCTAACTTCTTTGTGCAATATAAGGAAACAAAGTAGATAAATTGAAAAAAAAAAAAACAAAAATAAATCAGTGGAACAATGACAATAGTTTTTAGAGGGCAGAAGAAGGTAGCAAGTGGGAGCAAGAGCGGAGGAGGTCCAATGGGTGGTGAGTATGTTTTTGAAAAAAAAAAAAAAAAAAGGTATGTATGAAAAATAAAGAACTCTGTGAAATATGGAGATATTACGGTAGTTTGGAAAGAGGGGTAGGGAGATAAAGAATAAGCTTGGACCTGGCTGTGCTTACCAGCTTGGCTGGCCCTTTCTGAGTTCTAGGGTCTCATTCCCGGTCATGAGTATTCTCTAGCCCAGGGGTGGGGAACGAGGCTCTCAAGCCACATGGTGGCTCCCAGCCAAAATGAATGCAGCTCTTTGCCTCTTATCATGATTTTGTATACTGTGGCTCTTTGCCAAGTTCTGATTTTGTTCTGCTGCTTCTGAGGAGGGACCTCTAAGGAGAGATCTCCACGCCCGTAGTCCCGTCTCCCATCCCTCGGAAACAACTGCACAGGCCAGGGAGCGGGGGAGGGACCCATGTATCACATGTTGGGTCACATCTGGCCGTTAGTTCGTAGTGCGGAGGATGCAGCACACCCTCACCATCACTGCAGGATTTTGACCCTCACACAAAATGGCAAAATGCAATATGTGTTTCATAGATTATTGTTAAAATTAGATGCTTTTATGTGAGTGTTTGTTTTGGCAGGTCACTGCGTGGTGTGGCTCTCTGACTCTCACAGTTTAAAATTTTGGCTCTTTGTGTTGAACTTGTTCGCCACCCCTGCCCTAGCCTCTGACTCTCAAACCCACTCGTTATGTTGGAAGAATTCTTCCAATGTCAAATTTTGTTTAATGCGCTAGGGCCCAGTGTTCTCAAACTTTTTAAACAGGGTGCCAGTTCACTGTCCCTCAGACCGTTGGAGGGCCAGACTATAGTAAAAACAAAAACTATAAACAAATTCCTATGTACACTGCATATATCTTATTTTGAAGTGAAGAAACAAAATGGGAACAAATACTATATGTGGCCCGCGGCCGTAGTTTGAGGACCACTGGTAGGCAGAGAAGGAGGTAGAAGATTAAAGCAGAGGAACTGTCAGTGGTGAGTTCTAAAAAGAAAAAGCACCATGGTTTTACATTCTCATTCTGTCTAGCTTCTCAGTCTACTTGCCTACTTTCTCCCAAGTCCAAGAACAGAAAAGGTAGCAGCCCCTTCAATGGTAGGGCTGCTCTGGCTTTCTCCAAAAGACTGTCATGGTTTTCCTGCTGGTACTTAGAATCCCAGCATGCTCCTCTTCCCTAGCCCCTGCACATTCACTCCAGAAAACATAGAACTTCCATTAAAAAAAACAGAGAACATTCTGTTCTCCAGAAAACATAAGAACTTCCATAAAATGACTTTTGTAGTTGTTAGCTGAAAGTAAGATTTCTCCATGGGCCTTTTTGCACTTTTTCAGAAGTTGAGATATTCTGAAATATATCAATTACATGAAATATCTCAATTCCGATGCTTTTCCTCTATGGTTAACCAGTATGGGTTTTACTTTTATTTATTTATTTATTTTTATAAATATATATTTAAAACTTTATTTATTGATTGGTTTTTGAGCCACACCAGGCGGTGCAGAGGGATTACTCCTGGCTCTGCACTCAGAAATCACCCCTGGCAAGCTAGGGGCTCATATTGGATACCAGGAATTGAACAGTTGGTCGATCCCTCCTGGGTTGGCCGCATGCAAGGGAAATGCCTTACCATCATGCCATCTCTCTGGCCCCTGGGTTTTACTTTTAATTTGACATTTATTATAACTGATATCTATAACGAAAATTTCAAGAAATAGTCTACATATAATGACTTCAGGTTTGCTCTTTCATAGTTAAGATCTGGTCACTGCCAAGGGCTTACCAGTCCCTGTTTCCAGTTCAAGCTCTACCCAACTCTGAGTGAGGCTAGACCCTGAGGGGTACTTTCTGCACCCCAGAAAATCATCCAATATTTAACTAAAGGTAGTTGAAGTATTCTTGCTACTATGATGTTACTGATAAGGGAGAGAGAGACTTATTAAAAGCTAGTGCCCCACATAGAATGAAAAAATGACTGAAAGGACAGAATGTAGTTTCTTTCTCTATAGTTAGCATTAGGCTATATATTGCTTCTGTAAAACTCTGCATCAATTTTCCTTTCTTCTCCAATTTTTCTTCTTTTGTAAAGGAAAATTGGTAGCATATGAAAAATATGCTTGTCTCAAAAGTAAAAGATACAATTATAATAATTATATGGCATAGTAGACTGGATTTATATTAATAATATTAGCCATATGCTCTGGTGAAATGTGTGGTCATCTCTATACAACTGTGGAAGAAGGAAACCCCTGGCAGAGGGATCTCAAAGAAACCTGGTAGAGAGATGTGGGTATAGCTAGTGGGTGAGGGAAAGGGGCTGGGCCTGTGAGACCAACAGGTGATGTGCTCTGGTTGAATGCCTTCATTCATCTACTGGCTTCTCATTTTTTCCCAAACCTGAAAGCTTTTGTGAGCCCCATGTTGTCAGGGCTCACATTATACCAATACCTTCATATTATACCAATCCCTCTTACTTTAGTCCTTTTCTGTTTAAAATGAAATAAGCCTGAGCATGAGGAGAACTGGAGAAAAAGTCATCTTACATCTTCCTAAAAAGTACAGTGAGGAAGAGTCAAAGGGGAGAAATTGCCCTCCTGAAAATAAACAATCTACAGATCCTTTGTATTCCCAACTTTTATAAGAAAAAAGGTGTTGTTTTTATTTTTGTGGTGGTGCTGGTGGCGTATGCCCAGCAGTGCTCTGGGCTTACTCTTGGCTCTGTGTTCAGGGATAACTCTTGACATAACTCTGGGACCATATGCTATACTGGGGATAGAACCCAGTTTGCCTGCATGCAAGGCATGTGCATTACCTATTATCTATCCTATCACTCAGGCCCCAAGTAGCACAGCCTTAAAATGGTACTCAGCAAAGTAGCTCTTTCTGGTTACCCTACTCTGTGTGCCCTTCACACACACACACACACACACACACACACACACACACACACACACACACACATAAATATATAAAAAATAAAACAGTAAAAATAGCCATGGGAATGATCAAGCAGATTTGGTTGGTACATTCCAGGGATTTCACTTCTTGGGCATAGATTAAGAAAGTTTCCCAACATGGTCAAGTATGATTATGTGAAACTCTGTAGATGGAATGAGCTGACCAGGTTTGGCAATAATATGCATGTGCCAGTGCAACAAATTTTTTGGTACAGCACTGTGACATCATACGCCTTCAGCCGGGTTCATATTTAGTGTAGGCCCTAGCTTATCTGCAGCTTCTTTTAGGCGCCTGTGTCAGAACTTTCAAGAGGATGGGTGGCACGTTGGTGTCTGCTTTTTCTGATGCCCTTTTTTGTTTTGTCTCATCTCCATTAGGCGGGGCAAGAAGCACAGCATTATCCTGAGGACACAGCTGTCTGTGAGGGTCCACGCCTGCATTGGTGAGTGTCAGCCACAGAGAGGAGCTTGGCTTGCTGGTCTTAGTGATGGACCAAGTGGTGACTAGTCCATGCCACGTATGGGAATCAAAATGTTCATTGTTATGCTTCCTATTTGGGTCAACCGCTATCTTGTACTGCTCCTTTGTAGTGAAGTGATTCATGGGCTGAGTATTGAAGCCCTCCTCCAGGCTGACTTCTGTTGGTTGGATGAGACAGTGTAGAAGAGGTCCTTTATGGCAGTGCTGGGAGAGAGAAGAGATTCTTCTCTGGGCTGTGTCTAGGATTCTGCAGCCCACTGAAGTGGTTGCCATGTGCTCTATGGTGGCTTTTTAAAGTTCTTGTGGGGATATGAGGCTTGAGGTGCCAGAGATTAGGTAGCTGATGGGGAGAATCCTGGTCCACTGGGCCAGAACTCATGTGGATTCATGATGCAGAATAGATGTGTTTGTGAAGAAGAATGACTTGTTTCAAAATCTCAGGGTTTTTGTTCACCGGGGTCATTCTTATAGCTCTGTTTCTGGAATCCACTGAATTATCCTCTGAACTCTTCACTGAGTAGAACTGGAAACAGTTAATTATTGAAACTAGATAATAGATTAAGAGTTTCTATAAGGGGGTATGGTCCCCCCTGGCATTGGGTCAAATAGAGACAAGTATGTACTGTCATAAAAAGAAACTAAAATTTATCTTATGTACAGTGGAACTAAATTTGATCTTAGAATAATTTTGTTTTTATAAAACATGTTCTTCTGATTCCAGCCTCTGGTTAATGGGACCCAAATCATGCTGCTTAGGCCCAGCCTCCACCTGGAGTGTGGTATTTTTGACTAGAGTGGAAGGAATCTTTCTTATATCTTTCTTCTTTTCTCTGTTTTTCTGTTGGAGAGTCAAGAAGTTGAATGAGAAGTAGTTGGATATACAGGGGAATCTGTGTAATTCCACTTTATCTGGAGTTTAGTGTGGTGTGGCTGCAAGTGTGCCAAGTGACAGCTGTTTTATTGTTTTAGTTTTGGGGCCACACCCTGTGGTTCACAGGCCGACTCCTGGCTCTAGACTCAGGACTCTTTCCTGGCAGGTTGAGGGGTGACCAAGGCAAGTGCCCTATCCCATCTACTCTCGCTTGGACTCTTGAGTGACTGCTGTGTGTGACTCTGCCCAGTAAGTAGCAAATCCCAGGAACAGGAGAATGGGGCTGGGAAGGTTTGGAATCTATTGGAAACTAACCAAAATCATTAAGATTTTCAGCCACTGATCACTCATTCCCTTTTGGAAAGTCTATGGCACCGAGTTACCATGATTATATTTAACCAGGTGTTTTATTTTTGCTTTTACATTCTTCTCAGTTATTTCAGGTGTATCAATCATGTATACCTAGAGAAAAAGCTAGTGACCTATGATTTTACTTGCCTCCTCACTTCCATTCTGGATCTAAGACAAAAGCCCTACTTGGAATACAGCTGATAGGCAGTAGCTATTTAGGTTATGAGTATGAGTTTTTTGAAGGATAGGAAGGCAGTGCCAAGTAGATTTACACAAAATCATAAGGAAAATATTTGCCTTAAAATCTATTTAAGATGGGAAATATAGGGGCCAAGCAATAGCACCATAGGTAGGGTGTTTGCCTTGAAAGCAGCCAACCTGGGTTTGATCCCTAGCATCCTGTATGGTCCCTCGAGCTAATTCAAAGTATTCCTGAATGCAGAGACCTGAGTAACCCTTAAGCACTTCTGGGTATGGCCCAAACAACACAACACGAACAACAACAACAACAACAAAAAATGGAAAATGAGCATTGGTGAAGGGTGTTGTACATTGTATGACTGAAACTTAAGAACAAGTTTGCAATTGTGAAAAACAAAAACAACCCAACTGTATTATGAACAACCAATCTTGTTTAATAGTTAATTAAAAATATCTATTTAAGAAAACATACTCTTTTTTTTTTTAAGAAATGCGCTTAACATTTTCAAGGCAGGAGTTTTCTTTTTCTTTTCTTTTCTTTTTTTTTTGCTTTTTTTTTTTTTTTTTTTGTTTTTGGGTTACACCCAGTAGCGCTCAGGGGTTCCTCCTGGCTCTACACTCAGAAATCACTCCTGGCAGGCTCGGGGGACCCTATGGGATGCTGGGATTCGAACCACTGTCCTTCTGCATGCAAGGCAAATGCCTTACCTCCATGCTATCTCTCCGGCCTCGAGGCAGGAGTTTTCTAACCAACTTACTCTTCCTCTGTAACATGCTGAGCTGTCCATGTGACAGCTGCCAGTCTAGCCTTATTTGTCCTAGGAAGTGTGTTTCCTACTCTTTTCTGAGTGCTCACTGGGTCTGTTTCCAACTTCCTGTGTCTTCTGTACTGGTTGCTAGAATTAAATAATTTAATGAAATGACATATAAATGTTTTTTTATAAGCTAATCAATGTGAAAATAAAACCTCCTTGAAAATTTTAGAAAAGTTTTAAATTACTTATCACACAAGGTATTTCTGTCAACATAAGGAATTGTGACGATTATAAAAGGTGAGGAATATTGTAAAACTCTAGGAGGATTTTAGTTTACAAGTATATTCCGTATCCACTTGACTTCAGAGAAATGAATATTGGAGATCACAGAACACATTAATGTAGTGAATCCTGAAAGAAAATTGGACAGAATTCAGTTAGTAGACCCTTTTGTCAGAGAAAGATTGTGGTCCAAAAGAGGATGTAAAAACTTGTCTCCTAATGGCTCATAAGCCAGGTGACTTACTGCAATTCATCATAGGTAAACCATATGGTTGGGCACATTAGTAGCAAGGTAAAGTAATTTTTGTAAAGAAAAAAATCTATTAAATAATGATAAACAAGTAAAATACTTTTGTATCTTCATTTTGGTATTTATTTGGGGGCCATCACTGGCAGTGCTTGGGATCCACCCCCAGTATTCTTAGGGGATCATGCTGTGCTAGAGAATGAGCTTAGGCTTTTTGCATGTAAAATGTGAGCTCCACTCTTTTTGTGCAACTCCCTTAGATCTCTTAAAAGTGTGTGTGTGTCAATGGAATATTATGCAGCTGTCAGGAGGGATGAAGTCATGAAATTTTCCTATACATGGATGTACACAGAATCTATTATGCTGAGTGAAATAAGTCAGAGAGAGAGAGAAAAACGCAGAATGGTCTCACTCATCTATGGGTTTTAAGAAAAATGAAAGACATTCTTGCAATAATAAATTTCAGACACAAAAGAGAAAAGAGCTGGAAGTTCCAGCTCACCTCAGGAAGCTCACCACAAAGAGTGATGAGTTTAGTTAGAGAAATAACTACATTTTGAACTGTCCTAATATTGAGAATGTATGAGGGAAATGTAGAGCCTGTTTAGGGTACAGGCGGGGGTTGGGTGGGGAGGAGGGAGATTTGGGACTTGGGTGATGGGAATGTTGCACTGGTGATGGGTGGTGTTCCTTTTATGACTGAAACCCAAACACAATCATGTATGTAATCAAGGTGTTTAAAAAAAAAAGTGTGTGTGTGTGTGTGTGTGTGTTTGTCACATCTGGCAGTGCTCAGGGGTTACTCCTGGCTCCTTGCTCAGAAATTGCTCCTGGCAGGCACGGGGGACCATATGGGATGCTGGGATTCAAACTGATGACCTTTTGCATGAAAGGCAAACGCCTTACCTCCATGCTATCTCTCTGGCCCCTCTTAAAAGTTTTTAACATGATTTACTTCTAACAAGAGTAACCTTAATGAAAGGGCTTGACTGTATATGTTAACATCAGCACCTAAGAAGACAAAGTTTTCTTTCTGTATTAAAAAAACCCTTTCTTACTCTGGACAATAACTGGGTGTTGAATGGAGATAAAGTGATATGCATGGTAGCCCTTCATTAACAATAGTGCAAACCGGAGCCAGAGAGATAGCATGGAGGTAAGGCATTTGCCTTGCAAGCAGAAGGTTGGTGGTTCGAATCCCAGCATCCCATATGGTCCCCTGAGTCTGCCAGGAGCGATTTCTGAACATAGAGCCAGGAGTAACCCCTGAGAGCTGCCAAGTATGATCAGGCTGTTAACAATAGTGCAAACCACAGTGTCTAAAAGGGAAAAAAGGGATGAGAGAGAATTAGAGAGTGAGTGTGAGAGAGGAATTAAATGCCTGCTCCAGAGGCAGGCAGGGAGGTCTTGGGGAGGGAAACTGGGGCCATTGGTGGTGAGAAATGTTCACTAGCAAAGGATGGTGGACATTGTAAGACCAAAACTCAATAATGAACAATTTTTTAATCATGGTGTTCAAATAGAAGGAAAAGAAAACCCCTTTCTCTTTCCCTTATTGGCAAGATATGGACTAGATTTATTATAATAGCACTAAATATTTTCCTTCAGTTATATAGAGAGAATGGAATGTATATATTTATTAAGTATCATCCTCCTTAATATCATATACTTTCCCTTTCCAAATAGCAATTTTAGATGAAATTTCTTTGGGATGAAATAAACCAAGCCTGGATCAATTTCTAGTTGAAATGACATAGCAAAACATGACACAAGGGATACCCTTTTTCGTATTGCTGGTATTTTTTCCTCATATAAGATATAGTTGGATTATTAGATGCTGGACAATGGCTGGGACCATACGTAGCTCCCCAAAGGCCCCCCTTCACACTGTGTAACTGAGTTGAAAGTGTATAGGATCAGCCTTTGTCTCATGGGTTTCAAATGCTATCAACTACATTTTTCCAAAAGAATGTTTTTCTTGCATGGCCCCTGTACAAGGATGACATGTAAATTCAAGAAGTGTTCCATATTTTTGCCTGAAACAAATCTGTTATGAACAACTTTGTATATCATGGTATCTTAATAAAAATTTTAAAAAAAGAATGTTTCCCTTACTCTACATTCCCTTCCCTTTATTACTGCTTCTATGAAATATAGGAATGTTCAACAATAAGGACTGCATGTTGATAAATTAAAGGTGACATGCTTTTGGAATTCTCCAGTGTTAACTTTGGAGCTCTGTACCTGTTGTGACAAGAACCTTCATGATTAGCATGTGAGAAAACCTCATGAAAAATGATGGCTATAAGGACGCTGCTTTGATGTCATAGCTAGCAGCCAAGACAGGGTTCCCTGACAGTCCCGCAGGCCGGATGCATGTTGCAGGGGGTTGGAATGAGATTTTGGTACAAAATGTTCTACATTCTTGTGCTTCCATGCCCTCCACTGTTATTTCTTTTCTTTTTTTGTTTTGGAGCCACACCTAGTGATACTCAGGGATTGTTCCTAGCTGCACTCAGGGGTTCATATACAGTACTGGGTCAGCAGCAGGGAACATAGTGCTTCAATCCCTGTACAATCTCTCTAGACTTTATTATGTTAAGAGTGGGGGCTCCCACGTGGTACTTAGGAGGTTCTGCGTACCCAGATTTCTGGTTGTCTGGTCAATTAGATCAGTGCAAGGGCCCGAGTATATGATATTACTCAGGGTACAATATTACTCATACCCAGTGGTGGTCAGGATGACCTGGGCCATCGTGGCAGTGCTTTAGGTCTTCATCTGGAGATTCTTAATGGGGGGCATGAGGTACTGGGGAATAGAATCCCAATTTGGTACATGGTATGTATATGTCCTAACATTTGTACTATCTCTTGGCCCCTTTATTTTTCCCTGCAATTGTTTTTTGTTGATCTACATGTGACATATGGGAGCAAACCATTCACGATTGTCTTCTTGTTTATTTTTTATGTCCTTACCAGTAAATGTCTTTTTTATATAAATCTTTAAGCACCATGATTACAAGCATATTCATAGTTGGGTTTCAATCATAAACAGAATACCCCCCCCCTTCACCAGTGCAACATTCCCACCACCAATACCCCCTCTCCTCCTCTGCCCCTGCCTGTATCATGACAGGCATTCTACTTCTCTCATTCTTTAGCATTGTCATGCTAGTTGTTAGTGCATTTATTTCCCTAACAGCATCCACCACTTTTGTGAGCCAGTCCTTCCAGCCCTCCCAGCCCTTAATTCTATTGTCTCTGGGCCTTATTACAGTAATGTCTTTAATTTTTCTTAAAACACATAGATGAGAGATACTGTTCTATCTCTACCCTCTGACTTATTTCATTCAGCATAATAGATTCCATGTACATCCATGTACAGGAACATTTCATGACTTCATCTCTCCTGATGACTGCATAATATTCCATTGTGTATATGCACCACAGTTTTCTTAGCCATTGTAAATAGTACTGCAATGAATATAGGTGTGAGAAAGAGATTTTAGTATTGTATTTTTGTGTTCCTAGGGTATATCCCTAGAAGATGTATAACTGGATCAAATGGGAGCTCAATTTCCAGTTTTTGGAGAAATCTCCATATTGTTTTCCATAAAGGCCGAACTAGAGGCATTCCCACCAGCAGTGAATAAGAGTTTCTTTCTTGGGGCCGGAGAGATAGCATGGAGGTAAGGAATTAGCCTTGCATTCAGAAGGTCGGTGGTTCAAATCCCAGCATCCCATCTGGTCCCCTGAGCCTGCCAGGAGCGATTTCTGAGTGTAGAACCAGGAGTAACCCCTGAGCGCTGCTGGTTGTAACCCCCCCCCCAAAAAAAAAAAAAGAGTTTCTTTCTCCCCATATCCCTGCCAGCACTGATTATTCTTGTTCTTTGTGATGTGTTCCAGTCTCTGTGGTGTGAGATGGTACCTAATTGTAGTTTTGATTTGCAACTCCCTGATGATTAGTGATGTGGAACATTTTGTCATGTGCCTTTTGGCCATTTGTATTTCTTCTTTGAGGAAATGTATGCTCATTTCTTCTCCCCATTTTTTGATAGGGTTATATGTTTTTTTCTTATTAAGTTCTGTCAGCACCTTGTATATTTTGGAGATTAGCCCCTTATCTGATGGGAATTGGGTGAATAGTTTCTCCCATTCTGTGGGTGGCTTTTGTATTTTAGACACTATTTCCTTTGAGGTGCAGAAGCTTCTCAACTTAATATAGTCCCATCTGTTTATCTATTGCTTCTGCTTGTTTGAAGAGTGCTGTTTCCTCCTTGAAGAAGCCTTTAGTCTCAATGTCATATAGTGTTTTACCTACGTGTTCTATATACCTTATGGTTTCCGGCCTGATATCAAGGTCTTTGATCCATTTAGATTTGATCTTTGTGCATGGTGTTAGCTGGGGGACTGAATTCGCTTTTTTGTAAGTGGCTAACCACTTGTGCCAACACCATTTGTTGAAGAGGCTTTCCTTGCTCCATTTTTTCCCCCACCCCACCCCCCTCCTTCCTCCATTTTGGATTTCTTGCCCCTTTATCAAAGATTAGTTGATTGTATCTCTGGACAACATTCTCTGAATACTCAAATCTATTCCACTGATCTGAGGATCTGTCTTTATTCCAATACTATGCTGCCTTGATAACTATTGCTTTGTAATACAGTTTAAAATTGGGAAAAGTAATGCCTCCCATATTCTTTTCCCAAGGATTCCTTTAGCTATTCGTGGGCATTTATCATCCAAATGAATTTCAGAAGTGTTTGATTCACTTCTTTGAAAAAATGTCATGGGTATCTTTAGAGGGATCACATTAAGTCTGTACAATGCTTTGGGGAGACAGCAGAAGTCAGCTGGCTCCACCCTTTGTGGGCAGGTCAACTCACCTCCAGGGAAGAGGAGCCCTCAGGGAGGAATGCCACACAGGATCAAATCTTAGGCTGAAGCAAGCAGAGAAAAGTTCAAAGATCACCAGTGAAGGTCTTATTGAGCTTTAATTTTTAAGTTCAATATAATTTCTCAATATATTAAGAAGAATAAAACCACTGGATTCTGGGAATGGCATAATGGAAAAACATCTACCTTGCCAGTAGAGTCCATGACTTTGATCCCTATTGTTGCCCATAGGTGCTGAATATAGTCTTAGTAGCTCTTCTGTTCTGTATCCCTGGTGCCATAGGAGAATATAATCTTTGGCATGCCTTAGTCAGGTGGTGCTGGCTTCCCAGCTATGTCATCCCTTGTAAACAATAAAATTGAAAATGTGTGAGCACTGTGGCTGTCCACTGTGCTTAACTAAAGTGTATGCATCCCTGGGAGTACATGGCCAAGCACCACACTAGAAATGTGTGGCCACCATCAAGTAAAAATAAATATGGAAATATTGCAACTGAGTTTGTGTGTGATCACACAAAACAAACACAACAAACAATACAAGATAAAAAAGTACAGACAACAGCACAAAGGGGTAAGGGAATAGGAATTTTAAAAATGCATGATTGGCATGAGAAATCTGCATTTTATGAGGTTAGCTTAAGCAAATAAGTTTTTTTGCTCCCTGCAAGTGATCCTGTTTCCAGACAGCAGAAAAATGCTTTGAGGGCCAACTGGCTCTCAGGACTAAATCTCATCTTAAAGAGAAAAGAAGTGGAAGAATTGTTGGGGTAAGGAGTGAAATAGAAAATGTAAAACAAATGAGATTTCAAGTTACTAGAATCCTGAAACTAAGATCTGTGTGTACTCTTGTGCCTGACTTTTGAAGACATTTTGTTTGGCTTCAAACCTCTGATGTTCAATTTTCCAAAGCATACCTTATCTTCTCATTAGGAAAATAAATCCTGCCAGTTGATTCTCTGGGTTTCATGGGGCAAACACATTCAGATATCCAGGGTGAAAAATTGGCTTAAGTGTCCAAAGTGTCATTTATGTTTGTCATGAGGAACAACTGGGCATAGAAAGTCTTTAAAGGCATTTTTCTGAAACCAATCAGACTATGTCATTGACCCTTGATAGGAATAGAGTAGGCAGAAAAAGCAGGGTGACTGAAGTGAGTAATCTCTTGTTGATAGTCATAACATTGGTCAATAGAGGGCAAACCATGGTGATGGAGATGAATTAGAGGATAAGAAAGCTGCTTTTTCTATTGACAAAGTAAGGTAGTTCATTTCTAGCAGCAGAAATTTCAACAAAATGAGAACCTGACACTCAGGGTAAAGTATTCTTTAAGAGGAACCTTCCAGACCAGAGGTTCTTAAACTTACTTAGCCTATTACTTGCTTTCTGGAAAACAGAATGTTAGGAATTCTCCAGGAAATCTAGCTCCTTTATATTTTTAAACTTCATATTAAGTAAAGTTATATACAATACTGATAAGACAGGGTTTCATGAATAAAACATTCCACCACCACACACTCTACCAGAGACTCAGCTTCCCTCCACCATCATTCTGGTGTATTGCTCACCCCAATACCTGTCATATTTCCTTCTTTACTTGGGGGCATACCTGGCCCCCCTGAGGTATGTATACCCCAAGACATAGCATTTAGAGATGGCAGCCATGCTGGGAAAGGTCTTTTTTATTGCTTTATTTAAGACGAAGTCTCTTTGAGAAGGATCCCAAGGCCATGCGCTATCTTGATGAGAAAAGTCTTGAGACTGTGTTGGCTTTCATTGGTGGTGATAGAGGTAGGGGGTGTGTTTGTGTGTGTGTGTGTGTGTGTGTATGTGTGTGTGTGTGTGTGAGATAGCTATGTGCAGAGTTTGTCCCCTCTCGGTTTACAGTGGGGAGAACCCTGGGCTTCTGGAGTACTGGAGAGGAGTAAGGGCTGAGAACGTTCCTTGCACATAGCCAACCTTGGTTCACTTTTCAGGCAGCCTCCTCTGGAAGCTGCAAAATGCATTTTGATTCACGTGGACCCAATTATATTTGACTGATGTTTCTTTGTCAGCCAGTAAAGAAATGGAGCCTCTTAGCACTTGGAGGAGATGTGAGCTGAGTGCCTTAGATTGGAGCTGTGCAGTGTGGTAGCCCCAAGGGGCTCTGAATGATTTCTACTGCTTTCTTCTGTCTCTGGCCTGGGATTCTTATCCAGACTTCCGTGCAGACACTTCTGTCCCTGCTCCTTGCCTGTGTAGCGATGTGTGTGTGTGTGTGTGGGGGGGGGAAATCTGTGTCCTGCTCTTCTGCCCCTATGGCAGAGTCCCAGTGTCATGGTTACACCCTTCCCTAGCAGGATTAAGTGTAGTGAGCCATACTTCCTACTGTCTGTGCCTGAGGCTGACATCTGCTAATTCTCCAGGAGGCCTAAAGACCACTTCCTGGAATCCATCAGTACCAGCTGCAGCCTCAGTACAAGATAGACTGGGCAAAGGGTGGGACTTATGTAAAATCTTGAACCTCACCTTATAGCAAGAGACTTTGGTGATATTTTTAGTGACTCAAGGTAGTTTTATTGAATGAAACTCACTTAGAAAGTCCTTGGAGCAACAAAAGAGAGGAATACATGTTCAAGAGAAAGCAAGTGGAAAAAAGTGAGTGGAAAAAGCAAGCAAAGAAACAAGTGAAATAGATGTTCAAGGGAGAGTATGGGCTTGAAGAGCATGCCTAAATTAAAAAAAAATTTTCTTTAATATTTGCTCCCTTTTACAACTCATTCAAGTTGTGACCTATTTTTCCCCCCCAGCGTTTTATTCTCAAGGTAATAATCTTTGTGGGTTAATCAGATAGATGCCTCCTGTCATCTGTTTCCTATTACTCTGCCACAGTTCCCAGGTGGCAGACCCCATGGACTATCCACATGTCTCCATGCCTCTAGGAGCTTGATTTTCAGTGAGGAACAGATAACTGCATTACCCCAGTCCCCAATAAAAAGGAAGATAAGACATAGGAAGGGGATAAAATATATCCTGAGGTTTATTGAAATGGGTCTAATCTTTATGTCCTGGGATTAAGTTCTTTCACATACCAATTTACAGATGTTATAAGAATCAGGAGTATTCTCACCAAAAAGAAAAAGATCTGCCAGGGAGTGAATTTAAGGAATAACTCTACTGTCTGCAAACCTTCAGGTAAACATAAACATAGACAGAGGCCAAGGTTGTGACTAAGGAAAAGAGTATTCAGGTCTGTCTGTCTTTTCTGTGTGAGTTAGCATGAAAACTTCTCAGATAGGTCCCCTATGGTAATAAAAGAATATGAAGATGGGGCTGGAGAGATAGCACAGAGGTAGGGCGTTTGCCTTGCATACGGTCGACCCAGGAGGAACCTAGTTCGATTCCTGGCATCCCATATGGTTCCTCCCAGCCTGCCAGGGTGCAGAGCCAGGAGTATCCTCTGAGCACCACTGGATGTGATCCAAAAACCAATCAATCAATCAATCCATAAATAAAGGTTTTTTTTTTAAAGAATGTGAAGAAAGAAAATTCAGACACTCAAGATAGGAGTTGAACAAAAAGGGAAAATACATATCAAGACCTCATTGTTTCATATTATACACTTAGCTCTTTCCTTAACTTATTTCAATGATTTTGTGATTGTTTCTTTGGGTGGCCTTTTATCACATCTCATTTCTGAGCATCATGAGATGTTGGATAATAGATTTGAGCATAGCCTTAGAAGTTTAGAATGTGTCTGCTTTGCCGCATGAATGTTCATGTCCTTTACAAGGAACAAGACAATTTGGTCAAGACACGGGCAATGGAGTATTGTCCATGTCATTGGCAGGGACAGCTGCAGCAGATGTTGTCTTCTTAAATTCCTTGCTGAGAGTAGGGCACTGATGCTGCTGTCTACCAGAATTTTTAGTCATTCCCAGAAAACACCTGATAGATAGGAAACAGCTGTGCTTTTGCATGGTTTCTTCTAAACTAGCATCTGTGAACTGAGAGTTGAAAGCCGCTGTACTAAAGCATCTTTTTGAAAGCTTTTCCTTTACATATGAGAAAATCAGATTTACAAGTACATGCATGTGGGGGCAATTGCAGTTCTAGTGATGGCTCTCGAGCACCTATGGCTATGAAGCCTCCAGGAAAATTTTTGGCATTGCAAAATCAAAATGGACATTGGGAAACAAAATACTTGGTCTGGTTACTGGAGGTTTTGATATCTATAGGGTATGAGCTAGTATTCAGGGAGGGTAGCTCCCAAGGACTGGCCATAACTCAGACAGGCACAAAATCTCATAAGCCCCCAGGCAAAGCCTGCTGTGTCCTCATTACCTGAGCCTTGTGATTCATAAAGGTGCTGCTGCTGTGCATAAGTCAAATCAAAATGGATGAAAGGCTTTGATATTGTACCTGAAATTATAAGGTAAACAGAGAAAAATGTAGGCAGACATTTCACAGCACTGAAGTTAAAGGCATTCTCAAGAATGCAACACCACTGACCAAGCAAGTGGAAGTAAAGATTAACAAACTGGACTATATTAAATTAAGAAGCTTCTGCACTTCAAAGGAAATGATAACCAGGAGGACTACTCACAGAATGGGAAAAATAATTCACCCAGTACCCAGCTGATAAGGGGTTAATATCTAAGATATGTAAGTACTGGTAAAGCTTAACAAGAAAAAAAAAAAAACAATCTAATCCCATCCAAAAATGGAAAGAAGAGATGAACAGAAACTTCCTCAACGAGGAAGTACAGATGACCAAAAGGCATATGAAAAAATGTTCCACATCATTAATCATCAGGAAGATGCAAATAAAAACAATGAGATACTATCTCACACCAGAGACTGACACACATCAAAAAGAACAAGAACAGCCAATGCTGTTATGGATGCGAGGAGAATGGGGACTCTCATTTATTGCTGGTGGGAAAGTTGACTCCTTCAGCCTTTGGGAAAACAATATGGATATTCCTCAAAAAGCTAAAAATTGAGCTCTCATATGACTCAGCAATAGTGGTCTAAGGAATATATCCAAGGGGCCCAAAAAACAATGCAGAGAAGCCCTCTACACTCCTATGTTCATTGCAGCACTATTCACAAAAGCAAGAATCTGGAAACAATCCAAGTACCTGAGAACAGATGAATAAATAAAAAAAATAAAACGAAAAACAGTGGTACATCTACACAGTGTAATACTATGCAGTTATTAGGAAAAATGTAATGAAATTGCCTTATACAGGGATGTCTATGGAGAGCATTATGCTGAGAGAAATGAGTCAGAGGGAGAGGGATAAACATAGACTAATGTACTCATTTGTGGATTATTCAAAAAAGGTAGTATGGTAATAATATCCAGAGACAATAGGAACAAGGGCCAGAAGGACCATGGAAGGAAGCTTGCCACAAATAGCAGGGCAGGCACCACTGTGTCAATGATAGTTGGAAATGATCAGTCTGGACAAGAATTGGGTGTTGAAAGGAGGTAAAATGATACGCATGAAACCCCTTCAATAATAATATTGCAACCTCAGTGTCTTTAAGAAAAAAAGCAATAGAAAATAATGTCTGCCACAGAGGGAGGCAGAAGAGAGGGTATGGAGAGGACATGGAAGAAGGTACAAGGGAAACTGTTGACATGGGTGGCAGGAAATGTGCACAGGTGAAGGGTGCTGTATATTGTATGACTCAGGCACGAACAACTGTAACTGTGTATGTCATGGTGATTCAATTAAAGAATTTATTTAAAACAAAAATGCTGTGCTTTACACTAGCTCTTCAATGCCTTCTCTTCATTTGAGGTGACATTCCCCAGTGCATGGATTCACTCACCCAGATTAAACCTGACCCTAAACAGAGAGACTAGACTCTAAGGGTCGCCATATTGCCAGCAAGGATATGGTCACCCACAGGTCATCCATTAGAAGTGCTTGGTTCTACTTTCCACAATCAGTACCAGCATTCCCCATTGGGACATGCTATCCTACCGAGTCATAGGAAGCTCGAGAACCACATCCTGAATGAGGCTTCTCTGACTTACTCGTTCTTGCACCACCAGTCTCACCCATGAGCTCCATTTGGGCACAGTGGCATCTCACTCCACCTCCCAAAGGAAGTGAAGCAGGTCTGTACCAGAAGTATAGTACTCTATTGTACATCCACCACACCTTTTCTTTTTATACACTTACACAGTTGGATTATTTATATATCCTGACTATTGTGCTAAGCTGCGATAAATATGGCATATGTATATCTTTCTAATGTTTTTGTGTTTTGGAGATAGATACTTCAAAGTAAGATAGCTGTGTCAAATGGGCGCTCCATTCCTACCATTTTTTCTTTTTTGGGAAATCTCCATATGATTTGCCATAGATGGATGGAACAGGTGACATTTCTTCTAATAGTAAAGGAGAGTTCATTTCCACAACATCTCCATTGACATTTGTTGTTTTCAGATATTTGAAAATATGACCTTCTTGATCAATATATTCATTTTCAAATAAAAAAGTTATGCTCTAATTGTTTTAAAAGTAATCAGCATTCTAAATGAGTCAATATTTATAAAATGCCCAAAGAGTTGAAGCTATCCCAAATGGCACCTGAAAAGACCATTTGTAGATTCTGCCTATAACAGTGACATTTGAGACAGTGCTCCCCACACATAAGAGTAATGTCAATGTCACCAGATCTGGAAGATTGACCTTTTTTAATTGGTTTTGGGGTTACTTCCTGCTCTGCATTCAGAAATCACTCCTAGTGGTGCTTGGGAGACCATATGGAAAGCCTGGTATTGTCAGCAAGGCAAGGCAAGAGCCCTACCCACTGTACTATGGCTCTGGCTCTGATTGGCTCTTTCTTGATGTGTTTGTCATGGGATGCTTTAAAACTGTCCCTCAGAGTCCTGTTTTTGACTCCTCCTCATCCAGTCACCTTCCCTGCAACGAACTGTGGGTACTGGGTATAGTTCTGAGCATGGTGAGGGTGTGTTGGTAGCAGGAGATGGGTTGATGAGTCACTTTTCCTATTTAGCAGGCTTTGGCACCAAAACATCCCAGGCCTCCAGGAAGCCATGTAGAGTGCCATGGGGGCATTTCACACTTCATCCAGAAGCCATAAAGACAGTTACCAGCTCATTAGGGACTTGGAGAAAGCTCCACAAAGCTGTCTTGGCCCATGTGAGTCATAGATGATATTCATGCTGGGGATTTACTTTGACGGGAGACAGTGACATCGACAAGAGAGGTGTCTGCTGAGAGGACCTCCTGGAATGTGGGGGGCAGCTCAGGGCAGGCTTCTTGAGGAGCACAACTGCCGTGTGCCCAGTTGTGCTCCCGATACATCAGGATGACAATACTCAGAGTAGCTTGCCTTTGGGGTTTTAACTGTCTCCCTTTGGCCGCCCTCCAAAGTTGGACACTCAGTCTTTTGCAGAGATTGACTCCAGGCCTGGCCATCCTTAGTTGTTTTTAAGACGGTGCCCAAACTATAGTATATAGCTTATGGGGGACCGCGGAGCAAAGTTTGTGCCTTGGGAGAATTTTTGATGTCACTTTCAAATGAAGTTGTGTGTAGAATTCCACATGAAATCTTTCAATTATAAAATCTTATCTTTTGGGGTGTGTGATCAGATCATTTTTGTAGTTTAGGTAATAAACTGATTATGATTATGTTAAGGTTAAGGCTCTGACATACAGAGTTACTGCACCTCACTGCCACCAAATTGCTCAAGACTTTCCACCATTGCTTCTATGTCACCTGTGATTAGCCTCTTCGCTGTCCTCACTGCTTGGCAATCACTTTGTAACCCTTGGCCAAGGAATTGTTATTTTCATATTTTTAATTTTAATTTTCTTTGGAGTCAGCTTGCTTTTCTCCAAGGTCCTAACCGCCATATGCTTTTCCTCACATGGCTTCTATGCTAAGCCTTTTCCAAGCAGCTTCTTCTCTGCTGCTCTCCCCTTGCTCTCTGCCTCTGTCTTCCTTTTAGCAGCCCTCCATGTTTCCTTGCCTCATAATTGTTACTTTTAATATTGTCTTATTACCTTGTTTTGTTTATCATGTAGATGAGTATGATCATCTGGTATTTGTCCTTTCTTTGACATTATTTTTCTTATCATGATACTCTCCTTCCTGTTTCATCCATGTTAGAAAGAACATAATGATTTATCATTTCTTTACAGTAGACTAGTATCATCTTGTCTATATAGAGCACAACTTTAAAATTTTAAATTATTTTTCTTTTTTGAGGAGTTACTCCTGGATCTGTTCTCAAGAATTACTCCCAGCAGAGTTCAACAGAATCATATGGGATTCCAAGGACTGAACCTGGATTGGGCGTGCAAAGGAAGTACCTTTTCCATTGAGCTATCTTTCCAGCCCCACATTTTTTTGTTTTGTTTTTCGGCCACATCCAATGACACTCAGGGGTTACTCCTGGCTATGCACTCAAAATCGCTCCTGGCTTGGGGGACCATATGGGATCCTGGGGGATCAAACTGTATACAAGGCAGATTCCTTATGGCTTGCACCACTCTGGCCCCTCC
Source organism: Suncus etruscus (assembly GCF_024139225.1). Lineage (NCBI taxonomy): Eukaryota > Metazoa > Chordata > Mammalia > Eulipotyphla > Soricidae > Suncus > Suncus etruscus. The sequence goes on from NC_064850.1 coordinate 164,430,201, forward strand.
AGCCCCACTTTTTTTTTTTTTTTTTGGTTTTTCGGGCCACACCTGTTTGATGCTCAGGGGTTACTCCTGGCTAAGTGCTAAGAAATTGCCCCTGGCTTGGGGGACCATATGGGATGCCGGAGGATCGAACCGAGGTCCTTCCTTGGTTAGCGCTTGCAAGGCAGACACCTTACCTCTAGTGCCACCTCGCCAGACCCCAGTCCCACTTTTTAAAATCCATTTCTCACTAGCTATCTGAGTTGTTTTCATATCCTGATTATTATACTAAACCTGGCAATGAACAGAGGTGTGTTAATGGACATAAGTGAATCTTTTTAAACTAATGTTTTAGGAATAGGTGCTAACATGAAACCCTTAAATATACTTTATTTAAAAAAAAAAGTCATGCTGTAATTTTCTTAAAAAAAAAGCATAAAACTTTTAGTATTCTGAAGTCTGAGTTTTGGGGTCCCAACAATAACTGAGGATGTGAACCCAGCTTGTTGAGGTGGGGAAAGGCAGGGCAATGGCAGGCAGGTTTTGAACTGTGTCAGTATTACCAGGGCTATGGTACTTACTGGCTTTACAGGAACTCTAGATCCTGTGCTTCCCTAGGAGCTGCTGATGCTTGCTCAGGTGGAGAACTTGGCAGGATTTTCACCAACATGAACTGCTTCTGCCAGGATTCTCTCAGTGTCTCATGGATGTGCTTGAACCCATCAGTCCTATTTACTACTCATGTGAAACATTCTAGGTTTCCACTGGCTTTAAAATTGAATTAAGTTTTAGTGGAAACCATTGTGTTAACTGTTGTAAACAAGTAGAAGCATAAATCAGTTCAGTGCAAAAGGAAGGTTGCGTTCATAGTTCTACTGATTTTTGAATTTTCTGATCCTCCTTCCACACCCTTCCTATACTACCTTGAGTTCTGGATCTGTTGTAGTGGTCTATGCTGTATCCATCATTCACCATACTTCTGTCTTTCATACTCCAACCCTCACAACCCCCACTAAAAGTCTCCCATCCCTGAGGTCCCCAATGCTGTCAGGTGTATGCTGACCATTTGTCTCTTGCTTGCCCAGTTTATCTGTCTGTGTTCCAATTCCAAGCAGTGCATGATCACCTTAAGGATGAAGACAGGATCTTCCTCTCATAGGAAGAAATTTTGGGTTCCTGGGATCAGATCAGGGAACTGACCTAAACTTCAGTTTCCCCAAATGAACATGGAGACACAGTTCATCTAAAAGTTGGACTATTCTCCATCTGTATACATTTATTTTTTGTCTTTGTAGTGGTGTAGCTACATTACCTTTTGTTTTCTTGCCATGATTATCCACTCAAAAAGTACTATATTCTTTCTCTTGCTCTGTATGATTTGGTAATTTACTATGCCTTTATTTTGCTTTGGCTCTTTAATTTTAACCAATATATATTTTATATTTTTGGCACCATAATTTACATAATTTACTGTCAATGATAAGGTGTCATGTATACACCTTACTTTACATTCCCTTCCAACACTAGCACATCCGTCAACTCAGCACACCACCTATCTCCCCACCATGGTAAACTCAATTCTTTAGGTAAGTTTTTTTGCCATTGCCTTGATCTTTAAACTAGACATAAAACCCAAATTATGCAGAGCCAGCAAACCCCTCCCCCCGCCCTCCCTCTTGCCTTCCCAAAGGTATTCATTCTGAGGTTTAAACAGAAAGTAAACAAAACATGTTCTTGATATGTCAGCTCAGGCCCATGAAAAGTTCAAGGATGTCTAAGCTGGGTAGGCCCCCCTCCATTCTTGCCTGCAATGTGCAATTCTTTCCCTTGTTCCTTAGCCCCTTAGAAAGGGGGTCCTGCCCTTAAATATGGACATGCCTCTTGAATACCCCCACTTAGACACACCCCTTGGATATCCACACTGTAATGACTGGTAAACCTGGACACACCCCTGGATACATCCCCTTTTCATGCCAGTATAAAGATAAACTTGGACTTTCGAGGGGGTGCCCAGAATAAAGACCAGAGCAGTGCCTGTGGCTCGTGGGGGCTAGAGATAAAGCATCACAGAATTGCTGCCTGCTTTGCATCTATTCGATTTTCTAGCTTCTTTAAACCTGAGCCTCTCCTGGCCTCTTCCTTTCTCTGGAAACCCTGGGCAGCGGCAGCAGGCCTCAGACACCAGGTCTGAGTATAAAATGTATACTTAGTTTCTTCTCTCTCCTCTCTCTCCATCCCTGGTGGATGGTCACTACATGTTGTGTCCCTGAGTAGGCATGACACCCCACCCAGCAGCCGGGCCCCATAGGCCCCTACAAGCTTTGCAGCAACAGGTCCTAGTCTTGGGGATCTGCATCTTGCAGCCCTGCAGCCCTGGCAACCTTGAGCCCCTTAGGCTGCTGTATTACCCACAGATTGAAGGATCCATCAGAGCTTCTGAGAGAACTCAAAGTTACTCAGTACACACACAGTTACACAGTACCACCCTTTTCTGAATGAGTTTTGGTCATTAAATCTGTGCTCCCTGTACACCAATAACTTAGAATAGCATGGCAGGGATTTGCAGTGTTCCTCTGACATGGGTTTATCTCAGTAATACATTAGGCCTGGCTATTCTGCCTTCAGAGATTAAGGACTTTTGCTGGTTGCCCAAGAGGATATTTGTGGCTTCTTCCTTGCCTCCCCACTCATTCCTCCCTCGCCTTCATTCCTCCTGAGGTTTGAGAGGAAACGAAGCAGGTGAAGCCTAAGCTCTTACTCAGTATCTCTGCTCAGCTGTGGGTGAATCCTCTGCCTCTGTGCCAGGGATCAGTCCCTACTCTGCTGAGAAGTTTGTGTGACCAGATTTCAGCTAGATATCCCAGCAGGAGCACTGATGGTGAAGCTCACCTTCCTGCCTCTTTCCCCAAGTGTTTCTGTACTTGGTAGGGGAAAGACCTGCATAACCTAGAAGCACCCAGAATGGCTCTCAGGCCTGGGAATGTGGGTTCTTTTGCTTTTAGTCTTCTCTTGTCTAAAAGCTTAAACAAGTTGTACACACAGAAGGGGTGATATGTCTGTAGTTGGGGGAGTAAGGAAACTGCTTCTGTGTTTCTTCCTGCCCACTGATCTGAGCTTGGTATGCGTGGCTCCAGTCAGACTAATGAGTACCTGAGCTGCTCAGACTTTTAAGCTTTGTTCCTCTGCAGGACATGCTAGCATTTGAGATTAAATAGAGGCAGCAGGTTGAAAACAAAATGTGACTCTTGGTGGGGGTGGGGGTACAGCAAGACATGCTTCTGGTGTCCCTGCCCTAAAGGTGAGGGGTACAGGATGGGCTCCTACACTGGTAGAGTGGTGGAACTAAGTTTGGTCTATTTGGTTGTTTCGTTTTGGGGCCAAACCTGGCAGTGGTCAGGGCTGATTCCTGGTGGAGCTGGAGGGAGAGACCAGATGGGGTCCAGATTGAACTCAGGGTGACTATGTGCATGACAAGCAGCCTAACCATTGTACTATTGTTCCAGCCCCTGGGAACACTTTCTATGTTTTCTTAGTTCCAGGCTTGTTTGAAGAAGGCAAGGAAAGCAAGTGAAAGGAAGGCATACTACTCTGATGTCTGAGATTTGGAGTCTTGGTGTCAGGCCCAGCAAGATTCTCTACTTAGACTAGAGCATGGACGGAGAAATAGGAAGTTATTAGGCCATCACCCTTGGAATATGAGTAACCAGGAAGTAGAATTTATGGCAGGGCTGTTGTAAAATGTAAGGGGGATAACAACTGGACCACATGGTTCAATGGTGTGATTCATGTGTGAAACCATCTGAGGAAGATCCAGAATGTGTCTGTGTGGGCAGAAAATGACTGTCATAGCTGTCTTTTCATTCCCTGTGAAAGTAGTTGAGGACTCTTTACTAGACATGCTCTCTGTGCAATGGGAAATTAGGAATTAGAGAAAAAAAAAAGCACTCAAGAACTCAAATTTTAGTTTGAGGAAGGTTCTATTTGTGCCGCAGCAACAGCTTTCCATTAGCACAACTGGTTTCACATGATGACGTTGACATTGCAGGAAGAGAGTCTCCCTGTGACCCAGTGCCAGCCTCCAATGCTCTGAGATCATCTTTCCATGGAGTAGGTTTTGAGGATGGAGAGAAGCATTGGGGCACTTGGCACCTGGAGGCAACATTTAGGGGAAGTGCTCATGTAACAGGAGAAAGCCTGTGTTGCCAGGTTTGGCCCTGTTCCAAAGCTATCTGCAGAGTCCTTACATCTAAAAGGGTGTTTATGGGTGTCTGGGTGGCATCATAGAGTCCAGAAGGGGCTCCTCAACCTGGTTGGTCGTTCTTGCTCAGGGACAGTTTATTACAATGAGGAATGCTGTTGGGAATGCAAAAATCATAGAATCAGAGCTTAGACTCATTTCAGGTCTCCCCAGACAGGGGACTGCCCGAGGGTACTGACATGTGCCATAGGGCTCTTTAGCCAGAAATGCCTGGGTTAGGACAGTTTTACCAACTCAGCAGATTTGTGACCTTGGTTAAATCTCTAATCCCTAGGCCTCAGGTGACTGTCATGTAAGAGGTGGTCAGTCAATTGTGTGCACCTGGAGAGTCAAGAGGGGCCTTGGATAAAGTGAGACAAACACCCTACCCCCTCTTGTTTCCACTGTGCTGGAGATACATAGACATACCTTAGACATATCTTAAACATACCTGAAGTCCCCTTACCTCATTCCCAAACTTCAAGTTCCTAGCCTTCCGTTGTTGACTTCAGCTTTGACTTTCAGTCTCTGCTCACATATCCTCCTAGACTCACGTGAAGTGACATGAGATAAGGCATGTCACTACCCCAATACTTTGTGAACTCCAGTGATCCTACTAGAGACTGCTGGGCCCACCACAAGCTTGGTAAGTATTAAGTAAATGAATCTGTATCAAGAACTATATAGCACATGTTCAACATAAGGCAGCAATTGTGATTTTCTTCCTCAGCACAATGCTCTGCCAATGGTATTCATCCTTCCATGAGTAACAAGGGCAGCAGAGTTTGGGATTCTAAGGAGAGCCAAGCTGAAATATCAGACCATGGAGTTTTTTTTTTTTTTTTTTGGTTGTTGTTCCCATAACCCTCTCAGATTTCCTAGAAGTGCTGATAAGATGTACTGTCCAATGTTTGTGGTGTGTGTCCTGTTCAGCAAAAAAGCCCTGTTCAAGGACTTCCATTCCTCAGGCCTTGTTCCCCAAGCCTTGTCTCCTTCCGTATCTCTTCTTTAGGGGTGCAGCAAGGCTGTGTGCAGTGAAGGCAAGGCATTATTAGAACTATGTATTGCATCCCCATGCTAAAGCCTCATTCTCTTTTTACCTACTGAAATTTTCACTTTTCTTTTTTTAAAATATTTTTTAATTAAAGAACCACTAGTTATAAAGTTATTGATAGGTGAGATTTTTTTTTTATTTTGGTTTTTGGTTTTTGGGCCATACCTGGTGACTCTCAGTGTTGTATTAATTATTAAATATAAAGTCCTTAATGGTCATGGATGGAAGAATGGAAGATGGATGGTGAGGCCTTTCTTGGCTCGGTCCGGTGCCTGTAGCCCCTACGGGGGGTCTGCAGGTATCAGGATGATGGTGAAGAAATGATCCACACCAGTCAGAGTCAGGAGACATTGAATTTTATGAATAAGGTCCTAACCACCATATCCTAACCACCACTCACATGACTTCTAAGCTAAACAGCCTCTCTGCATCCAACCTGTCTCTCTTTTCTACCTGCTGTGTCTCTCGGCTCCATCTTCTCTGATCTCCCCCGAAGTAACCCCTTAAATTACCTACAACAGACTCCTTCCATTCAGGTAAGATAGACAAGAAGTTGGGGGAGGGTTACAGCTCAGGGGATACTCCTGGCTCTGCGCTCAGAAATTGCTCCTGGCTTGGGGGACCATATGGGTCGCTGGGGGATCAAACCATGATCCATTCTAGGTTAGCACATGCAAGGCAAATACCCTCCTGCTTGCGCCACTGCTCCGGCCCTGATAAGTGAGATTTTCATCATAAATACCACCAGCATAAATCCAATTTCCTCTACCAGTGTTTCTGTACTCTTCCCACCAATTGTCCCTTCCCACTTCCCTTGACAGGCACTTTTCAAAGTTTGGTGGTTGCAGTTTAGAATCGTCTGTTTTAGTATTGTTGAGTCTGCTTAGACTATATTTAGCTATGCCACTCTCTCCCATATCACCGGTATAAGCAAGGTCCCTCACCCCTGTGCCCCATTACTTCCCTGTCTTATCTTTCTCCCCATCTCAATTTCTTTTCTTCTCTGTCCTTCCTATATACTTGGAAGAGAATGTTGTCTGACTTAACACCTATGGAAATGGTATGGAGATAATTCAATAAACTTAGAATTGAGTTGCTATATGGCTCAGAAATTTCCACTTTTGTGCATCTACCCTCATTACACAAAAACAGTCAATCAAAAGGACATACACATACCATTCATTGCAGCAGTTGGTATAATAGCTATGGTAATGGAATCAACCTAGGTGTCCAATGACAGATGAATGGATAATGAAGATATGGCATTGAGACACAGTGGAATACTCTGATGAAAGCATGCAATTTGCTGTAACCTGGTTATAACTGGAAAATATTACTTTTCTTTTGTTGCTATTGTGGTGTTTAGTGTACACTTTTGCATGTGGTGTACAGGACTCACACTAGCAAGCAGTGCCAGGGATTGCACTTGACAACAAGGTCACCGTTGAGGCTAGATGCCCCGGTCTCTTTACTACTAAGCCTTTACTACAAGGCATTTGCTTTACTACTGAGCTGGTCCCCTCTCTCTGCTTTCTGCTTGGGCAGCTAATTTAAACTTTACCAGAAAAAAATTTTTTCCTTTGGCTCCAGTAATGACATATGGGGAAGGGGTGGTTTTAATGAATTACTGTTTTCTTTTGGAGATTAAGCTTTCATTATAAATATAATTGTAGCCACACAGCCTTCTCATACTACATATCATTTGCCAATTAGGATAATAGATTAAAATGCTCTTTGGAAAGTGACAGGATAGAGTTAAGTCTGAAACTCAGCTCCAGTGCTGGCAAAGAAAGTGCTTTGCCAACTGGAAGCAGCATCTATCTAGTCTGCCCACAATATGCTTGTTCTAAGAGGTCTGAAAATATTCATGACCTTTGAGAAAGAGAGATTAAAATTAGCAGGCAGAAATGTAGCTGCCAGCCCCTTACTCTGTGAGGTGGTCACTGCCAGGGGCTGCCATGCTGCCACATGTGTCTGGGATGGCCACAGGGCAGAGGCTAGACTGCTGAATTTTAGATTCAATAATTACACGTAATGCTGAAAGCATTTACGACTGATCAGGATCTGGTGCTGATCTAACTGTGTTGCTTCCATCGCTTTCTTTTTAGGGCCTCTCTCCTTGGTTCTCTTGTCTGGTTCCCTCTAGAACAGTTCTTTCAAGTTTACTGCTATGGACACTTTGGGCCAGGTACCTCTTCATTGTGGACTGTATCAGCATCTCTGGCCTTGGCCCCTTCTGTGCCAGTAGCCTCCTGATTAGCAAAGCAGAACATGCCTTCAGGCAGTTCGATGACAGGCAGATGACTCTAACCTAACTCGGAGTCTCTGCTCTGAGAGTCTCCTCATTCCTGGAAGTAGCACAAGGAGGAAGGGGCTTCCATAATCCCCACAGGAGTATAGTGTGGTATTGAGTGAGCTGTACAAACACCAGGTCATTCTTCCCCTCACAGAAACCAGAATTTTCAGACACAGAACAAAAATGAGAGAAAAAAATCACTAGAGCTCTAGGAATTTTAAGAAGTAAGTGTTGGCTCTGGCTTTTAATTGGGCTGCAGTTACAAATTGAATTTTTTTTGGAGTGAACTGCATTTATAGGGTGATTTTTACTAAAATGAGCTTCATTTAGCTAATTAGACTATGCTTTTATTTTTGAAGAAATACTACAGATACTTGAAAATTAAAAAGCATAAAGAATGATGAGTAACTAGTCTCCTGGGACCCCAGCTTGTCATTTTCATTAGTTTCTTGTATATCTTTCCCCAGATGGTCTGAACAAAAGCATTAATGTACATGCCGATGAGCACATGGTATTAGCCTATGTGGGTATTAATGCTACATTTCACTATCCCCACCTGAATTCACATGTGATTCTAATGGTTGAGCAGAAGGTAAATGTAGCTATGTAGTATTGGTTTGGATTTTAGTTGTGTAGGTAGTGGGAGCCTAGAATGATGGTGCTGGTGTGGTTTTGGGACTAATTAGATTCCTGGCGTTTTGTTTTGTTTTTTTATTGGTCAGTGAACTTCAGGAGCAAGAGAGGTACCCAGTTCATGGCTAGTGTTCAGTGTCGACAGAGCAACACTCAATTTGGCAGAACTTTAAACTGATAGGTGGTCATATTCATTCTGCTTCTGCCATTTGTTCCTTCAACTGTTTCCAGCAGAACAGGTAAAAGTAAGATTCTCTTTTTATAAGGATGCTGCAGTATGTGTCACTGGGATCTTTGTGATACCATCTGTGGAGGGAGAACTGAGTGAAGGGAGGAGAGAGATATAGGAAAGAGGTTGGTTATTGGAGGAGAAATTTGTGAGGCAGGTGGGAATACTTGGGTCTCCTGACATTTGTTCTGATTGCTGTTGGAATCATCTCTAAACCTGTTATTTTGGGATTTTTGTGCTCCAGAACTTATTTGTTCAAAACTATATTTTTCAGCATCACAGAAGAGTATAAGGGCCATGTGTCAGAAACAGGGTCCTCGTTCCTTAGGTTCTTGCTCTGTGCAACATTTTCTAAAAGTGTGTAGCATTGTTTGGTCATGGTATTCCTCTTATTCTGTTTCCAAGTCTATGAAATAGGCTTTCTAGCTTTTGCTTTCTGAGTTTTTTTGTGAAGCTAGATGTGAAAGGAAGTAAGTCCTGGAAATAGGCAAAGACAGTACTTTAGTTAATACTCAACTTTCATGAATCAGGCAAGATTGGGAATGTTGGGTCAAACCTGATTGTGGTCATGTATGTGGTGCTCAGGGATCACTCCAAGTGGGGCTTGAGGCACCATATGGATCAAGGGCCAAGGATCAAATCTGAGTTGGCTGCATGCAAGACAGCACCCTACCCACTGTAGTGCACCAGCCCAAGGCAGGAAGTCTCACAAAGCTTATGGCATGAGGAAACTATTGTTAATTAATAAGCAAACATGAATGACATAGTGTCAATTGATTTTATGTGTAGAAAAAAATTCACTCATAGGACAGGATGCTTGGAGACATGATCAGCTCACTTCATTCCTCATGGTGTGTGGGCTAGGATGCAGAATTCAGTTAGGTGTTAGCTGAGTGACTCAGGTGTGGTTAACCCAGCACGTAATAGAGAACTAGAAGCAGGAGGGGATGGAGGGGGATAGGTTTCTGATTCAAAACATTTTCACACCATAATATTTCACATGTAGGTATTATATACTCTCTTTTTAAAAAGTTTTACTGAAGTATAATTCATATGCCATGGAGCATACTTCAACTCTCCCTTTAAAGGGAACATTTGATAGATTCACCCTGTTCTCTTTGCTGTATTAAGTTGTGTAACTAGCCCTCACGATTTCATTCTAGAACATCTCCATTTACCCTCAATCAAAAACCCTCCATTGTTAGCATGTTAATCCCAATTACCTTCCCTGTTCCCTTGTGACCATTAACCTGCCATCTCCCATTCCTTTCCTGTTATTGCACTGATTGAGAGTCTTGAATTGTGTGTGGGATGCACACTGGACTATAGTTTTTTGGGGGAGTTACACATGGTGATGCTTAGGAATTACTTTTAGCTCTACATTTAAGAATTACTCCTGGTCGTATTCTGGAGACCATATGGATGCTGGGGATCGAACCTGGGTCAACTGCAAGAAAACAAGTGCCTTACACATCATACTATTTCTCTAGCTCTGGGCTGTAGTTTAGTGATCACACGCACTTGTGGTACAGTGGAGATTACTTGCTCTGCTGTGCTACTTGGATTACATTTTGGCAATGAAACGTTGCTATTTAGGGTCCTCAAACTTTTTAAACAGGGGGCCAGTTCACTGTCCTTCAGACTGTTGGAGGGCCAGATTATAGTAAAAACAAAAATTATGAACAAATTTCTATGCACACTGCATATATCTTATTTAGAAGTGAAGAAACAAAATGGGAATAAATACAATATGTGGCCTGCAGGCCGTAGTTTGAGGACCATTGCTAGATTAAACTCATGGACCTCATGTTTATATGGCAAGTGCCCTACCATTTCCCATATCTTTCTACTTTTTATCTCTGTAGATTTGCTATCTTGGAAATGTCATGTAAAAGGAATAGATAATGTGGCCTTTTGTGCTGAGCTTCTTCCATTTCATATTTTTACTCTCCATCCCTGTAGTAGCGTGAATCAGTTCTTATCCCTTTTTAAAGATGAATAGTGTTCTATTGTATGGCTCTCTCTAATATTGCTTACCCATTGTTCAGTGGATAGGCATTTTTCTACAACCTGAAACTAGTCCTTTATTACCCTGATATTCCCTGCTTCTCTGGTGTGACCTGCTGGGCTCCTTCTTGGCCGTACTTTTATTTAAGTGTGAAAGGAAAATGGTTTTGTGCAGAGTGGTATTTTATCTTTCTGGGTTTTGAAGTTCTAACACATATGTTCCAGAAGTCATAGTATCTGAACTGGAACTACAGGGAGTTTCCATCAGCTGAAGAAAACCCAACATTTACCCACTGCAACATCTTCTGTTTTACATCTGCTGAGAGGCATGTGTGCCTTGGCCAACAGAGATACAAGTTAGAAACTTGATTTGGCAAGGAGATAGGAGAGCTCTTCTCAGTTCGACTTGGTACATTGTGACTGTGATGTGGAAACCTGCAAGTACTGTTCTACTGGGTCTAGGGTTCAGGGTACCAATGAAAGTTTTGTATGGCCAAAGCTACATCAGCCTAGACAGGAAGGTCAGGCTGCTTGAGGATGCTGGACGGGTGTCTTAGATCCTCTCTCCTATCTTCTCTAGGGAATGATCAGGTGTGCCATCTGTCCTCATGGAAACAGTTTTCCCATGTCTCACCCTTTGAAAGGTGAAGACAAAATAGAGCATCTTCTTTTTTCGTTTTTTTTTTTTTTTTGGGGGGGGTGGGTCACACCCAGCAGCGCTTGGAAATCTTCCTTTCCCCAAACCCCATAATTTTTAAAAGGATCTTTAAGTGGAGGTATGGGTAACCATATTGGGGGGTATATAAACAATTTCTAAAAAGGAATTGGTATAGTTGAATAATACAAATTCTCAGAAGTCTCACTGAGTCCTCGCACATTTCTTCCAGGAGATTGCATGGAGCTCACTCCCAACCAGGCTCTGGTCTTGCTCTGGGCTTCCTGGGCTCCATTTCCCACTTACAGTGATACTCTGCTCCATTGTTGGGAGCATCCATCATCCCCTCCATACAGAGGCGGGAACTGAACATCCCCTTCATTGTTCAAACACTCTCTTCTTGCTGCCCTCTAAAAAATTCTGACATCAGTGATCCAGCCCAGGCTTTCCTTCCCTCTGGGTTTATCTTGCCTCTGCTGTGTGATGCCCATAGTCAGATGCTAAGACAGTGTTGGTGAAATACCTCTTGTGATGGCAGTGATGGGCTCTGGGGTTGGTCTCTGGTTCTTATCTTCCCTTCTTGCTGTTTTTTGAGCTCATGTAACCTCTCAAGTCTTTACTTCCTCACCTGTACACCAGGGAGTGTAGCACCCACTTAAAAACATATGTAAGGGCATTAATAAGGTAAAAGTGTGAAGGATTTGGGACATCAGTTGTGTGACCTAAACTTCAAGTTTTACAGTCTTGAGAACAGTTTCTCAGCCTAGGGGACACTGTGTGTGTGTGTGTGTGTGTGTGTGTGTGTGTGTGTGTGTGTAAGTATAAATGTATATATGGGGCCAGAGAGGTGGCACTAGAGGTAAGGTGTCTGCCTTGCAAGTGCTAGCGTAGGACGGACCGTGGTTCGATCCCCCGGTGTCCCATATGGTCCCCCCAAGCCAGGGACGATTTCTGAGCGCATAGCCAGGAGTAACCCCTGAGTGTCACATGGGTGTGGCCCAAAAACCAAAAAAAAAAGTATATATGTATGTATGTATGTATGTATGTATGTATGTATAAATGTGTGTATGTATACATTTAAATCATTAAGATGCTAAAAATTTCTTAAATTGTAAACTGTAGGTAAAACTAATAAAAGAGAATACCACTCATGACTAGAGCTCCATACAAATGTTGATATTAGAAAATTCGGGATGAACGAAGAATATATCTTCATAAGGTTCCTGAAGAGACAGCTGTGAGGACATTTTTATGACTGTGAATGTGTCAAAATATGGAACAGATGTGCTTCTTGTCCACATGGAGGAATAACTTGTTTGGGGCTGTAAGGTTCATATATGCTGGGAATCACATAATAATTTCTCCTTTTCTCCCTCTTTGTGGTTAAATGAAGCGAGACTCTGTTTCTATTTAAGACATGGCATGTTATATTTGCCTGTGGGTTACTGAAGTTGAATCAGCTGTTCAGAGATCTTCGTCAAGCATTGCTAAGCACTTAGTAGGTTCTTGTTCATTGCCAGATGGGAAATTCATTTCAGGACTGCAGACTTAGAAGGACTTTGATCTGCCTAAGTTCCTATTGTGGTCTTGTCTGTGTTTAAAGCAAGATGGCACCTGCAAGCAGTTTTAGAGCAAAGGGAAGTGAGCTGGCAGTCACAGACAGCTCTTTGCACGGGTGCTGTAGTGCGTGTTCCACTGTGCATGATGATGAGCAGGTACTGCCATGCCAAGGGCCTTGCTGAAAGTGGTTGTCACAGAGAGACAGACTTCAGCTGTACAGCTTATAAACACACAAGATCTCCTGCCTTTTTTCATTCTTAAGTTTTCTAGAGTTTCTGTGCATTATTATAAAATGCATCCAGGGACCTGTGTGGGTATGAGGGAGCATGTTTGTATTGGGACTCTCTGATAGAGGATTAGAAGGAGGGTTAGTGGCAGAAGGAACATATATAGATATTTCATATTGACATAAAGAGGTGTGTTTGAAAGAGTGTTTGTGAGTGCTGTTAGAGAAATAACTACAGGGAGAACTATCATAACAATGTGAATGAATAAGGGAAGTCGAAAGCCTGTCTAGAGTACAGGTGGGGTTGGGGAGGAGGGAGATTTGGAACATTGGTGGTGGGAATGTTGTACCCTCTCAAGGGGGGTGTTCTTTACATGACTGAAACCCAACTACAATCATATTTGTAATCAAGGTGTTTAAACAAAGATATTAATATAAAAAAGAGGTGTGTTTGGGTTAGCAGAATCTTTAAAAATGCCTTTGGTAGTCTTACTACTCATTTTTATGTGGTGATGAATTTGATGCTGCTCTTGCTCTTTCCATCCCACATTCACTTCTTACCTCAAGTTCAGGTGCCCTTTGGGATTGATTTTAGAGTGCCCAAATTAGAAATTTTGGAGCTGATGATGGAGGTAATAATAATTGGACTGGCGGTAATTGGACAGTCAGATCAGCCTAAAAATTCAAGAAGAAAGGCTGTTGGTAGGGAGTGTGTGAATGGTATGTCTCACAGGGGCATTCGCTGAATGTGGACAGACCCCACATGGGTTCTAATGTTATAATCCTGGTTTTTTACATCTCCCACCACTCCTTCATTTGTAAATTCACTTAGTATGTAAAAGCCTGGGCTTGTGCTGGGACAAGGATAGCTGTGAATCCTGTACTGTTCACACAGTATGCACATGGTGTCCACTGAAAGGTAGCATTCATGCCTCACCTGGCTGGATCACATGGTGATAAGGATATAGTTTCTGTCCCCTAGATTCCACTGCCCTCTCTACTCATCTCTTTTTTTCTTCTCCCAGGGATCCTCCAATCCTACAGTGGCTGGTCTATAATCAAATCACCTGTGGTACTTTTGTAGCAAGCAGACTCAGGAGGAGTAAGGCAGACTCAAGAGGATCAAGGGCACTGAACTTGAGCGATTCTAACATGTAGTCTAATGAAGAATTAAGAATCGTGTTTCACGGAGACTCCTGCTCTGGCAACACCGATTCATTGATGCTCTCATTTGCACTCCCCCATTCACGTTGTGCCTGCTGCCTGTGCTCATGAGTAGTAATGATACTCGTATCTGATTGACACGTTAGTCCTACCTCTGCCATCCTAGCCTCAGTTGACAAGTTGTAAATGTGGAGTCTGCATGTCCACAAGAGGAGTGTTTGTGAGGGTAAGAGGTTCATATCACCAAGTGGGGATACAGGCATTATGGGCAGTTGAGAGTTGCTGAGGAAGAGGTGTGAGGTGTATGAGGAAAGGAAAGACAAAAGCAAGGGAAGCTGCCTTCCAGACATTTCTAGGCAAAGAATGAAGCTGCAGACTAGTAGTGATTTGGATCATCCTCAAGAGACAGTTTCAGTTGTTACCTGGAGTGGGATTGGATGCCAGAGATGGGTTCCTACATAGCAAGGAGTTGTCAGGAGGAAGTCAGGGGCGGAGATAGGGAGGTCTGGCCATAGCTGGAGGACTATAATGAGATAGGGCCAGGGCTTTATACCACTGAAGGTACACATTAATGGCTAAGTAAAAAGTATGGTTTTCCTTCCTTAAATGAGAAGACCTTCACATACTACAGTGCTATTTGGAACTATCCTACTTTTGATCTTAGAAGAGGGCCTCTGTTTGGCCTCTGAGCTGTCTTCAATCTGTTGTTAACTTTCTTCCTGGCTCCTAGTACCTGGCTCCAGGCAGCGGCTGTTTCTTGACCTCTCCTGTCTGATACCAACCTAGACTCCTAAAATAGATTCGTCTAGTGGCCATCTTCAGGGCAACAGATGGGTAGACACTTGAAGAAAAGTGGCATTTGATACGTTTGTATGGTATTCACCGTGCTACCTAGTCAGAATCAGGACAATTCACCACCCCTAATTTACATAGTTGGTAAAAGGAGAGAACTTTTATAGTGTTCAGTGTTAGTAAGAGGATGACAGAAAATAGCATGTTTCAAACCCACTGCCTTTTTCTTTAGCACTTGAAGAATAATGATAAAGGAATCTACAAATGCAAGATCTTTTCTTGTGTCTGTTCATAAATGCTTTTATTTATTATTTTGTAAAATATTTTATTACTTTATTTAAGAACTGTGGTTTACACAGTTGCTCATAATACATCTGTTTTTGCCATTTCATGTTCCAATACCAATCCCACCAGCAGTGTAAAATTTCCCTACCATTGTTCCCCATCACGAGTTCCTACTGGGGTGTCATTACTGAAAAAGTTAGCGGTGTTGTGGTCCAGGAATTTTTAAGTTCTGTAGCTGACATGGTGGTGGCTGTGGGTCTGGCTATGGCTTCTAGGGTTTTTGGTAGTACGAAAAGGCAGGAGGAGGGTACCTGCACTCACTCTGACAAAGTCCTGGAGATCTCAGCCCAAAACGATCACATCTAGAGTGAGGCAATCTCTGCAGAGATCAGTGGTAGTTGTGAAGTTGGACATTGGAGTGGTGGAGATTGGACAACTGCTGAGGCTTTGCAGGGTGGGACTCGGCCTCCCTCTTCCTCCACTAAGAGTGTCTCAGTTTCCAACTGTGAGGCTGGTGTGCCATGATTTTTCATAGCTTGGCTGACATATCTTTTGAGAATAAAATGAGTCTAGGAGCTGGCTGATGAGTGGACATGGGGATGGCTGTGGGCATGGCTATGGCTCTATATACGCTTTTCAAGTGAAAATTTGAGACAGAGCCACTAGGAGAATAAAGCAATTTCAGCACTTAAAACTAAAGTAATTTTTGTAAAAATATGGAAACTCTAAGGGAGGTGATATAATTCTTAAAACAAAAGTTAAAATGTACTTAAATGTACGTAGTTTAAAAAGGGAGGTTAAGTGACATGAACAAAATCAGATTTATTCTCAAAGAGTTGGAAAAGCTTTCTGTAGAACTAACTCTAAAAGATCACATGTTTCCCCCTCGGCAGCTATAAATGTGATTCTGGAGAAAAGTTACCTAGATGAAGTTATGATTCTCAAAACAAGACAACTCAATCCTCTGACCTCACCTTCCTTCTAATCTATTGTCTTTCAAAATGTTCAGCAGGCACTGTGAGGATAGAGTTGCATTTCTGCTGATGAAGGTTGGTGTATATTGTGTAACTGTAACTCAATCATGAACAACTTTATCTGTGGGGGGAAAAACCTGTAGTATAACCTTGTAACCATGGTGTTTAACTCATTCAGTCTTTCAGTGGGACCAGCCACTTAGTGGGTCTTGGGGCACAAACCAGTGCTCAGCAGCCTGATGATGTTGATAATGATAATGGTAATGAAGATGAGGAGGAGTAGGAGGAGGAGAAGGAGGAGGAAAAGAAGTAAGTATTGCAGGAATTGACCACTCCCTAGCATATGGAGCATCTTTTCTTGGGGTTCTTGGGAAGGGAGTTCCATAAGCAGGTATTTCATTGATGGTCCTCAAGGGCCATACTAGCTTTGCAGGGGCAGAGAGGGTGGGAATTTCTGTGGTTGAATTGGAGGAGCCACTTGTGTACTTGGCTATAGTAGTGTGGCCATAGGTGGGACTCTATGTTCTTCTGGTTACCAGCCTCATCAGTCAAGGGACTTTGTCAACATAAGGAGAGTGAATGAGGATCCTACTAGTGGAGAGGGGTGTTAAACACCTCCACTTGAATTCCTCAGTGTTTAAGGACAGGCTGGACTTCCATTCAGGGTTCATTTTTGCTGCAAACAGCAAGAGTGAAGGGGCTGGCCTGGAGACCAGGGCAATAGGAAACTGTCAGTTGCCAGAAGCTTTGTTAGTGCTCATTGACTTTGCACAGGTGAAAGGTTCCAATGATGCTTATTTCCTTCTATTTTGCATCTCTTGCTATTAGCCATTTGATTTCATTTTTTTTTCTTTGTCTCCTTTTTTCTTTTTTGGGGGGAGTTTGGACCACACTCAGGGGTTACTCCTGACTTTGCTCTCAGAAATCACTCCTGGCAGGCTTGGGGTACCATATGGGATTCCTGGGTCAGTCACATGCAAGGCAAACACCCTACCCAGTGTATTATCGCTCTGGCCTTATGATTTCACTTCTAAGTTAAGGTTAAAAAAATCAAATTGAAAGAGAACCCTGAGTTTCCTTTTAGGCTCTAATTGCAATAGCAAGAGGCAGGGTTGAAGAATGAGAATGGACAAGGCTGTTAATGAGAAAGAGCAAAAGCAAAGAGTAAAAAGAAAATTATTTTTGATTTTCACAAATACTGCTTTAACTTGGACTTTTCCTACATTATATAAATGTAAATTATATGATTTAGGCTTTCATTGAAGACAAGTGCCTCCTTTCTGTTTCTTTTTATTTGCACTTTTTATACAGGCAATAAATACTTAATTGGTTGATCTTTTCTAGCTTACCAGACTTCAGTAAACCTATATTTAGCACAAACTTCACTATATTATAAGTCATTTCCAATAGAATGAAATTTAGTGTGTTTCTCAAACAACTAAAAGCAATACAAAATTCCAGGTTCATTTTTAATTTCAGACTGACTTTCTTGTTCCACTAACAAAAGGTTTTATCTCAAGGCTATAAGAAAGTGGCATTTCTTCTTTTCTGCCACAGCAGACCTTGGGCTTCTTTGAACTTTGAGCTAACCAAATGATCAGCAAATGTCTTTCTGCCTTCCATATGCTTTAGCTTGTGAATCATCTCAAAATAAACTAGTTTTTAGAACAAATCTCAGGTACATTACCTCCTATCCTGGACATCTTTGTTCATGTGTGTGGGCTATGGTTAAGCCTCACGGTTAAGGGATTAGATGGGATACCCCTTCTTTTGGGACCTTTTTGTTACGATATCACTTCTTTCTTGGTGAAAGTTCCCATAAGTTTCTTCTCACCACTTCAGTGACTTCCTGTGTGTGTGTGTGTGTGTGTGTGTGTGTGTGTGTGTGTGTGTGTGTGTGTGTGTGTGTGCAGCGCTCAGGGGTTCCTCCAGGCTCTACGCTCAGAAATCGCTCCTGGGGGCCGGAGAGATAGCATGGAGGTTTGCATTGCATGCAGAAGGACAGTGGTTCGAATCCCGGCATCCCATATGGTCCCCTTGAGCCTGTTGGGGGTAATTTCTGAGTGTAGAGCCAGGAGTAGCCCCTGAGCGCTGCCAGGTGTGACACACACACACACCCCCAAAAAAGAAATTGCTCTGGCAGGCTCAGGGGACCATATGGGATGCCAAAATTCAAACCACTGTCCTTCTGCATGCAAGGCAAAAGCCCCACCTCCAGGCCATCTCTCTGGACCCATTTTTTTTTTTGAACTTCCACTTTTTATCTTGGGGCTCTCAGCAGTTTTCTGGAGTTTGCAACTATATCCCATATACACTCCCCAAACCTTTCTTCATAGTTTTTTTTTTTTTTTTTTTTTTTTGGTTTTTGGGCCACACCCAGCGGTGCTCAGGGGTCACTCCTGGCTGTCTGCTCAGAAATAGCTCCTGGCAGGCACGGGGGACCATATGGGACACCGGGATTCGAACCAACCACCTTTGGTCCTGGATCGGCTGCTTGCAAGGCAAACGCCACTGTGCTATCTCTCCGGGCCCCTTTCTTCATAGTTTTGCAGGTGATAATCCTGAAATGTAGGACTCTGCTGCTAAAAGCCTCCCAAAGCCAGCCACCTCTGTGTTACTTCTTTGCCCTTAGACCAATTTATCAACATCGCCTGCTGGCCAGTTTTCTCTCTCAACCAGGGGATCTTTCTAGGGTGTGCAGTGACTGCCTCTTGCCCTCTCCAACTCCTTTAATATTACTTTGAATGCAAAAGGTCTGCTACTTTGGGGTGGGTGCTCAGGAGCTCTAGGGCATTGCCTAGCCAAGTAGGTCAGAGGTTGAATGAATAGGCTCAGGAAAGCTGCATTGTTTGTGCTTAAAGGGTTCTCAAACTTTACAGCCCTTCATACAACACTTTATGGCCCTGCCCTAGAGGAATCTTTTTTTGTTTTGTTTTATTTTAGTTGTTTGGGTCACACCCCCCAATGTTCAAGGCTTACTACTGACTTTGCACTCAAGGATCACCCCGACTTTGCCTCCTGCGGCCCCCAGGTAAATTGAGTTTGAGACCCCTGGTTGGGAAGACCTGCAGGATTATATATATGTGTGTATGTTATAATATATATATATATATATATATATATATATATATATATATATATATATATATATATATATATATATATATAGTGTTTGGCATGCCTGCCTGTGGAGGCTATGTGGTGCCTGGGATTGAGTTTCGGGCCATGTACATGCAAGGTATGTACCTCTGACTTCTGAGTCACTTACCTGAAATGGCTTGCTTACTCTTTTTTTCTTTTTTTAATAAAAAATGAGTCAACGTTTGTTGACAGCGCTGGGTCAGTTCCAGATCTACAGCTTTACAACTCAACAGTGATCTAACACACCAATAGCCAAAGGCCCAGTTATCCCCCATCACCACGTAACCTGCCATCAAACACCACACTTCCTCCTTCTGTTATAACTCAACTCTCTTCTCTGGTAACCTATATTCTTTCTGAATCTAAGAGTTGGTTTTATTTCTATTTTTTATTGGCTTTATTTTTTTATATTTCACAAGTGAATGATGACATGGAGTACAGGTCTTTCTCTTGATTTATTTGACTTTATAGCCCTTTAGATTCTTTCATGTTGTCAAAAGGGACAGGATGTCAACCTATATTTTTAAATAGCCAAGTAGTATTCCATTGTGTTACTCCACAACCAATAACATATAAGTTGTTTCTATATTTTGGCAATTGTGATTAGAATTACAATGAGTTTAAGGGTACATATATACATTTCTAGAATTTTTTGGAGGGAGCATGCCCAGTGGTACTCAGGGATTACTGTTGACTTTGTGCTCAGGGATGTTTTTAATTTTCAGATAAATATCTAGGAGCAGAATTCCTGATCATATGGAAGTTATATTTTTAAGTTTTTGAGATATCTCAAAAACAGTTTTCCATAGTGATAGCATTTTTTACATACACATATATTCTGATTTAATTAGCATTCATTAAATTTAATATATACATGCCTTTATTTCATGAGATTGTTTATCTTGAATCCTCCTTTGTGAGCACATGCTTTCTTTCATTGCTATTGTGTATATTTCTGAGTCAGCTAGGACTTGTTAAGAGGCTAAGACGACAAACAGGGAGCTTTCAAAGACATTCCCTTTCCAAATACTTAGAAAACAATTAAGTCACTCAGCAAATGAGCTGCCTTCGTAAAGATCATAATCTGGCCTTAATTTCTTTGACTGGTTTTCCTTTTGCTTGACATGTATTTACTATTAACTGTCTTAGAAAATTGTGTTGGTTTACAATGTTTTTGAAAACCAATGTTTGCTACTAATTCAAATTGAAAATGTTACTTTTAACAAAAGTAAAACCATACCAACTCACATCATTATATATATCATAGTCTACAATCGTATTCTTTGAAGCTCCCTCTCCCCTGCTAAAAATAGACTTGCGAGTTTTCCCCTCTGTGATTCATTGACTCTTGTGCTCCAACCGGTAGATTGTCAGGAGGAATTTGGGAATACTGAAATTTCAATCCATTTAGACAAATATTTCCTGATTAGTTCAGAGGGCAGGTGGCTGTCTCAGTATAAATGATTACAACAGCTCACATTTTCATATATTCTGTAAAGGAATTTCATGGAGATTAGCATTTAGAATGTTTGTCTAATTCCACAAAGACTTGAGCAGGGAGAAAGATGGAATAAAATATCTTATCCTCTTGCAAAAATAAATTTTTTTTAAAGCACATATGTTGCTTTTTGCAAAGGCCACTTGGGGATCTTCCACATTTGTTTGAATGCTTTGGACTCAAATTAGACCATGGGTTTGGGAAGACCATGTGATTATACTGGGAGACCAATATGATAGTATGTGGATTTAAGATGAAGATATATATTTTTATATAGAGGAAAAATTGGTGCACAAATCTGTCTGGTCACCTAGTTCTTACCACATGACAATCAGACCCTCTTGTCAGAATCTACATTTTCTTGCTAAGTCACAATTTTATTTTGATAATATCAAAACAGTAGTCTGGGAGGCCACTACCATTTATTAATGAAAAGAGATGGATAGAGAGGCAAGAGCAATAGTTCAATGGTAGGGTTTGCCTTGCAAGTGGTTGACCCAGGACGGACCAGGGTTTGATCCCCGGCATCCCATATGGTCCTCCAAGCCAGGAGCGATTTCTGAGTGCATAGCCAGGAGTAACCTCTGAGAGTCACCAGGTATGGCTCAAAAAACAAGAAAAAGATGGATAGAAAAATTATAGGAAGAAATTTTCAAGTTAAAAAGGAGGTTTTTAGTTTTACTGTAGGCTTTGCCATAAACATATTAAGTTCTTACCAATATGAGATTTAAAAAAAATGTTATGAAATAATACTGGCTGCAGAAAAAGGAATTTGAACATAATTATAAATTGTCTTCTCCTTAGTCAAGGGAACTTTGGAATCCAAATTTTGAGCTGTACAGTCATAAAAACTTTCACTCTCTAAATATTTGGCTTTGCTCTGTTGTTGACTGTGCCCATTTTGGTTCAAGTGGAGGCCTCCTGGGCAGCTGGTGGCCAGGCCAGCTGTGGGGACCCAACTCCAGTGTGCCCCTCCCACGGATGGGCTCCCAATTTAGCTGTTGGGTTTGTGCATGAAATGCCACCACAATGTAATCTGAACCCTCGCTTTCTGTTTAAATAAAAAGGCAGATGCTTCACACATGTTTTCACGAATTGACATAAACCATGGAAGGAAAGAATGCTGATACTCAAACGTTGCCCTGTAGCAGCTTATTACTTGTAATTTTTAGTTTTACTGTAAGAGCAAATGCCGAAAGCCATTTGCATCTGTGCTGACGCTGGATTAAGAGTAACCCAGGCTCTTTTAAGTGCCTGAGTAATGGGTGTGATTGGGGGATCTATAAATAGCAGGTTGGTGTGTTTGGTGGACCTCAATATCCAGAGGGCTTCCTCAGGCCTTCAGGGGCCTCTATGGCTGGGGAGGAACAGGGCTGAGGGGGTAGAGGGTGCACTCTGTTTCACCTTTCATTCCGAATCAAGGGAAGCAGATGCTTGGGTCACAGAATTAGCCTGTTGAGGAGTGTCATCTATGGAGCACAGGCTACCGGGAAGTCCTAAAAATAGGATTGTGAAAGGATTGCCCCTTTGCTTGTGAAGCTAGCATCCAAATGACTTTGGGGTGGATATTGTGTTCAGTTATTCATAATGAGCTATCTTGTCCATTCTGAACCCTGGACTTCATGTCACTGAGCTGCTTTTTGGCTGTAGGTTCTGTAGAGGTAGGACACAGCCCTGAGCATCCTTGGTTCATGGTGGATTTGTTCATACCCCTTGATCCTCCATGTCAGTGCCAGACATATATTAACGCTGAAGCATTGATGGGACATATTTCTCACCTGACAAGCCACTATCCAGGGTGTATTCTTTGACTGTCAAATGTTGTATGGTGGTATGTGGTAATATATTTGCAGCCTGAGGGTCATGAGTCAGCTGCAACTCTTAGGGGGTGGATTAGAGGACTGGGTGCCACTCGAGCATCTCATCCTTGACTCTCCAGCATGTTTGAATACTTGCAGCAAGTGCCAGTCTACTCTCAAGAGGTCCAGGGCAGCATTCCATGGTGAGGCTGGGCTTGGGTCCTTGAAGTAAAGGCTTTGTGATCATTAGCTATGGCTGTCCCTCGCTCATTAGGACCATAGGTTTTACAGTGAGCCTTGATATCAGTGTTTCTCAACCAGGAGCTATATGAGCTATATGGATATTCCAAGGGGCACAGAAGACATTTTCATAAATGGGAGGACCACAGCATAAAACTACGGGCCACACATTGATAACCCAAGGTGGACCTACATTTGATCTCCAGCATCCCATATGGTCCCCTGAGCCTGCCAGTAACGATTTCTGAGCTCAGAGCCAGGTGTAATCCATTAGTGCTTCCAGATGTGGCCCAAAAACCAAAAAAAGAAAAATAAAACTAGGGGCCACATGAGAGGACAGGGGTGCTGCAGGAGAAAAAGTCACAAGGGGCCACAGTTGGTAAAAGATTAACACCTATTTGGATAGTAGCAGGTATCAGAAATGGGGTCTTTGGTGTTTCTTATCCCCATACCATAGTTTTAAAAATCAAACTTTGCCCAGTTTTGAGGAAGTGGATCCAACAGGAGCACTTGCATTTGATGTCTGTTAACTTACCTCTAACTAGTTGAGAGTTGATAAATTATTTTCCATCCCAGCAGCTTGGAGACTGTTGGGAGTCTGGTTGTTTGAGTTCTGCTGGGTCTAACTGTTGGGTCTGGCTGCTGGAGTCTGACACTGAGTTCTGGCTCGCTGGTCTTTCAGGTGGCAGTTCAGGTTATCAGGTAGAATCTGATGGTCGTCACTTAGATGCCCAGTTAGAGACACTCCTTATTGGGCTTTCATTTCAGCCCACAACATAGCTGTAATTTTGTTGCTCTCCAACTCTCCCCCCCCCCCCCACCACTCTCTCATTTTCTTACCCTGAGAACAAGTGGTGAAGCTAAGTATGGCCCTGACACTGCCTGTGAACAACGCTGTCATGAGTTCAGGAGAAAGAATTGCAGCCAAGGTCTTGTTAGGATTAGTTTGTTGGCCCTTCAGTTGTTCTTAGTTTTCACTAGGTTTTATTTTTTATGATTTTATTACTAGACCTTATTCTGATAATATGCTTCTGGAAATGTTTGAAAAACAAAAGCTTAATTATGATTTTTTTGTTGAACACTGTGTTTGGACTCAGGGTCACACAAGCTCTACCATAGAACCAGTTTATGAGCTTTTACAAATTTAGATTTTTCTTCTGAAAATACAGTTATATTGATTTTTCCTAGTGACACTCATGTCAATAAATCACATTGACTCAGTTTAAGTTATGTGCTTAAATAATAAGAAAGGACTGCTTTAAGTTTTAAGGTACTAGTGACCAGGGAGGCAGGTCAGTAAATTTTAGAAGTAAAACTTTGTTCACTGTCAGAACTCACTATCATGAGTTGGCTCTGAAAGTTTGATTTCTGTTGAATCAAGAGTGTATAGGTTTGAGATTTCAAATATCTTCAACAGTGTACCCTATAATGAAACCTGGAGTATATATGATGCATTTTAGAGCAATAAAGGTGACAAATGCTGCCAAAAGCATAGCAGGGTGCCCTGAGTGGAGTGGGGCTGCTGGAAGATATTCTGGACAGTTTTGCAGTCAGTTGACAACATGCTCTCATAAGTGATCTGTGCCTTTAACTTTCTTTTCTTTTCTTCTTCTTCTTCTTCTTCTTCTTCTTCTTCTTCTTCTTCTTCTTCTTCTTCTTCTTCTTCTTCTTCTTCTTCTTCTTCTTCTTCTTTTTAGTTTTTGGGTCACACTCAGCAGTGCTCAGGGGTTACTCCTGGCTCTATGCTCAGAAATCACTCCAGGCAGGCTCGGGGGACTATATGGGATGCCGGGATTCGAACCACTGTCCTTCTGCATGCAAAGCAAATGCCTTACCTCCATGCTATCTCTCTGGCCCCCGTGCCTTTAACTTTCATCCAGGGCTATGTGTATGGTGGTATAGTAGAGGGACCAGGGTCAGAGTACAAAAGAATGGAGCACTTGTCTTGCATATTTGATACCTGTCATTGCATGCTGCCCCCCCCCCCCATCACTACCAGGTAGCCCTGAGGAACCCAAACATCCTCTGAATCTGAACGGTATCCCCTCCCAGGCCTGAGCACTGATTTAGTTGGCCAGCTATCATCTGGCCATCATTTACTCCCCTCAGCATTGTTTGGGAGGCTCCTGCAAAGAATATATGGAAATACTGGGATCAGGCAGGTAGGAGAGCAAGGCCTCACGAATAATAGTATACCTCAAGGACCTCCTTTCTAGGTTCGTACCAACGATCAGTTTTGGCATGGGCATGCTCTCCTTACAAGAATATTCAAATTGTG
Organism: Suncus etruscus; assembly: GCF_024139225.1. Classification (NCBI taxonomy): domain Eukaryota; kingdom Metazoa; phylum Chordata; class Mammalia; order Eulipotyphla; family Soricidae; genus Suncus; species Suncus etruscus. The sequence continues at coordinate 164,455,245 of NC_064850.1, forward strand.
GGGCCAGAGAGATAGCATGGAGGTAAGGCATTTGCCTGGCATGCAGGACAGTGATTCGAATCCCAGCATCTCATATGATCTCCGAGCCTGCCAGGAGCAATTTCTGAGCATAGAGCCAGGAGTAACCCCTGAACACTGTCAGGTGTGACCCAAAACCAAAAATAAAACAAAACAAAAAAGAATATTCAAATTCTATTCCAAGGTTTTGGGTTTTTTGGGGGGACATTCTTTAAATTCAGTATTCCTTTTGAAAAATGACTACAACATGAAAAAGTAGAGAATGATGTCTGACTCCCTTGACCCTGTGTCCTCTATGCTCATTTGCCACAGTGAATTACCGTCATTAATTCCTGTGTGCTAATGAATGAGGAAAATATTATTTTTGCTCACTCCATTAAAATAAAAGGTAGTAAATTTAATATTTCTCTTTTTATGCCCTACTGCTGTACTACTGCACCAGCCCCCCCAAAAATATGGAATGCTTCACAAATTTGCATGTCATCCTTGCACAGGGGCCATGCTAATCTTCTCTGTATCGTTCCAATTTTTAGTATATGTGCTGCCGAAGTGAGCACAAATTTAATATTTCTTGAGATTCTTTGCATACTAGTAAAAAAAGGAACATCCTATTTTTCTTAACTGTTGCTTTATGTGTATTTTGTAATCCTTATTTAATCCAAGCAGTTTTACTGTCTGTTCTATTCTTGGCTGTGTCAACAGTGTTTCAATAAATAGCTTTGTCCACATGCCTTTTTGCACGTGTGTAGGATAAATTCCAGGAGGTGAGATCTCTGGGTCAAATGGTCTGTGCACTTAAAATGTTGATAGATATTGCCAATTTCTTTTCAAGGACTTGCTCTCATTATCATTCCCACCAGCAAGATTATTCAATTTAATGTGTTGGAGTACTTTTAAAATGCTATTGATTTGTTGGCATTAAAATAATGCATAAAGAGTAATCTTGGGGTCTGAGAGCAACATTGGATATGTGACAGCATTGCTTCCTAATAGCCTAGGGTCCACTGCACCCCCATGAAGGCCATTCCCAGTGGGTGCTACCTCATGAATAATTGCTTACCACTCTGGATGCCCCAAGGAACACCTGTCTTATACCTCTAGCAATTGTCCTGGCTGAAAAAAGACTTTTGTGAAACAAAGAGGATCTCAGTTAGGTTAGGAAATTTGGGGATTAGAGCAATAGTAGAGAGGGTAGGGCATATGCCTTGCCTTCAGCTGACCACATTTGACCCTTGGCATCCCATATGGTTCCCTTTGGCCCTCCAGGAGTAATTCTTGAGTTCAGAGCCTGGAGGAACCCCTGAACACTGTTGGGTGTGGCCCTCAGACAAAACAAAAGAACAAAAAGAAGGTTTAATCTCTAGTATTTAGTAGATTGAGTTGGATTCAATTAAAAACTAATTAAGTCTGTATCAACTAGAGACAAGTTGTTTATCAGGGATCTGGGTCATCCTCTTCCATATCCAGTGTTCTGACAACAAGCAAAAAAAAGTTAACAGTTCTATCCCTTAATAGATGATAAGACACCACCCAGCAGGGTGGTAGGTAGGGAGCCAGCTCACAGGATCATCGAGAGTCTCTAGCTACAGGATTATGGGCTCTAAAACTGTTACATAGATCAGCTAGGTTGGGGCCCCTCATTTCCTGCTTGCTTTTCCTCCTGAGCTTCATCCTGTTAGGAGTTTCAAAGTTTCAACAATAAAAAAATTACTGATATGTTCACACACATTCATCATAGAAATGTGCAATATTTAGGATTTAAAACTGTGACTATAATTCTGAAGTCGGGCTAGTTTCCCAAACTCTGCTACATATATATTTGGGGCAGTGGGTGTGATTCAGGCAGTGCTTTCTTCTGGTTTTGCTTAATAGAGGTAGAGTTCAGGGGAGCACACAGAGGGATTTCTTTCTCTGAAAAGGGGGGGTAGTGGGCTAAATAAATTTGGGGACATCTGGATTAGAATGAGTGAGCAGGTGGGGGTAAGGAGGTTGGAAATAGGGCTGAAATTGAAATTGGTGAAGTTCTCAAAGAATGTGAACAGCTGAAATCATTTCGCCACATGTTTGAGCCACTGGGAAAGTGATCTTGACAGCATTTTTCCAGGGTGAATCTGATCAGAATTCCTGAACACACAGCAAGAACAGAACGGTGCTGCTAAGAATGTGTTTGCTCACAAATCACATCCAGGGGCTGATTGGAAAAACTCTGCTGTCATTTTAGTGTGTCAGGTCTTGTTGCATTGGACTCATGAATGACAGGAGAATGTACCTGGAGGTCATATAGAAGGGCTGTGAAAGAAGGACACAGCATGGGGGAAACACTGAGATAATAGGACACACATCTGGAGAGGGAGGAAGTACTAGAAGAATTGTAGGCTTGTCCATAAACACAGGGCAAGCACAGGCTTTAATGAAAGGTTGGGAATATAGTGGATATGTTAAAAAAAAGTCTTTCCCTTTTATCCAGCAATAGTTTCCACAGCAACAATCACATTATACTCTCAGTTCTGTGTAAAATTTGTTTTTGAAACACACATTTATTCTTGACAGTATTGACAGAGAGCAATCTGAGCAATTTCTCTGAGATATTGACAAAGAAAATATGAATTTTTTTATTTGCTTATATGTCAGTGGTCCTCAAACTATGGCCCATGGGCCACGTATTGTATTTGTATCTGTTTTGTTTCTTCATTGCAAAATAAGATATAATAAGATATAAGATAGTCAGACCCTCCAGTGGTCTGAGGGACAGTGAACTGGCCCCCTGTTGAAAAAAGTTTTGAGGACCCCTGTACATCTGATATACTTTTTGAAGTACTAGGATACTGTCCCCAGCTGTATCAAGCTGTATAAGCAGAACCTCAAAATGCACACATCCCACGACCTTCACATTGACAAGACCCTCAGTCTAACTCTTTTTTTTGTTGTTTTTGTTTTGGTTTTGGGTTTTGGTTTTTGGGCCACACCCGGCGTTGCTCAGGGGTTACTCCTGCTATCTGCTCAGAAATAGCTCCTGGCAGGCACGGGGGACCATATGGGACATCGGGATTCGAACCAACCAACCGCCTTAGGTCCTGGGTCGGCTGCTTGCAAGGCAAACACAGCTGTGCTATCTCTCCGGGCCCCAGTCTAACTCTTTTAACCTGAGGCACTCTGCTCACAGGTAATGCCACAATTCTTGCCCTATTTCTGATTGTTCTTGACTCTGCAATAACTCACAAGCAGTAACTGACAAAGGCTATCAGAAGAGTAGGTACAGTTCAGTGAAGTTCCACAATTATTGTTGTATTGGTTTTTTCCATGCTACAGTTCTTAATAAGCTACTTGCGTCCCACCCCATTTCCTTCCATATGCCTTTTGCCTTTGAATATGTGATTTTATACAGCCCAGAGATGGAGCGTGCATGCAGACTTGAGTATATTACTCTTTTAGGTTTAGTGTTGTCTCATTTCTTGTTGCTCCCATAATAACAGCCCATTGGCACAGACTTTCTTTGGAGAAGAGGAGGGAGTTGGATCACATCTCGGGGGGGGGGCTTATTCCTTGCTTATCATGCTTAGGGATCAATTTTGGCATTGTTCATGGGGACCATTTGAGATGTTGGGAATTGAACCTGGATTGTCCTATGTGCAAGGCAAGAGCCCTAATCACTGTACTAACTCTCTGGCCCCCACGATAATGATTTTTAACTTAGTTTTGACCTCCTAGCTTCTGCCTTTTCCATTATAAATATGGAGCAATGTTGAGACAGAGATGTGCCTTAGTCAAAAATAAGGGAAAAGCTCAGGAGACAAAAGTGGACTAAGTTCCTACAAAGCTTTGTAACATAATAAATGTAGTTAGGAAATGATGAATTGGGAGAGCTTATGAAGGATGGTGATTATCAAGTTGTCATAGTTTAGAGAATATATAATTTAAATATGGTAATTGTGGGTGGGAAGAGCTGGTACAGTGGGAAAGCGCTTGCCTTGCATGTGACCACCTGGCTTCATTCCACCTAGCACCCTATTTGTTCCCCCAAACCTCAATAGAAGAGATCTCAGAGTGAGTGCAGAGTCAGAATTAATCCCTGAATACCACTGTTTATTAGGTGTGGTGCTATCCCTTCAAATGTTAGTTATATTTCAGGATTATTTCACTCATTATGTGCTATGTACAGGGCTTATATTTTCAATTCTCTCTAAAAATGTTTGGATATCTGAAAAATATTTAACTTTAAGAAAGTGAAATGAAAGCTGTAAATGAAAATAACAATATGTGTTATAGAAATATGATAATTTTTTTGGTTTTGTTTTGTTTTTCGGACCACACCTGTTTTGATGCTCGGGGTTACTTCTGGCTAGAGTGCTCAGAAATTGCCCCTGGCTTGGGGGGAACCATATGGGACTCTGGGGGATCTGAGACCGCGGTCCTCCTTGGTTAGCGCTCGCAAGGCAGACACCTTACCTCTAGCACCACCTTGCTGGCCCCAAATATGGTAATTATTAACAGAGGAATTCTCAAAACTATCTGATTCATAATTCTTTCTGATATCTATTATCTGCGAGAGATGATTCTTTTTTCTTTCTTTCTTTCTTTTTCTTTTTTTTTATTTAAACACCTTGATTACATACATGATTGTGTTTGGGTTTCAGTCATGTAAAGAACACCACCCATCACTAGTGCAACATTCCCATCACCAATGTCCCAAATCTCCCTCCTCCCCACCCTACCTCTGCCTGTACTCTAAACAGGCTCTCCATTTCCCTCATACATTCTCATTATTAGGACAGTTCAAAATGTAGTTATTTCTCTAACTAAACCCATCACTCTTTGTGGTGAGCTTCCTGAGGTGAGCTGGAACTTCCAGCTCTTTTCTCTTTTGTGTCTGAAAATTATTATTGCAAGAATGTCTTTCATTTTTCTTAAAACCCATAGAGAAGTGAGACCATTCTGCATTTTTCTCTCTCTCTCTCTGACTTATTTCACTCAGCATAGTAGATTCTGTGTACATCCATGTATAGGAAAATTTCATGACTGAGAGATGATTCTTGAGTATGTTTCTTTTCCTATTCATCTGCACATCTCAGGACAGCTCATACAAAAGTTGTCCTCTCCAAGTCTCAGTGCTCCATGTGCTTTCATGTAACAATGTAGTTAAAACTGTTCTTCCCAGATGGAACCCTTACTGTCGTTCACCCTCCCTCTTTCCCCTCACTTTCTCATTCTTCTCCCTCCTTCTTTCTCACTTCCTCCTCCTCTCTCCTGCTTTCCTCCTCTTCTTCCTTTCCTCCCTGTTACACTCCCTCCTTTACTTCTCTCCTCCCCTTTCCTCCCTTTCTTCTTTTTCCACTTTCTTTCCTTGTCCTCTCTCTTCTCCTCACTCTTCCCCTTCTCCTCCCTTCTTTCTTTTTCTACCTCTCCCCTCTTATTCCTCTTCCCTCCCTCCTTACTCTCTTTCCTTCATTTTCTTACTTTCTTTCCTTCCCAATTTCTTCCTCCTCTCTTTTTCCTATCCCTTCATCAATCCCTTGCATCCTTTTTTTCTTTCCTCCTTCCCTGCCCTTCTTCCCCATTCTCCTTCCTCCTTCTCTTCCCTTCCTTTCCCTTCCCTTCCCTTCCTCTATCCCTCCAACCTCCTTGTCCTCCCTCCTTCTCTCCCCAAACAAGGTAGTGAGATTTATCCGAAGACTGTGAACTGGCTCTGCTGGCCCAGCTTCTTAAATGAAAGTTAAATTACATTTCTACAGCAATCAACAGAGAATGTTAAATTCAGCAAAGGACTCCAGGCCAGCATTGCTGGGAATAAAGACAGAGGCAGACTGTGCTGGTGTGTGAAGCTTTGGCCACTGACATGGTATCTCATGAAGTTCTCTGAGGCCCTGTTAGAAATAAGGATGGTCTCGGAGTCACTCACTACCAGAAAGTCTGATGAACTAGCATGGCAGGCAGCTAGTGGTGTGTTACCAAGGTTCTGCTATGGCGTTGTTCTGCTATGAGAAGGGAGGCTCTGGGCCCTTACACATATTTATCTGTTGGCTGGCTGTTGTGGGAGAAGATGGGAGTGACACCTGACAGTGCTAAAGGCTCCTGCTCTTAAAGGATCAAGAGGCTTCAGTGAGCAAAGAGAGTTGAAGAACAGAGTGGACTTACACTAATTCAAGACAATAACAACATTGATTTTTTTAGATATTAAAATGGTAATTTTAAATATTAAACAGGGTCAGGAGGGCCATGGTAGGAAGCGTGTCACAAATAGCAGGGCAGTGCAGTGAGGGCAGAGAAGGGACCACTGTGACAACGATAGTTGGAAACGATCACTCTGGATAAGAACTGGGTGCTGAAAGGAGGTAAAGTGATATGCATGACACACTTCAATAACAGAATTACAAAGCATCGTGTCTAAGAGAAATAAATGGAGGGAAGCTTGAGTTCACACAATGAACTCATGTATGCAAGGCATGTCGTGCTCTTCTTTTGACACACATTCCATCAGAAACCATCTAGTTTTCTATTGTCAGTTCCAGTGGGATCATACAAAATTCACTTACTTCTTTCTTATTTAAAATGTTATTTTATTGGGGTTGGAGAGATGGTATAGCAGGTAGGTTGCTTGCCTTGGACAAGGCCTTGCACAGGTTTGATTCCCAGTATTCTAGATGGTTCCTTAAGCCCCACCCTGAATACTGTTGAGTGTGTCCTGCAAATAAAGCAATTCATTTAATTAGGAAGAGATTGGCACTGAGCATGATGGGTTAGGTTATATCTTATGTTACTCAGGGCTTACTCCTACTTCTATACTCAGGAATCATTCATTACTGGTGATGTGAGGAGTCCATTATATATATGATGCCGGGAAACTCAGTCGCATGCCAGACAAGCACATTAACCCCTATATTCTTTCTTCCTATTTCATTTCAGTAAAATCAAGACTGAAGAGATAGTACAGTGTGTAGGGTGCTTGACCTGCATGTGGCAGATCCAAGCTTGCTCCTGGTTCCCAAACTCCAGGAAGAGTGATACCTGAGCACAGAACCAAGAGTAAGCCCTAAAACCCACCACATGGAGCCCCTAAACAATAATTTAATAAATACATTTTCAAAAATTAAAATCGAAAAGGACTATTTTAAACAAATGTCAATTTCATTTAACAGCTGGCCTATAGGGGTATTATAAAAGATCTATCATATATATTCCCACAATAAGATGTACCAGTCCCAGATAATCTCCAATCTGAGGATGACTTGGCACCATGTATCCTTTGCTAACTCAGTGTGGTTTCTAGTAATTCTGCAATTATTTAGAAACTGTTCACAATATGCTTAGCATTATATCCCAAAGTTTCATTCTTGATTAAAATTTTAAAATGATCAAAACCGACTATGAATTGGGAGGAAGAGTAGATTTTATTAGACATGTCTATTAGACTCCCAGGAAGCAAACTTTACTGATTTCCATTAAAAGAAACAACTAGTTCAGATACAATTCATATGTCTCTAATCTACTGCCTCAGACACTGTTCTCAGATTTGAGCAAGTTGATGTCTGGGTTAGGGAGTGTGCTTAGATGGTGCAGGGTAGAATTTGGTGCTCTTTGACGTCCTACAAAGTCATATTCTGCAGCACTGGGCAATCTTGGAAATCTACATTTTTGTTTTAATTTCAGAGTTGCTAACACAGGGTTTAGAAAAGGGCTTATCATTGTAATTTGGGTTGTGCTATACTATAAAAGGAAACAGTGACAGGATGGCCTTCTTAAGCATAAAGACTCTAGGACGTTTCCAGAGAGGCAAGAAAAATCATGCTTGTGTTGAGAGTAAGTTTTGTCAAACATCACTATGCTAAGAAATATCTTGACGTTTGCAAAATATATCAAGACTAGAAAGGGTGCATGGAAGTGAACAGCGTGGAACATATTCCTGAGAACACATTTTACAGTTAATAAAGGTGAACTCCATTGGGTAAATCTGAAGATTTAAATACACTTTCCCCCTTGGGCAATTGTTTTTGAGCCTTTTCTGTGCCCAGTAATCATAGCTTGGATTTGGCGAGGAAGCGGAGCTTCTGGGGCTGAATTTTTCAGAGCGGTCATTAAGGCTGGCAGGGGCCGTGTGAGGTCCATCCGAAGGGGCGGCCTGGAGACTTGTTTCAGAACGGGACCCTGATTACTTTTTTTTTTTTTGCTCATGTTGTTTTACTCTCATCTGTAATTTAAAATGCACTATACAAAGAGTCAACAGAGTGCCAGCTGGATGCTAGTTTAAAGAGTTTCTTTTTTCCATTTAAAAAATCTTAAATAGGACCACCAATTTTGGTGTCTGCTGCTCAGAAGTTAATGAGATGCATCTTTTTGTTGCCTTAACGTCAGTAGAAGGTGAAGTTGAAAATAAAATCACTGGTTTGGGATTTATGTGAGTTCTCTCTCTCACTCACTCTCCTTCCTTTCTCCATCTCTCTATCTCCCTCTCTTCTCTCTCTTCTCTCTCCCTCTTTCATCTCATCTACCTATAGATGAGGGAAAGCCCTTTGATTATGGGCTGAAAAGTTGGAATATCAAGGGCCCCTTGAAAGTGTTCTAAGTATCAGGTTGTCAGCCCTTCTCTTGTCCTGTTGGGGTCACAGAGAAAAGGAAGGCAAGGGAGCCCAGACTGTTCTTTCAGTGATCCTCAAACTATGGCCCGCGGGCCACATATTGTATTTGTATCTGTTTTGTTTCTTCATTGCAAAATAAGATCTATGCAGTGTGCATAGGAATTCGTTCATAAGTTTTGTTTTTACTATAGTCAGACCCTCCAGTGGTCTGAGGGACAGTGAACTGGCCCCCTGTTTAAAAAGTTCGAGGACCCCTGGAGCCTTATATCAATGAATTGCTGTCAACCACAGAGGGGCTTACATGGCACCTTTTTCTGCCTATGAAAAACAAATGCTTAGCTCTGGGTGCAATAATATCTCTGCATCTTGAGTTTTGCTCAGTGTTTTTATTCTTTTTAATCAGATGTTTTGACTTTGTGCATTTGGTTTTATCATTTCTCTGCCTTTTAGATTAAATCTTATTTTTTCTTTCAGAAGCCCTTTAATTATTTAAATGTATTAGGACCCAGTCATGACTTGATTAACCCAGACTGAGTATGACACTGCGAACTGGATGGTCTAAAACTCCACGATTGCTTCAGAAATCCCAGTTCTTTCAGAAAAGCAATTTAGCCACATGTCTTTAGTTATTAGTTTTTATTAGATGGGTAAGTTCTGTAAAATTTTATTCTTTGTCCCAGTAATTTATATTCTAGGAGTCAATATTAAGGAAATCTTACCAAATGAAAAAAGTTCCCATTCACTTTAGAACTTGGTTTATAATAAATTTTAATAACAAATATGATAAACTTTCTATCTAATAGTAGGGGAGTGTTATTTCTTTTTTCTTCTGCTCCATATTTTCAGCATCTTGTTAAATGGAATAATTTGACTTGTTCCAGCAGCTAATGAAATCTTTTTATGGATGAGACACTAGACAAGAAAGGCTTTAAATGATTTTGCAGGCACAGCTTATGTAAGAAAAAAAGGGCTCTATTTAAAATATCTCATACTTATTGATGGAATACCCTGGGACCTCACTTCCTGGCAGTATGATAAATGGGATTTCCTGAAAACCCTTCTCTTAGAGAACACTTAGTGTTGCTGGCTAGATAAACCCTGGAGCAGCCTCTTAAATGTGCAGGAGAGACGACAGGAAACCACGAGAAAGCTCCGGGGTCAAAAAGCATTTTACTTCACAAACGAGAACTATGTGAGTTGATGCGGAGAAGCCCTGGGCATGACCCCCCAAAGGCCAACATTGGAGGGCTAGAGATGAGATCTGATTCTGGGAGAGTAGATATTTCCCTATAGAAAGCCAGGCTCCTCAGGACCCCTCCTGGGTAAAAGAATGACTCATTATGCTCACCTAGTTGAGAGTAGCAAATGTGTCCATTCTGGTTTGGATATTGGTGTGATGGGATTTGTAACCTCAGGTCTACCCTTACTTGAACTCAAAAAACACACACACAAGAGGGATCCAAAGCTGGAGATGCCTTGTTGGAAGAGGCTTACCTTTTTATTATTAAAAAAATTTAGCTGTATGATTACAAAAGTGTTAGTGTTCATACTTTTTTTTTGGTAGGGGTCGTACCCAGCAATGCTCAGGGCTTACTCCTGGCTCTGCACTCAGGGAAAATTTCCGATAGGCTTGGGGATCCATAATAAGTTGCTGGAGATCAAAGCCATGTTGGTAGCTAGTAAGACAAATGCCTTATCCACTATACTATCACTCTGGCCCTTTACTTAATTAAATGTTTTACTTGATTTAAAAAATTAATATCTTTATTTAACACCGTGATTACAAACATGATTACATTAGTTGGGTTTCAGTCATAAAAAGAACACCTTCCTTTACCAGTGCAACATTCCCACCACCAATGCCCTCCATCTCCCTCTCCCCACCTCCCCGCCTGTATTTGAGACAGGCATTCTATTTCTCTCACTCATTAATACTGTCATGATGGTTGTTAGTGTAGTTTTTTTTTTCTCTAACTGCACTCACCACTCTTTGTGGTGAACTTCATATCATGAGCCAATCCTTCCGGCCTTCATCTCAATTACAATAATGTCTTTTATTTTTCTTAAAACCCATAAATGAGTGAGACTATATTGTGTCTATCTCTCTGCCTTTGACTTATTTCACTCAGTATAATAGATTCCATGTACATCCACGAATAGGAAAATTTCATGACTTCATCTCTTCCTTTGGCTGCACTTTCAGTTGGGGACACAATTATGTATGCAAACTCCTTTATAGACCCACGAGGATTCTATCTGTCACACCTGAGACTTGGCATACATTGTAATCAAGAGAATAAAGTTACATAACTGACTAATGAGTGGAGAAGATTAAATATATTTAAACCCTTGGGATATATAAAAGGAAACAAAGCATCGAAATAAGTGCTGTGGAAAAAAGTCAGACTTGAAAGACTCTTACTCCAAATAGAGTAAAGACACAGTGGATAGGCTAAACATCAGATTAACAAAGTCAAAGAATTTTGAATTGGAAGATGGATAAGAGAAAGTTACTAAAATTAGAAAGAGTTGCGATTTTTTTTTTAGGATATGCCCTAGAGTTTTGGAAGAATACAGAAACCAGTGGCAAAATTATTACCCCTAAGATATAAACATACAGACTATAAAAGATAACACATATTGTATGGCAGCATATAACTAAAATGCTTAATTGGGTTATATTCACCAAGAGTTTATTCTATTTTACTTTATGAACGTACATTGACAGATTGGGGAAGACATTGCTGCTGTATTTGAGCATTTGTTCCCATAAAACCTTGTCCTCAGGCTTTTCATTCTGTGAATAGGTATTTGGACTCTGCTGTTTCCACCTGTTCAATCTTATACCTTTGCTGGTTAGCAGCACCTGCTCCCATTTTTTTTTTTTTTTTTTTTTTGGTTTTTGGGTCACACCCGGCAGCGCTCAGGGGATCCTCCTGGCTCTATGCTCAGAAATGTAGTGAAAAAACTTGTTTTCAGGTTAAACCTGCTTTACTCCCATGAAGTTATCTCTCATGAAGTTATCTCTCTGTATATATATATTTATTATATATATTAATTTATATATCTCCTTATATATTTATTGGACTGGACATTGGATTGGATTGGACATTTTTTTTTTTTTTGCCGCACCTGGCAGCGCTCAGGAGTTACTCCTGGTAGGCTTGGGAGACAATGTGGGATATTGGGGATCAAACCTAGGTTGACCACATCCAAAGCAAATGTCTTACCCACTCTGCTATCACTCCAGTTCCTGTATATACATTTTTACAATACATTTTAACCTTTTCTTTTATTCATTTCTTTTGTTGCATAAGATTGAGTTCCTCACCTTCTACAGGCTGTTGTCATCTCTATGATAGTTGTTGCTCTCTCTTTGTTATGGTAGTCGTTTTTTCAAGTTCAGCAGAAAAACTGTTGCTATGCTGTTTTATTTTATTTTATTTTTTTAAGAGTCACTGTTAGATTCACCTGACTTGAATAGGCGCATCCAGGGCTTGGTGGATTTGGGACAGTTACAACTGTAAATATTTTTTTATCTTTGCGTGTAGTGTATCCTAATCACATGAGTGAAAGCATATTTGCAGGTATCTCCCATGGTGAAGGGGAGAGCATTGTACAAAGTTTAGCCCAGCAGAGCAAAGAACTTTGGGGAAATCCTGTTAGAACTTTGTCTACCTCATTCTTCACATATCTGCTCATTGCAGGTTCAAGCAGCTTTACAGATCTAACAAGGAACATTTTTCTGTACAAAGTTTAAATACTTAAAATAATCCTCATCAGTACTTTATTTTAATTTTCATCAAATTCCCTATATAGAAATGAGCTTCAAAATGTTTTTTAAAAGAAAATTTCAATAGCTAAACATGTAAATATTTTATTGAATCTAGAATTTTCTGGCCAAGTGATCTAGCACTTGTCTACACAAAATTTGGCTTAGAGATCACTGCTGACTGGGGACTGTTTTCAGTTCCCAGTGAGATAAGTATAAAAGGTAAAAGTAAGTATTTAGAAACTATTAACACTATTATACTTTCCAAGCAAATGACAAATATTGTTGACTAGAATGTAGACCTGATTGTATTTTGTTGGACTTCTTTAGCGAGCTACATATAATATAATCTACATACAGCTTTGTTTTAGAAGTATGTTTCGAGGTGTAATTTTATTTTTAATCAATTTTGTTGAGGTACATTTTATATTTAGAAAATACAAACAATTAAGTGACAAACATGTTACTATAACAACCACCATCATACTCAAAGTATAAAATCTATCTTTGTTCACAAAAAGTTTTCTTGTACCTTTGGATATTTATTTATTTATTTATTTTTTCACAAAAAGTTTTCTTGAGTTTTATGGTTTTATAAATGGACCTAATCACTATGTGCCTTTTTGTTTTGATACACATGTAGCAGGTCTCAGAGGTCACTCCTGGTTATGCTCAGGGCACCAGGTAGGACTGGGGATTAAACCTGGGGCATCTAGCATGCAGAGCATACACTGCAGTTTTGGGCTATTTTTAGGGACCTCATCACATGCTTTTGACATTTTGCATGACTTCTTTTTAGTCAGTCTAATAATTTGAGTGTCCACCATGTTGTTCATATTATTAATAGTCATTATCAATTATAGATAAGTAATCTGTTATAAACTACACTTTATTAAATGTCAAATGCTTATTGGCATTTGAACAGTTTCCAGTTTGGGATCATTATGAATAAAGCTGCTATGAATAAGTGAGTACTGGTTATATATTTTTCATTTTTCTTGGTAAATATCCAGAAATAGAATTGGTGGGCCATATGGTAAATGTATGTTGAACTAGATAAGAAACAAAGTTTTTTCCAAAATAATCATACAAAGTTTTTTCCAAAATAATCATACCAATTTACATTCCACTTGTATGTATGCAAGTTTCAGTTGCTACATGTCCTTGCCAACACTTGACATTTTAGTCTTTTTAATAGTTGTCATTATAGGTCTTGTCATTGTATCTCATTTTGAATTTGACTTGTACTTCTACAATAAATAATGTTTATTATTTTATATGCATTATTTTATATGCCTTTTTGTTGTTTTACTTTTGAGTCACACCTGCATGTGTGTGACCCAAAAGCTTAGGGCTTTTTCCTGGTCTGTGCTTATAGATCACGCCTGGGGGTGTTCAGGGATCCATATCAAAACTAGATCAAACTCATATTGGCAGGATCTAAGGTATGTTCCTTACCTGTTGTACTGGCTTTTATTGGCCCTATTTTATTTGCTTAATGGCCACCCAGATGTCGAATTTGTGAAGTATTTGTCAAAAATCTTTGCCCAATTTTTCAACTAGATGTTTGTCTTATTGATTTGAAATTTTTCTGTACTGTTAATACTGTTCCTTTCTTTCTTTCTTTCTTTCTTTTCTTTCTTCTTTCTTTTTTCTTTCTTTCTTTCTTCTTTCTTTCTTTCTTTCTTTCTTCTTTCTTTCTTTCTTTCTTTCTTTCTTTCTTTTCTTTCTTTCTTTCTTTCTTTCTTTCTTTCTTTTTCCTTTCTTTCTTCTTTTTTCTCTTTCTTCCTTTTCTTCTTTTCCTTTCCTTCCTTTTCCTTCCTTTCCTTTTTTCTTCCTTCTTTCTCCTTCATTTCTTTGCTTCCTTCATTCTTCCTTCTTCCTTCCATCCTTCTTCCTTCCTTCCTTCCTTTCTTTTCTTCCTTCCTTCCTTCCTTCCTTCTTCCTTCCTTCCTTCCTTCCTTCCTTCCTTCCTTCCTTCCTTCCTTCCTTCCTCCTTCCTTCCTTCCTTCCTTCCTTCCTTCCTTCCTTCCTTCTTCCTTCCTTCCTTCCTTTTCCTTTCTTTTTGCCACAACCGTTTGATGCTGAGGGATTACTCCTGGCTAAGCGCTCAGAAATTGCCCCTGGCTTGGGGGGACCATATGGGACGCCAGGGGATTGAACCGTGGTCCATCCTTGGCTAGCGCTTGCAAGGCAGACAGACACCTTACCTCTAGCACCACCTCACCGGCCCCAATACTAAATGTCCATATTGTGACAACGGTTTTTCAATAACTCATTTCACTTCTTCAACTGTTGTTCAAAAAACAGTGTTTAACATTCTTATGAGGCCATTTTTTTCCGTTTTCTCCTCTAGTCTCATAATAACTTCATTTGTTTCCTGTTCAAGAAGCTTTTTTCAATATCAAGGTCACAAATATTTCCTCCTCCACTTTATGTCTTATAAATTTTCTTTTGAGAGGGGCACACCTGGCAGTGTTTAGGGATTACTCTTGGCTTGTTCTCAGGAATTACTCCTGGCAAGCTTGAGGAATCATATGGGATGCTGGGGGTTGAACCTGTGTTGCCTATGTTCAAGCCAAATGCCCTACCCACTTTCATTGTACTATCATTTTGGTCCCTGTTGGTCTTTCTTCACTTCCTTCCTATTTATCCTTCCCTCCCTCCCTCCCTCCCTCCCTTCCTTCCTTCCTCCTCCCTCCCTCCCTCCCTCCTCCCTCCCTCCTTCCTTCCTCCCTCCCTCCCTCCCTTCCTCCCTCCTTCCTTCCTTCCTCCCTCCCTCCCTCCCTCCCTCCTCCCTCCCTACCTCCTTCCCTCCCCCTTCCTTCCCTCCCTCTGTCCCTTTCTTCCCTCCCTCCCTCCCTTCCCTCCCTCCTTCCTTCCTTCCTTCCTCCCTCCCTCCCTTCCTCCCTCCTTCCTTCCTTCCTCCCTCCCTCCCTCCCTTCCTCCCTCCCTCCTTCCTTCCTTCCTTCCTTCCTTCCTTCCTTCCTTCCTTCCTTCCTTCCTTCCTTCCTTCCTTCCTTCCTTCCTCCCTCCCCTCCCTCCCTCCCTCCCTCCTCTCCCTCCCTCCCTCCCTCCCTCCACTCCCTCCCTCCCTCCCTCCTCCCTACCTCCCGTTCTCCCTCCCTTTCTCCCTACCTCCCTCCCTCCCTCCCTCCCTCCCTCCCTCCCTCCCTTCCTTCCTTCCTTCCTTCCTTCCTTCCTTCCTTCCTTCCTTCCTTCCTTCCTTCCTTCCTTCCTTCCTTCCTTCTTTCCTCTCATAAAGTTATTCATGATAGGGTTTCAGGCATACAATGCTTCAATACCAGTGTCCATTTCCCTCCACTAATGTTCCCTTTCCCCACTTCATTTGTCTCCCACCCACCAGTCTGCTTCTATAAGAGACACTTAAAAATGTTTTCGCACTTCAGCAAGACTGCTGCTGATAGGATTTCATCCATAATGCTTTGTCACCTTTCAGCACTACATTTTTTTTTTTTTGGTTTTTGGTTTTTGGGTCACACCCGGCGGTGCTCAGGGGTTTCTCCTGACTGTCTGCTCAGAAATAGCTCCTGGCAGGCACGGGGGACCCTATGGGACACCGGGATTCGAACCAACCACCTTTGGTCCTGGATCGGCTGCTTGCCAGGCAAACGCCACTGTGCTATCTCTCCGGGCCCTACATTTTTTTTTTTTTTAATGATTTTTTGGGTCACACTCGGCAGTGCTCAGGGGTTACTCCTGGCTCTAAATAACTCCTGGCAGGCTCGGGGGACCATATGGGATGCTGGGATTCGAACCATCGTCCTTCTGAGTCTAAGGCAAACACCTTACCGCTGTGCTACCTCCCTGGCCTAACCTTTCAGCACTACTTATTTGTTGAACATTTATCTCTACAATAGACATTGCCCTCTCTCTCTCTCCTCTCCCAGTCCCTTCACATGTATTTCCTACTGAAATCCTACTGAATACCATTGTCTTTAGATATTCATTATTTTACTGCTATTTTTTATATACTGCATAGTAGAGAGATCATTCTATGTTGGTCTCTCTTCCACTGACTAGCTTCACTTAGCATGAGACTCTCCAGATCCTTCTATGTAGCAGCACATTTCATAACTTTATCTTTTCTGTCCTACTAATATTCCATTGCGTATATAAATTACAGTTTCTTATAATTATAGTTACCCAGTAAAACATTCTTGACACTTGAGTTGTTTCTAGATTTTGGCTGTTGTGAATAGTGCTGCAAGAAGCATTGGATGCAAATATCTTTTCTTTGTATTGTTTTTGGGTCCTTGGGGTATATTCCAAGAAATGGATTTGCTGGGTCAAATGAAAAGTCAATTCCTATATTTTTAGAAATGTCCACATTGTTTTCCAGAAAGGCAAGACTAGTTGACATTCCTACCAGCAGGAATGAGAGTCTCTTTTCCTGCATTCATACCAGCATTGATTGCTCTTGTTCTTTTTGATGTGTTCCAGTCTCTTTGGTGTGAGATGATATCTCATTATTGCTTGATTTGTGTCTCCCTGATGATTAGTGATACAGAACATATTTCCATGTGACTTTTGGCCAACTGTATTTCTTCTTTGAGGAAATTTCTGTTCATCTCTTCTCTCCATTTCTTTAAGAAAGTTGGATGTTTTTCTCTTGTAAAGTGCTATTCATATCTTATATATCTTTGATATTAAACCCTTATCAATTTAATGTTGCATAAATAATTTCTCCCATTTGTGCGCTGTTTTTGTATTCTTTTTATCCTTGGTATAAAAGCTTCTTAATTTAATGTAGTTATGTTTATTTATCTTTGCTTCCACTTTCTTTGACAGTGGTGCTTCATTCTTGAAGATATCATTTAGCTTCAGTGTCATCAAGGTCTCTCCCTAAATTCTCCTCTACGTACATTATAAATTCAGATCTGATATCAAGGTCTTCAATACATTTGGTTTGACTTTGTGTGTGGTGCTAGAAAGAGGTCTGAATTCATTTTTTAATGTAGCCAGTATGTGTTCTCAACACCATTGGTTGGAGGTTTTCTTTGCTCCTTTATTGAAGATTAACTGATTATATTCCTGAGAGTCTGTCTCAGGATCTTCAACTCTATCCCACTGATCTGTGAGTTTGTCTTTATTCCAGTACCATACTGTTTTAATGACAACACTTTGTAATACAGTGAAGTTGGGGAAAGTGATGCCTCTCCTCTTCAAGTCTAAGCAGTTATTTTAAGTACTTTGCTGTTTCCTCATGTTCATATATGTTCATGATTGTGAATTTTTTCTGATGTACACATATCTTGATCATTAAGGAATGACCTATGCTGTCTCTTATAACCTTTCTTAGTCTGAAGTCTGTGTTATCTGATACTAGTATGGCCACTTTAGCCTTTATGAGGGAATTCTTTGCTTAAACAATTGTCTTCAAACCTTTGGCTGTGAGTCTGTTTGCCTTGACTATTAAAAGTGCTTCTTGCAAGTAACAGAATATTGGGTTCCGTTTTTCTAACCCACCTTCCCTCTTTATCTCTATACTGGTGCATTTAGCTTTTTGTCATTGAGAGAGATTATTGCCATGAAGTTTTGTACCATTTTTTTTACAGCAGATTGGTGTGTTTGTGGGATTTATTTTGTTTTAAATTAGTCCCTTTAGTTCTTCTTTTAGAGATGGGTTTGAGTGTAGGAAGCTCCTGAGTTGTTGTTTATCTTGGAATTAGTGTATCATTTCTTATAATCTGAATGAATTTGACTGGATAAAGGATCCATGAAGAAGTGTTCATTTCACTGAGTTTATTTATTTATTTATTTATTTATTTTTGGTTTTTCGGGCCACACCCTTTAGATGCTCAGGGGTTACTCCTGACTAGGCACTCAGAAATTGCCCCTGGTTTGGGGGGACCATATGGGACACCGGGGGATCGAACCGTGGTCCTTTCCTTGGCTAGCGCTTGCAAGGCAGACACCTTACCTCTAGCGCCACCTCACCGGCCCCCACTGAGTTTATTTTTTATCATATCACAGGAGCTAGAGTGATAATATAGTGGGTAAGGCGATTGCCTTGCATGCAGCTGACCTGGATTCAATCCCTGGCATCCCATATGATTCCCCTGAGCTCTACTAGGAATGATTTCTGAATGCACAGCCAGGAATTAGCCATTAACACCACTGAATGTGACCCCCCAAAACAAATAAAAAACATTCCACATTGTCTTTGTGCCCAGAGGGTTTTTTTTTTTCAATCTGTAAATTTTAAGAATGCTCCTTTGTATATAATTTCCTTTGATTTTGCTGTGGTCAGCATACCATCTGTATCTGTTGCTTTTGTTATTCTGATTAGGATGTTTCTTCAAGTATTTTCATATGGATTCTTTTAGCTGGTATCCTTCTTGCCTCCTAGATCTGGGTACATGTGATCTCCAGTTCTGGGAATTTCTCAGCAATGATATCTTTGACTGTTGTTGCTTCTTTGTCAGGGTTGCCTTCCTGGCTTTCTGGGATTCCAATGATTCTCATATTGTAATGACCTGATAGTGGTAGTGTAGTCAGTTGTTCATTTTTTTATTTTTGTTTTTCTTTGGGGGGGGCACACTTGGTGATGCTGAGGGGTTAGTCCTGGCTATGCACTCAGAAATCGCTCCTGACTTGGGGGGACCACATAGGATGCTGGGGGACTGAACTGTGGTCTGTCCTAGGTTAGTGCGTGCAAGGCAAACTTCCTACTGCTTGCACCACCACTTTGGCTCCTAGTTTGGTCACTTCTGTTTATAGTTTTCTCATTACTGCTTTCATATCCTCTTTTTCATTGGTGATCCATTCTATGTTTTTTGGGTTCATTAAATATCCTAAACACTTCCACTCTAAATTCCTTTTCAGAGAGATTATATAGGATATTATTACTGGCTGGATCTTCAGGATTATCATCTTTACTCACTGCCTATGTGAGGATATATGCTTCTTTACCATGTTTCCTTTGATAGCCTGAGGTATGTTTTTTCCACTTCACCGTCAGCATCCCACCACGTCCAGGGAGATCTCTAGGGGAGCACTCTTGAGGAACAGAGATTGCTGCTTTGGGAAAGATTCTATCTTCTGACATTTGTGCAAAGCCTTTTGCTTTGTGTTTGTTTCACTCCTTGTATGATGGACCATTGTGGTCCTTGCCTGGGCAGTGAAGGGTCAGTGCTTCCTCAGGGAGCCTACTTCAGAGAAATGTATTGACTCTTGACCTGTTTTAGTACATTTTGGTTTTGATATAAGATGTGGACATTTAGTTGTTTAAGTAATGGTTGTTAAAAACTCTCTCTTATTCCTACTGATTTTTTACTAGCATTTTAATTGCAAATAAATGAACAATATGTGGTCCTAGGTATAAAGTTTGTATTCTGTTACATTTTCTTCACTTAAG
The DNA here is from genome assembly GCF_024139225.1 of Suncus etruscus. Classification (NCBI taxonomy): domain Eukaryota; kingdom Metazoa; phylum Chordata; class Mammalia; order Eulipotyphla; family Soricidae; genus Suncus; species Suncus etruscus. Next base: position 164,474,986 of record NC_064850.1, read on the forward strand.
TCAGAAACCACAGTCTATTCATTACTGTTGTTTTTGTACCATATCTTGAAATTTAGTAGCGTAAGTCTTCAAATTCTTGGTCAAAATTGTTTGAATATTCCATGGCATTTTTAATTCTCTATGCATTTTAGGAGTAAGATAGTTGATTTTTGATAAAACATGGGCTTGGCATACCTGTGAAGATATAAACCAGTCTTTGGAACAGTTATATCTTAATATTTTACTATTATCTATTTATTTGAAGACAGGTTTCCCCTGTTCTCTGAAAGTAGAATATTTGCATTTGGTATGGTTTGGCAGGTTGTTTTAAGTCTGGGAACACTCAAAAAATTTTCCACATAAATGAATGAACTACAAATGCAGGTGCTTACAATTACATATATTAGCATTAGCACTTTATAGGCTTGTTATTTAATCATATTCCAATTTGCTAAGAATAAAAGTGCAATACATAGCTGTCAAGATAGTAGCATCCAGTGTTGTGAAACAGCATTTTGGCAGACTACATGACCCATGAACCAGTGATTGTTACATTAGGCTGCATCATACAACTCGGGTTCAAAGCAGACGATGCCATTAAAGTTCATGAAATTTTACCATGTGGCATTTGTACAATGATATAATTGCCAAATGATGCATTTTTCAGATTTATATGACACACGATCTTCATGAAAGTTAGCATCAAGACATTTATTGTGGAAATCTTTGACAAAGAAGATGGTCCAGCATCACTCTTCAATGACATTCAGAAACTGGACAGTGATATAGAAAACCACAGGGACAAGCAGTAGGGGATTTTTCATTATAGCTTAAAATTTGCAAGATGTGCTAACGTGACATTTATAATAAATGTTGAGGATGACATTGACATTGGAAATTTTATTTTTGGCTATTTTTTACTGATAAGCACACCAAGCTCTGTACTCCATAAAACTATGAAGAATTACATTGTCAACAAGTATGGTTTGGAATTTAAGTTTTGTGTTAAGAGAGTGTATTTTGACAGCACAGAAAAGTCTAGAGTGGCCCCATGGATTAAAGAGCTTACAACAGGAGGTAAATCACTGAGAAAGTTGTGTTATGGAAAATGTCATCTGCATTAAACAGTGAGCTTAGTGATAATGTATGGGTTTAAAATTATGCAAAGGCAAAGACGTTAAAGATACTCTCCTTTTAAAATGGGAGGTCCAATTTTTCAGCTCCCTTGTGGCCTAGATAATTAGTTCACTAAAGTGAACATCTGGTTCATCCTGGAGAGTATTTATTCTAGGCAGCATCTCTCCTGGCTGCTCTCTCCAATCCATTCTGAAGAGCACCTTTGGAGCTTCTTTCAGGTTTCTGTGCAGGGCTGTAGGGAGTCTCAACAAAGACCTCATAGCACCTCACCAAAAAAGACTTACAGTAGATAATGTTCCCTTCTACTACACCTAGCATTGTTGTTACCCTGACAAACCCTCCTATAACCCTCTCACTGTTTCGCTCATTCACACCATCAACCCAGGACTGGTTTTAGGTTGCCAGCAGCCATTTACTTGCCAAATGTAGGTTCTTTTCCCTTGTGACATCTTCTCTCAAGTATTGGAAACCACTTGTCATCTGTGATTGATAAAGTGTCCTTGCTCCTCTGCATCCCTCATTTCTCTTTCTGGCAACTTCTTTGAGTTCATTTCTGGCTTCACTACTCACACTTCCATTTGGCTTTTTTCTCAGTCCTACCATCTCTGGCTCCTTTAGCTCTGTTGCATGCTCGTGCTCTCCTTTGTCCCATGCCTTTACCAGGTCCCAGTGTCTGACTTGCTCTTTTGAGGGCTTAGCATGCTACCTATGCAGTTTCTCATCTGCATGGCCTGCCAGAATCTCACTCCCTGTAGCCTGGTCCTCTCCTTCCCTGGTCTATACACTCAGACCAAGTCCCTCCCTAGAGCCTACTTCCACCCTCCCCCTTTGGTCTGTATTTATGTCCCACCTGAACTCAGGCTGTTCACTCTCTACCATTCCTATGAAAATACTGACTCTAGTGTCCTGGCTTCAGGCTCTCTCCTTTAGTTATCTCTCCACTTGAGTGCCTGAGTGAGTGTTCTTATTTTCTTTCTTTCTTTTTTATTTTTTAAAATAATATCTTTACTTAAGCACCATGATTACAAACATGATTGTAATTGGATTTCAGTCATAAAAAGAACACCCCCCCCTTCACAGTGCAACATTCCCACCAACAATGCCCCTCCTAATCCCTCCTCCCTCACCCCCTGACTGTATTTGAGACAGGCATTCTACCTCTCTGAATGAGTGTTCTTTCACGCAGAAAGCCACTGTCATCCTGCACTGTCCTCCCTATGGTCTCAGGAAGAGACCCAGACCCTGGTCTGAGATTGTCTGGTATTCTTCTAAATGACTCAGCATTTGCCATGGACCTCAAGTCTTGTTGCACAGCTGCTACCACAGGATCTGTGTTAAAGGTCACCTACCAACCTTGTGTGGAAACTCTGGGCAAGAGAGAAGTGAATGCTTCTGTCCAGCTAAATGGGTACAGGAGTGTGCCTTAATTACTAGTGTAAGAGGTGTGATAGGTTCTTGTGGATTTTATGAAGGTGCCTTATACTGAAGATCGCATTCAGTTTTTCCTGGACAGACCTCCAATTGTACCTCTTGGCTTCTGTCTCCAAATATCTTTTAGGAGTCAGCCATGGATTTCCTCTCCCAGAGCATACAGAAGCTTGCATCTTTCTTATACCTGGCTGTTTCAGGAGTTAGCGAATGTACGGGGAATGAATAAATGGATCTTTTCGTGTTGCAGAGCTGAATCAGTGGTGTTGAGCCCTTGATGTGCTGTGACTATCAAGGATCCTGTAGCAGTTTAGTTGATGCTTTAGTAGATCTGAGTAGAATAAGGTTCTTTACTGCTCCCAGACTCCTGGGTGATGTGGGTATTTCTGGGTCAAGAGCCATACTTTGGATAGCTAAAGATGAACTCCTTCCCCATCCAGATAGAGAGGGGACATTCAGATTCAGCCACCCACCCACGGTAGGGTCAGCCCAGCTGTCATCTTTTCTCTAGAATTGGTGCAAGGGCATTCTAGGAAGCCCTGCCATGTCCGCACAGGAAGAGCTTTTGCTTCCTGCTGGAGGATGTGGTCTGGTTCCCAGCCCATCTACAACCTCCCTTCCTTCTCCTGGGAAGAGTTATCATTGGGGTGAGGGTCTATTTCAAGGACACTGAGTAGCTGATGAAGCCTATGCCAGATCATAAAGTGACTCCACTGGCTGGTCTGCATGGCCCTTCTGGGGCTCATATTCTGCACAAGACCTTTGAAGGTCCTCAGTACTTCTGTCCTTTAATAGAGATGCAGGAATGGCTAAGGCCTACCTCTGAAATTTTGTCAGTAGTCTAAGCACCTTTATAGTAGAAAATATGTGAGATAATAATAACTCTGGATATCTTCCCACATATCAACATTGTTCACATACTTGTCAGTTTTGAATGGTTTTAATAGTTACATTCCCTATGTTTCCTGGATAAGTTCACATGGAGCCATTCCTCTTAGACTGGGCACTTGATCTCCAGGTTTTTATTCCATTATATTATTTTATTTTCTTAATTTTAATTATTTTGGGTCAGTCCCAGTGGTATTCAAGGCAGGGGTTACTCCTGATGGAGTTCAGAAGACCGTATGGTACCAGAGATCAAATCCTTATCTGTGTACAAGGCAACTAGCCTACCCAATGTATTATCTCTCCAGCCTATATTTTATTTTACTTTTGTCAATTTTTGTAGCGCTGCTCTAGGTAATGATTGGGGGTCTTGCAGTGCTGAAGATCACACCCAGGACTTCATGTATGCTAGTCTTGTGATCTGCTACTTGAGCCATATCCTTGCCCCTTTTTCTGGGTTTTAAACAGTGGAGCGTTGTTATCACAAATTATTTCTATTCTATCTCTATTGTTGCTTGCCTTGGACAAACTTTTAAAATCAGTAGCTCCTGTGCTCAAGCTTTGGTGCTTATGTACAGCCCTGTTGTACTTTGATATCTTTCCATTAGAATATTTCTTCCCACAATTGTAATAGCAAAATTTATTGTCTGATACCCCCACTAGATTCTGAGTTCTAGAAAGATAGCCTTTCCTCTATCTTTTAATGTTGGGGTCCAATTTATGCTCAGGAGGCCTCATTCAGGACTACACATGGCAGTGGTGGGGGGATCATGTGGAGCTAAAAATTGAAACCTTGTATTGTAACATGCTACTTAATTATCTCATACTCCCCATCTTTGTCATTGCAATGTTCTCTATACTTGGAGGGCTGGCTGGCTGGCTGGTATAAAGCCAAACTGGTTAATGAATAAACAAATATTCTCCATTCTTCCCTACACACAAGAACAGAGGAGCTTCATACAGGCTCTAGTTACCTACATACATTTGACCCTGGAGACTACAGAAGGAACACACCATTGGGCAGCCTGTGTCTAGTGGCAAGCTGGGGAAGAAACCCAATTTGTTCTATTTGATATACCAGCAGATGTGGATCAAGGGAGTGTATGGGAGTGGAAGATAGGGACAGACAGGGACTTGGCTGTGAGTGGGCACTCAGTAATGGGAGATGGGACACAAGGACATTGGCTCTGCAGGAGGCTTTCTCACACTTCCTGACAGGTGTGCTGTGGCCTGCACAGCTGAGTGCTCTCATACTTGTGCTCTGCCTGCTTGTGATGGGCTCCTTCAGCAGTTTGGCTCCTTTGGTTGGATCACTGAACTCATGGGAAATTGGCATGTTGGAAACACCTGTGTTTGGAAAGCAGCATGTGGACAAGTGGGCCATACCATTGGCTTTAACTCTGGACATCACTCTTGAGCACCTTCTCTCTTCCATCTTTCTGTTGAGACAAGGCCTGCCCTTTGGAACAGAACATGCCCACATTGAGTCAGGATTTGTTGGGGGAGAATCAGAAAGGATTTGGGGGCTCTTTAGAACCCTGTTGATACAGAACACCATCCCCACCCTCGCCTGTCCTCTATGCTGAAAGACCAAGTGAAGTTATGCTAAGTGGGGATATTTCTCTTCAGTTCAGGAAAGTCAGTGAATAAAGCTGAGGGATAGGATAATAAATTACTGATTACAGAGTGTTTCCCCATGAATCATGGTAGAGAAAGTATAATCATTTTTCACAATTTAGAGATGTCATGACCAGCAGTGGGAAGACTTGGCAGCTTCCAGACACTGGAAATTCCTGATGTTCTGGGAACACCCCACACCCCGCCATTCTACACCCACATCGCTTTTCCCACTTGCGCTGTTTCATGTATTGTGTTGCAAGATTATGGATTAAACATTTTCCTAAATTTGTGAGCTTCTTTGAGCTGAAAAGAGAATCTGAATACTACGAGCTCATGATAATACATGTGGCATGTATAGAAAAATAGAACATATTTTTATACTTAAAGCTAGTGAATTTTATTTCTCATCTTTTTAAAAAAAAAAACAAAAAACTGTTCATCATTTTGGGGGCATTCCCTTCAGGGCTTAAGGCCCACATGGGCTACATTTTATAATTCTCAATGGACCATGTAGTGCTGCCAGAGATGGTACCCAGGGTCTTGCATATGTTAGGGATATGCTTTACCACTGAGCCCCATTACTGGTTCTCCTCAAATCTTTATATATAAAGAAACTTATATTTTTTGGGGGTGTTTGTGGGTTTTGGGTCACATCCAGTGGTTTCGGGGCTCAGTCCTGCCTTGGCATCAGAGATCTTTTCTTGTGGTATTTAGGATCATACGCAGTGTGGGAAGTTGAACTGGAGTCAGACATAAGCAAAAAAGGTGCCCTACCCTCTGTACTACTTCAGTTTCCCAAGTAAATTTTCTTGATATTTTTAAATCAAATGATTTTCTTGTGCTGAAATTTGAACATTGTATTATGCTCACTTTTCAGTCTGTTTCTTTTATTCAGTGTTGTTACGTGGAATGAATACTGCCAGCTTCCCAAGAAGTGAGAATTTGGGGAACATTTTTCTTTAAATTTTCCATTGGGAAATCTTTCAAGTTAAATCCTGTTTCCCTTAGATATTTCCTTACCATCTATATAATTGATCTACTTTTTGAATTTTGCCATTTGAATGCCATATTGTACTTGTTCTATCCAGTCCTGGAGCAGTTTCTATGACGAACTAGTTCTTTTAACAGAGAGGGATGTCTAAACCAAGGTTTTCAGAGTTAAAAAGGAAAAAGAAAGGGAAAAAGAGAGAGACAGAAAGAGAGAGAATCAAAATGCCTACCCTAGAGACAGGCAGGGGTGATTGGGTGGGAGGGAAACTAGGGACATTGGTGGCGGGAAACGTGCACTGCTAAAAGGTTCTCTGACTGAAACTCAATCACAAACAATTTTGTAACCACGATGCTTAAATAAAGTAATTTAAAAAAAACACCAAGGTTTTGGATGTTAGGTGTGCTCTTGATAGTGGGAAATCATAGTTTCCTCCCTTCTTTTAAAGCACATAACTAACATACAAAGATACAATTCCCTATCTCTATAATATATGTATGTATTTATCAAAACTTGTAACATGTATTGATCTGACCTATTTCTGCCCATTTGCATAGGTATCAGTTTTCCTCCCTTTCAGAATTAGAACTTTTGCTTTATTAAAGAGAAATCAGACACTTATTAGCCACATTATGTTTACTTATTTACTCAATTTCAGAACACAGAATGAATTAGTTTGAGTTGCTAGGTTATGTGACTGTGGGGAAAAACTAACTAGAGAATAACAATCATTGTACTTCTTTCTAATTTCTGTATAGTATCTAGGCAAGATACTATTTCTCAAAGTTACTCAGTTTAACTGCTTTCTTTTCCTTCCCTCTGTGGTGTGTTTGCTATTCATTTGTAATATGGTGATTTATTACTTTTTGTATTTTATTTTGAGTTTCACATCTAGGTTGATTCTGTTCATTTTTGATATTTGAGAAACATGAGCTGGGTTTTATTTTTTCTTTATTTTTTTGTGTTTTTTGGGTCACACCTGGCAGTGCTCAGGGTTTACTCCTGGCTCCATGCTCAGAAATTGCTCCTGGCAGGCACGGGGGACCATATGGGATGCCGGGATTCAAACCAATGACCTTCTGCATGAAAGGCAGACGCCTTACCTCCATGCTATCTCTCCAGCCCCATGAGCTGGGTTTTCAAAAATCAAATTTTATAGGGGATGGGGAGAGACCTAAACAGACTGAGTGCATGCTTTGAATGGCATGTGTAAGATCTGGGTTCTATCTCTGGCATCATCTGCTCCCCTGGGCATTCAAGTACTGTACTAGGAGTAGCCCTGAGCACTGTCAGGTATAGGTACCAAACAAAAATAAAGCAAAGCAATACAAAAAGGCTTATCTTTCTTAGGTCACTGTCAAATATATTTCCTTCCGTTCATTTCACCTGTTTCACTCACACTCTGCAGAGTTATGTACCTTGACTGTTGTTTATATATAGATGTTTTATATATACTTTTTAGTTTTAAAGCAAGCATCAATAATTTCTAGGAGGGTTTTAATAATAATAATAATAATAATTTCTAGTATACTAAAGATACTGCTATTTAGCTTATTTTTATTTAATAGAATGTCCAAAAAATCACTTATCAGTTCTCAGTCATTCTTCCTCATTCTTCTTTACAGCAACATTGTATTTCCTTGTGTGGATATACCGTAGTTTATTTAACAGTTCTGTTGAGTGTAGGCACTTAAATTGTTTCCAGTATATTACAATTACAAACAATGCTTTAGGGAATAGCCTCTTGTATGTCTGTCTTATTGTCTGGATGTTATCAGGGAAAATTCCTAGAAGTAAAAGACAAGTCAAAGATGCCTCCACAGTTAATTTCCCTCCAGATATTATGGGAAGATCATTTAAATAGGGCACAATTAGCCAGTAGTGACCGTGTGTGCTGAAGATGGTGGATGGTGACAATGTTGGCATACAGTAGCTGTAGAGATGGGCATAAGTGGTTCTCTGGGAGAGAGGAACTTGACAGTTTGTCATCACCTCTCCTTCCATACAGTACAGTGGAAAGAGTGCAGAGCAGCAATGGATTGGGGAAGATGGCTTTCCCACACCACATGCCACCTGGGGCACATATGTTCTGTTGTTCATGGTAGCAAATGGAATGATTTCCAATCTCTTATTTTAGGAAAGAAACATGGTCTGGGAAGGGGACTGGGTTAAAAACTTCTGGAGTTGAGCCCTGCTGAGTTTTATTGGTCTGATTCCTAAGCAGGCATTTCATTTAATCTCCCTGAAGAATGAGAATAATAAATATTAATGTATGGAAAGCACATTTCATGGCGTCTGGTAGAGCTGATACAGTTGGTCTGAGGAGTAAATAAATCATAAGTGGAGTTGTACACAGTGAAAGAAAGTTATTTCCCTTCTCCACTCCCCAATCTTGTTAGATTTATTTGAAATAAAAGAGAAGGATTCTACATGAGAATGAGACTTTATTTAAAATGTTTATAAAAATAAGCTGTTTCACTTCAGCCTTTGACAGCAGAGTTAAGGGTATGAGGTGTGGGTCTGTGTCTCATTTGAGTTTTCCACTTTTCACATCAGGGTGTTCTTTTGGTGCATTTTGGAAGTGGGCATTTCAAGTTGGTTACCAAGAAGTTGAGTAAACCACAGCTAGTGCATCTGTGGTCTCCTGGGACAGATTCAAACTGAAGTTGCAATTGTCTTTATTAATGAACGGGATTGGTTGGCTTAGTTGCAGTATTTACTGGTGCTTTTTCTTGTACCCAGAATAAAGCAGTATTCTTCCAATTTTCTGCTGAGATTCTAGTTGCTGTTCTAGATCAAGCTTGGAGGACAGGAATGTGCTGCCAGGACATGAAAGGACTTTTAGAGGCTGGAGAATTCTCCATGGTTAATCCAGCCTTGAATGGATTGAGTGACATGCTATTTTCACCTAAGGGTGTCATGAAGGAATCCAGAAACACAGAACATAGGAATATGGTCTTCCTATAGCACTCGGAGGTTTCTCAGACTGATGAATTGTCATTAACGGTCTAAAGTCATCAGCAGCAGAGTCAACTTGTATTTCAACAATTTGTCTCCATATCGATTTTGCCTCCTCAGCTGTATAGGCCTCCGTGGACATTTTCCATTTCTGACACACTGTCTTATAGGTATTGAATTTGCTTCTGGGGTAGGTCATGGGATTGCCTTCATCAGCAACTTTTGCCTCATTTTAATTCACTCTTCCCAAATTGAATCCTTTAGACAGAAAAGTCTGGCAAGCCAGTAAGACTTTGCAGGCAGAGAAAACTGGGAGAAGCTCTGGGTATGTTGTCACATCCTTGTCAAGGTCAGGTGGAGGAGAGGTCAGAGGAGGAAAGCTGCCAGGCACATCCTGGCAGGTTCACACACAAGCTCAATTCACGTTCTTGATCTGAAATGAAACGGGCCCCCTGCCATGGTCTCCTTGAGTCCAGTGTCAGTGGGTGTTATAAAAATTGTTAGCTGTATTTTATGCTCCCTTGAAGCCAGTATTGAAAGATGAACTATCCTTGCCATTTCTCTAGTGCATGGCCTTTTCTCTTTCTCCATAAAAGCAGATGATTAGAGGGAATGCCTGGGTAGAGAGAGACTAGAGAGGTTCCATCATATGAAGTGAAGCATGTGTGATGCTTTGATCACGGGAACTGCCTTTTCATACAGCACTGGCAGCTTCTTCTCCTTCCTGTAGAGATGAATTTCTAGGAAAAACTTCAGGGTTCCACAGTTAGAGTCTATAAGGAGAGTGCCCTGAGGGCTTTATATGCCCTTTAAACTCAGGAAGGCTGGAGGCAGCTCCTCATCCATCTACCTCTATTGAAATGTTGTTGAAGTCTTGTTTTCTTAGCTTTATTTTGGAAATGTTTTGATTGTGCCTTCCTTCTACTTGCTAAGGGATTTAAAGTTCATATAAAAGTAACATTTTGAGTAACAATGATGTGCATGATGGAGATATTAAAGATCATTGTGTATCCTCCTGTACCTTCACCTCAGGGATATAAGCAACAGTCTTTCAGTCTACCAACACCCACATGACTTTAGGCTTGGTCTAGGATGTGTTTAGCTTAGAGTGATAATAGTGTCTGGGTAGGTTAGTCAGGTCAAATTTGTTGCCTTTGTTTTATCCATATCAGCTAGTTTCATTCTAGAGAGTAAAGGGGAACTGGTGTGGTTCTTCTCTTTTCTGTCATTTCCAAAATCAGGACTGGCAGAGGTGGGAAGCAGAGGGGAAGGTTCTAGCTTCAGGAAATGTGCCACAAATATGACAACAGTTAGCCAATATTTCATGGTGGCTGATGTAGCATAATTTATAATAAAAATCTGAGAGAAATCTCATGTTTAATTTTACAATTTTAAGATGAAATTTAACAAATGATTTAATGGATTATGATGACATTTAGCATTACTTTTAATGTACCAGCTTGGAAAAATGTAGGAGGATATGGTGTATCTGTTTGCCTTTTTTTTGCACTCAAAATGCTGATTCCTCTATTCAAGACATCGCATGAGTGTTTCTGTCAGACTTTTTTTTCTTCCAGATTTTTCTTAAGAAACATCTTTCATTTAATCTCACTTTGCAACAACATTGATGAGAAAAGTAAACAATTCCTTGCCAGGTGACTGTAGAGTTTGCATGTTCTCCCCAAGACTATGTGGGTTTTATGGTCACTCTGGTTTCCTTCCAGGTGCCTAAGTTTCACAGGTGTGTATCCACATTGTTCAATCTGCCTGAGTGTGGTTTTTGTGAGTGTGCGTCCACTTCTCCAGGATTGGACCTTACATCTGCTGGAATAAGCTCTGACCAACATTGAACTTGTATTAGAGCAAGTGGTTTGGAAATGAATAAACAAAAACAAATGATTATTGAATAGCAGTGATATGGGTGCTAAGAATCAAGTCAAAGTTGGCTACATGTAAGGTTCAATAAAATATTAAAATAATAAATAGAAATGTGATCAAGTAAAGGACAGATGTAGGGCTGGCTGGAAGGAGAGCTAAAAGTGAGAGGAGTGCATGCTAGGCATGAGGGTCCAGAGGTCAACTCCTGTTACCACATGGCCTCTGAGCACAATTGGTTCTAGCCTTGGTGGTGTCTAAGCACTGTTAAGATTGAGCAGCATTACATTACTGGGCCAGAATCATAGAGAACAGCTCTCGCTCATATTTCCAAGCTGTCTACTGGTCTCAGGTCAAAATTGTGTTCCATGTTTAACACCGGGAATAGACTTGATTCCTTCTGGCTTCACTACACCACTTAGGTTTCGCTTTTTTTTTTTTTTTTTCTAGTTTGCAAAGTTCTAACACAGGTCCACTTATTTCTGTTCATTCTTCCAACCCACCAAAATGAGGAAGAGTGGAGAGGAAAATACAGCCCATTCTTTATGAAATCCACAGAATGAGGAAGAGTGGAGAGAAAAAGACAGAGGTTGGGGATTGTTGGGAACAGTTCTGAAAGCTACTCAGTTTCAGCTGCTGAGTTCTCTGGAGGTCACCTCAGTTTCTTCTTGCAGCTGCAGTTTATGCCTTACACTCATTGTTCTACAGCCCCTAACTTTACAGAGCACCTATATCAATCAATTTCTTCTTTTCGCTTTTTGCTTGAAGCCCACCCAACGTGCTTATCAGCTTTAGCTTTCTCTCACTGAAGAGTTAAGGATTGTTTGGATTTGTGAACAAAAATTGTGTCTTGGGTGGGAAAATAAAAATGAGGAAGCAATTTTTAAAAAATTTGCTTTTCCATAGAAAAATTTCCAGTGACATTTTTTCCATAGAAGCTAAAGCAGACAACATTTCCATAAACAGTGAATGAGGGTCCTTACTCCCAACCCCCACCCCAATCTCTGCCAGGCCTGGGACATAACACCTGTGTGTCAGGAGTTCTTAACGTGCAGTCCTTTGGATAAAAGAAAACTTTCTATTTTTAATTATTTTTAATTTTGGGGTCAGACCTGGCTGCATTTAACGCTTATACTTGGCTCTGTGCTCAGGGATCACTCCTGGAGGGCTTGGGGGACCATATTAAGTTCCTGAATTGAACTGGGGTTGGCCTTGTGCAAGCAAGCACCCTATTGTTCTGGCTCCAGGAAATAGAAAAATGACTAAATATGATTTTATTAAAAGATAGGTTTTTCATCTAGACCATATTATCAATATTTACCATCTAGGGATTATGGGTAAGTAATTTAAAATGCAAAAGATCCAAAGAATTAAGAAATAAAAGTATCAACTAGATGATGTCATTCTCAGTCTCAGAGGTGACTCAGCAGTTGTTAGCCCTGTGCTCAGTGCTGACTCTTCCCCTTTGATTCTGCTGTTGCTACCATTTGGGAAGAAGGTGGAACTAGACTGGGCTGCAGTCTTCTGAGGAGCCAGCTAGTTCTTTCCTCCTGCCTTTGGCTTCAGCCCTTTTGCTTTTCAGACTCCTCAGGTGGCATGTTAAAGACTGCAGTCTCTGTCAGGAAGTGTGCAGAGTCTGCCCACAGATGTTGCCATATCCAAGAACACTCAGTGTGCACCAGCAGCCCGAGGGCCAGTACTTTTCCAGTGTTTTCCAGGCCCCCTGCAGAGTTAATGGGGCCTCTGTTCCTGTTGAACTCCCTTCATGGGGAGCAGTGAACAGTGACAGGTAAGCTGGCTCTTGGCCCCCTGCATAGTTATAATTAACTGTGGGTCTCAACCAAATCCTTTACTTATGCATACTTTTCCATCTTTTACATGACCTTTGATAGTCTGTGATTAATGAACTTCTGACAGTGATTGGAAAGGAGTATTTTTTTCTGACAAATGTGAAAGGTTTCTGAGAGATCTGGGTTTGGGTTGCAGACTACCAACTCTACCAGGTCCGGAGTATATAATGTGGATATACTGGTGGTGTCCCTTCTTTCCTTGAAAGAGCAAGAAAAGAAAGTTGATTGTAATGCATTGAGAGATATTTTGAAAAAAGATGGCCTTTAACAATTGTTTTTATTTACTAATTCAAAAAGTTTTAATTGCAGTTCTATGGTTTACAATATTGTTAATAGTGATTTCTCATGTACATAATTCTAACACTGCACCCATCACCTCTTTCCCGCAAGTGCCTGACTACCTCTTCCACTCTTCCCTGCTTGCTTCCAACTTGCATGCAGGTGACCTGGGTTAGATTCTGGTACCACATATGGTTCTCCCAAACACTGCCATGAGTGTTCCTTGAACATAGAAAAAGGAGTATTTCACAAGTATAGCCAGATGAGGCCCAAAATCTATGCCTCTATAAAAACTCATACAAAAATACATCGCTATGTCACAGTAAAAATAAAATAGGAGGATGAGTGGTAGAAATTATCTAGTCTGTAGCTTTCCAACTTCAAAGACCTCAGTGTTCCTTTGGAATACATTTTGAGGAAGGGTAGGTATACCTATCAAAGACAGCAAATTAAATGATCAGGGCAAAGAGCACCCTCTTTTACTGCCTTTCTCTGTTGCACTGTGGCTGCACTAAGCTTTATGGAAAAGTCCTGCTTGAAACCAGAGCTAAGTGTACACTCCAACGCTTGTCCCTATGATGCAGAACCACAAACATGAAAATACCCCCCTCCTCCTGTTTTGAGGTTAGTTGACACAGTGACATTTAGTGCTGGTAGTATGAGCTGGAGAAAGTCTACTCTTGCATGTTGTTTTGTGACTCAGAGGATATCCCCCTTAAGGAGGATTTTGTGTTGCCTTATTTAGCACCTGCACTGTTGGTTCTATAGGATAGCAAAGAGAAGAATTGAAAAAATGTGAGCAAGGCTAGATGGAACATGGGGCTATAGTTTCAGTCCAACTGCTAGGGAAATGGGAAGTGAGATGGAAGGAGCAGAATGTTTGGGGAGCAAAGAAGTTTGAAGAGAACAGCTGCCAAGATACGTTTGACTCGGATGGGAGAGACAGGTGGAGAAAACCTTGAAGATATTTTGTTGTACATTGATTCCTGTTTGAGAGATTTCAATATGGATTTAAATAGCCTTTGAAGATTAATTTTATATATTGCTTTTATTTAAAATAAATAAAGAGCTATGCAGAGGCACAGGTGTGCAAGTCACTCAGCTTGGTTTGAGTCCTTCTGTTGGTGGCTAATTATGTAGATCTGGTAGAAGGTATAATCTTAATCCACGGGTGGATTATCTGCTAGAAAGTGCATTTTCAAATATGGTGTAGAACACTGAAGTAATAAACTTCTGTATAGAACATTGAGTGTTTATAAGATTTTACATAAATTCAAATACCAACGGTGTCTCAATTCTACAGGATAAAGCAAGGATTGACTTTTTTTTGTTATTTTGGTTTTGGGTCACACCCAGCAGTGATGATAGGCTATTCCTGGCTCTGTGATTGGAGGATCAGTCCTGTGGGGCTCTGGGTAACCATATGTTGCTGGAGATTCATTCTGAGCTTTCATGCAAACTGTGCACTCAACCAATTATTTCTCTGGCTCAGGAATAGCTTTTGCATTTACTTTTATAAGTAGAACTGAAATTGATTCTATAGACTTTGAATCTCTCTAGCGGGCAGAGAGTGATGTGTCTGTTCTGGAATTGTTTGCTCTGTGAATCATACCTTTTCATTCTTGAGTTCTCTGGGAGAGATCCTAGAACTTGGTACAGTTAATTTAGGTCATGACATCAGGTTCCAGAAATGACCAAGGACAGGATTTTGTTTTGCTTATTCATATGCTATGTAGCAGGCAAAGATGGGAGTAGATTAATTAGAGCCTTAAAATCAGTGTTTCATGTGCTGTTCATTTTATTAGTATATTAGCCATTTTTTAATATTGTGATGGCATAAAGAGTCTTGAACTGTTCTGCAGGATATTTTCTAGAATTTCTCAAGAGACAATCATTATATAATTCACTGAAGGTGGGGGAAAGAAGATAGGGACAAGAGAAATGAGCATCTGGCTCTTATTCCTCCTCTTCACATGTACTTATTTTAAGGGTTCTTTGCTGTGAGACTACATGAAAGTAACATTCATGGGGTATGAATGACGAGCTGAAGGAATTCTTTTCAGAGGTATTCTTACATTTAATGAAAACTTGCAGATTCACAAGAATATCTCTTGATGAGCTGAGAACTGGATGTGGAACCTTGAGAAACAGAATGAGTAGTGAAGGCGAGGTGGGTAGCTTTGGCTTCTTTTTGGTTGATTTTTCTTAACTCCTGGTCCCTTCATGGTTCTGTCCAAGATAAATGAAACAGAACTTAAGCTTTATAAAGTATGTTTTTGGACAGAATACTGGTCCCAATGTCACCTACCTGGTCATATTCACTATATGATAATCATGTGTGCCACAATAGTCACGGGTCATTGAAGAGAAGATTGACAAACTGGTGGGAACATCTAAGTAGCACAGCAAATAAGCACCTCTGCTAAAGGCTCTGTCCTGCCTTCCACACTCTATGGCTTTGTGCTGCAGCAAGGGGAAAGACCTAGTTCAAGTTTTTGAACTAAATACATTCCTTTGTTACTGTTTGGTGGAAAATGTTCCCCTTTGAAACTCCAGAATGGCTTAGACAAATGATCTGGGTGACATGGTCAAATCAGTCTGTATGCACCTTCTCATTTATGCAACCCCCCCAAATCTTCAACTATATTTTAGTATTTTACAACAACAGCAAATACCTCACAAAGGCCTTGACTTGTTTAAGCTGCATTATGTGCATTTAAGCTGCATCATTACCTATTGAGGTGAATTTGTCAGATTTCTCCACTATGAATTTATTTGTCCCTTCCCCTTTTAATATTGCTCTCCTTGGGAGCAAATCTATTTGTGTAGCACACAGCGCAGGGGTGGTGAGGACTTGTGCTTCTTATTTTTGTTTATTTTCCCCTTTGTATCTGTTTAGTCCATCATTGAAAACACCATAGAATGTGGATATTATTTTGTACCTTCGGTGCTAATCCAGCACAACAAATTGAACAAGGACTTTGTAGCCATTCTTCACTATGCAAGCAGAATGCATGCTGATAAGCACTAGGTTTGGTACTTTGCCATAAAGTCCTGCCAGACCCCGTTTTCAGAAAGATTTTGGGACCATGTATTGTACATGGACAGTGGAATCCTGTGCATGGCATGGTTGCCATGTCTTTGCAGTGGCTGTAGGTGACCATGGCACGTCTTCTATTCTGTCATACTGTCACTCAAGTTGTGTATTTAGATGATTAATTCCCTGTCATGGGATCTGAGGTAAGTCTCTGTGCACCTGTGTTGGATTATTCAGATCAAGATGTTAAGTCATAGGACTGAGGGCTGCTGTGGAGTGTGAATAAGGGGCTGTCTCAGAATCTCCAAAGTGGGATCTAAGATCATCACAGGCCCTACTTGTCCTGCCTGCTCTGCTTCAGCTTTTGCGAGGGAATGCAGAGTCTCTCTGAATGCTGGCTATGTTTGAGGCAGGGGAGAGGGGGGTGTACACCTGTTGGCCCCTCAGGAGCTTCTCTTTCCAAGGGGAAATCTCTCTGCATTGCTTAGGGTCCCATATGCTGTGCTCAGATTGAAACTGGATCTTTTTCATAGAAATATGTACTCAGTCCTCCCTTGAGCTTACTCTCGGACCCTCCCTGGGAGTGGCAGTGCAGGTGGTAACTCTCAAATCATAGCCCACAAGTGCTAAAAATGTACTGGGCCTTCCAGAAATAAGGTCTGGCAGGGCTTATGGCAAAGGTGATAACTGTAGGAAGATGCCAAGAGATGAGAATGAAGGGACCAGTGAGCCGGCAGCAGGGCCTTTCTGGTGAGTGAATGAGAAGCAGGGGAGGTACCATATTTTCTGGCGTATAAGATGACTTTTGAAACAAAAAAAAGTCAACCAAAACCGGGGGTCGTCTTATACGCCGAGTATATCCCGAACAATGTTTCAATATGCCGCTAAAGGAAAATTGTCTGAATATTGCCACAGAACGAATTTTCCAACTCGATCCTGCACCAATCACTGCCAGGCTGCTCGGACTGCCTCTCTGACTCAGCCAATCCAAGCAGGCTTTTGTTGCATGCAAATGAGACACTGTTCTACACCAATCACTGCAATGCGGTTTTTTATTGCGAATATTCCGTAAGTGAAATCCCTTATGCTGCCCTGCCTCACCCCGACTTTGTCTCCTGCTGCCCCCAGGTCAATTGAGTTTGAGACCCCTGCCCAAAACTATGTTTTAACTGTAAAATTAGGAGGTCGTCTTATACGCCGGAAAATACGGTACCCTTCTTCTGGTGCTCCTGGCTTCTGCCCTGTTGGCACCACTGGCAGCCCCTTTCTCTTCCTGCTGGGAATCAGCATCTTTCTGGCAGCCATGCGGTTCCCATATTCCCGAAGGAAGAAGGGACTCTTTGCTAACCTACCTCTAGTCTACAGCAAGTACACATGGGAAGGGTTGATCTTTTTTTCCTTTTCCTTTAGATTCGGTTTTTGGTTTTGGTCCTCACTGGCTATGCTCAGAACTTGCTCCTGACTCAGTGCTCTGAGCTTATTCCTGGCAGGGCTCAAGGAACAATATGGGGTATCCAAGATCAATTCCGGGTCAGTCACATGCAAGGCAAATGTGTTACTGCAGTTACTATCTCTACAGCTCTCCATTTGAGTCTCACAGGGAGAACAAAGCCTAGCCGTGCTAAGGTTGGCTGAGCCTGCATTTGGACTCTGGCTGGGCTCATTCCTAAATATTTGTATGGATGCCCTCCTGCTTTGATAGTGGCTTGGCTTGGTATTCCATGCTTGCCTGGACTACAGGCCTCCACTAAGAAAATTTGAGGATTTAGAGATTCTTGGCGGGTTTAGGATTTCTCATGTATATTTTCCCCAGGTTCCAAATTTGCTTTTCTGGATCAGCCTGGGAACTTACCCAGCAGGCAACATTGCTTTCATAAGGATGTACACTTCTTTTTTTAAATACCAAATAGCTAACCTACCAATAAATCCTTGGAGTAAGGATTGGGGCTTTTGTAAGAAATGTATAGCAAGAAAAGACTGATACAGTGGAAAGAGTCCTGTGAGTAGGATCTGCTGAGTTCACGATCTCTCCTAAATCACAGATTCCAGAAATCCCATCTCTGACTTATGTTTTCATCAGACTGATTTAACTTCCACAAATCAAGTTGGCTTAGATGATCCCTTTCAGGGGCTGGAGAGATAGCACAGCAGTAGGACGTTTGCCTTGCAAACAGCCTATCCAGGATGGATGGTGGTTCGAATCCCAGCATCCCACATGGTCCCCCATGCCTGCTAGGAGCGATTTCTAAGTGCAGAGCCAGGAGTGACCCCAGACCACGGCCGAGTGTGACAAAAAAAATTCCCTTTTAGACCCCAAGAACTTACCCATTATAAACAACATATAAAAGAGAAATAGCTTAGTAAAATGTCAGTAATTTTATCAAACCTTTTGCTTTGCCTTTGTTTGTTTGTTTGTTTGTTTCATAAAATGGCTGCCATAAAGGACCCTGCTCTACTCTGGCCAGTGACCAGTGGACTTGCTCACAGCTAGATGCAGTTGTGCCTTGGAGGAGCCCTCTGGAGGCAAGGAAGGAGATTCCCTCCAGCTGCCTTTTCTCAGTTGTCTTATCTTGCCTTTATCATATAGTTAGGAAGAAATTATTTTCCATTACCTCACCTTATCTGTGGCTGACCCTAGGCAAACCCCAGGAGTTTGAAAGCAGGGAAAAATCCTAATCTGCTTCTTCTTGCCCACCAACCCCTATCTCAACTCTGATTTACATGATTTTAGAATCTCCTTAAAAAGATCGATAACTTTGTTACATGCATTTATTTTAATCCCCAGGGGTTAATGTATTCTTATCTTTAGAGTTGGCCAGTTTTGGTAAAATCCAAATTAATTATATGGTTGTCTTTGGTTCTGTGAATTCTTTATTTTTTCTTTTTTTGGGGGGGAGAGGGGATGCTCACCCAGCAATGCTCAGGGGCTACTCCTGGATCTGTGCTCAGTAGTTGTGCCTGGCAGGCTTGGGGGACCATACGGGATGCTAGGGATCAAACCCTGGTTAGCCGTTTGCAAGGCAAATGCCCTTTCTACAGTGCTATTGTTCCTGCACCTGGTTCTGTGATTTCTGCATAGCCAGGATTGAATACCTTTTGGAGAGCTTTGCGGTCCAAGACAAGTATATTCTCCATGGACTTATTTATTTGTGGAAAACATATATGGGCTGGAGACTTCCTTAGTGTTTTTAGACTATAAGACACTGGAAGAAAGGAAAAAACTGAAATATAGTCATTTCATGAAAGTGCTACATTTATAGGATAAATTAACACTGTTAATTTGTGTTAACACAAAATACTAATTCATGAGATTTGCTTAGAAACTGTTTATTTTTTGGTTTAAATTAAATCACCATGAGATACAGAGTTAAAAAAGTTGTTGATGTTTGAGTTTCATAGAATATTACAACATTCGTGCCCTCACCAGTATTCATTTTTTGTCATCAATGTGCTTAATTTTCCTCCCATTCCTCCTCTTCATCCCCACCCAGACTGACTCTGCAGACTTTTCTTCCCTCCCTCCTCCTTTTCTTTCTTTCTTTCTTTCTTTCTTTCTTTCTTTCTTTCTTTCTTTCTTTCTTTCTTTCTTTCTTTCTTTCTTTCTTTCTTTCTTTCTTTCTTTCTTTCTTTCTTTCTTTCTTTCTTTCTTTCTTTCTTTCTTTCTTTCTTTCTTTCTTTCTTTCTTTCTTTCTTTCTTTCTTTCTTTCTTTCTTTCTTCTCTACTCCCCTCCCCTCCCCTTCCCTCTCCTCTCCTTCCGTCCCCTCCCCTTCCCTCCTCCCCTCCCCTCCCCTGTCCTCTCCTCTCCTTTCCTCTCCTTGGTTCTTGAACTAAAAGAAACCTATATTATTGATGAAACTTTCTTAACAATAGAACAGGTTGTGTTTGCAATAAGATTAACTTGGTGAAACCATCTTATTTAATTTAACTTAATCAGAAGAACTTTCCGTTTGTAATAGCTGGCATTCAACTTGGCCCATATCTGTGAAGACAAGCTGATAATTCTCTTGGGAAACACGCCACTATACTTGAGTTTTCGAATGGTTTTGTCAATATTGAGGTGTCAAAGAAATGAACGGGGTGCCTCTCTCTGATAAAAGATATCTGGGGAAAGGATTAGTAAAGGACAAGTCAGATTCAGGGCAATAAACATTCCATTCACGAATAACATTTGAATGGCTCCAAGGGACATTTCACTACTCTTAGAATTGTTCCAGGAAAGACTGAGTGGTGACAGCTCCTTCCTTGTGGTTAGAGATGACCAGTGCCGAGCTCTGGGTCCTTCTGGGGTTGAGTCCTCTATGTTTTGCTCAGGGGACAGGCCAGGGACTCCTGTAGTGTGAGTCAGGTCAGCCAGGGAAACTTAGGTCAGAAAGGTAAAAAGTGCATAGTTAATATTGGTCTTCTTTTCTTTTGGAGTCTGCCAGTGTAATAGCTTGCAGAAGTGGACAGGACCTGAGCTCAAGTGGAGAAAGTATTTCTGAGGCAGGGGTGGGGCAGGGCCTCAGGGGAGGGACCCAGAGAGGAGGCAACAGGGACAGGAGGTGGTGCTTTTTGGCATCCTTAGAAGAGAGAACAAAGACCCTCTTCTCAGCCTTTTTTGACATTCCCTTTGTCTCTCTTCTCTTGCTTCTTTCTTGGGCACCATACCCTGAACCCACACTGAATAGCTTCTCTTTATCTTTATCTTTGTCTTTATCTTGTTTTGTTTTGTTTGGCCACACTGATGAGCTCAGGGGTTAACGCTCAGAAATCGTTACTGGCTTGGGGGACCATATGTGACAGCGGGGATTGAACCCAAGTCTTTCCCAGGTCAGCCATGAGCAAGGCAAACACCCTACCGCTGTGCTATCACTCCAGCCCCTCTTTATCTTTTTGTATTTTATACAAACACACACACACACACACACACACACACAGTCATGGAATGTTTAAAATAAGTGGGCCAATGTAAACAAAACACTTAACTTGTATATGGGAGATCTTGGGTATGAGCTCCAGGACCACAATAAATAAGTAAATGAATGAGTAAAAGAAAACATAGTAAAAAACACACACATGACAGTTTTTAGGTGAAGGCTAGACAGACATAGACTTCAGAACTTTAAGGAATATGCCTGAGAAATCTGCTACCATTTTCCTCTAACTGTGGATCAGGAAGTGGCCAAGTAGCACCAAATACCCAACCTGACAGGAGTGAGCTGGGGCACAGAACAAAAGTTAGCACCGGAAGTTTATCGTTGCCTTCCAGGAATCATGAGGTTCTTTTCATTGCTCAGTTCCTGAGATGGTCATCTAGGAGTAAAGTGGGGTAGTCTCCTAATGTTTCTGCATTCATCAAGTGTGAGATCAGGACTGATCATAAATTAATTGAAACCAAAAACTCTAAGTACATATTTTTGTATTTGCTTTCGGCCACACCTGATGGTGCTCAGGGTTTACTTCTGGCTCTCTATGCAAGGATCCCTCCTGCTGAGCTCCGGAAACCATATGTGTTGCTGGAGATTGAACCTGAATCAGTCTCATGCATGGTAATTTTGCTCTGGCTCTATATTTTATTTTTGTTTTCAGGCCAAATCTAGCTTATCTCAGGACTTTCTCTTTGTCTCTGTGCTCTCAGGTCATACCTAGCAATGTTCAGGAGACCACAAGCAACTCTAGGGATTGGACCTGGGTCAGTCATATGCAAGGAACTTATCCACTATGTTGTCATTTTGGCCTTTTAAGTAGGTTTGATTTCAAGGAGCAACACCTCCTGATCATCACCAGGCCCAGAATGCTCTGTTAACAATTCTGCTGCTGCTGATTCCCTGTATTGTGGGTTCTAGAAAGTGCTGCCTGACCATGGGGTGTGTTTGGGTGAGCTTCTTTCCCTTCTCTACTCCTCTATCTAGATTGAGCTGGAGCACAGTGGGTAGAGAGTTTGCCTTGCATGCGGTCAGCCCTCATTATCATATATGATTCCCCAAGTCTGCCAGGGATGATTCCTGGATGCAGAGATAGGAGTAAACCCTGAGCATCTCTGGGTGTGGCCCAAATCAACAATAACAAATATCCCTTTGGGTCACACAAAGCTTAGATTTTCTTTCCTCCCACTCTTTCTTTCCCATGTGTAGGTTTCTTTTGCTCATTTGGAGTGATGTATCTAACATCAGATTTATTGTTTATTTGTTTTTTATTTGAGGCCACACCTGGCGGTGCTTAGGGGTTACTCCTGGTTTCGCACTCATAAATTGCTCTTGGCAGGCTCAGGGGATCATATGGAATTCCAGGGATCCAGCCCAGGTTGGTCCTAGGTCAGCCCATGCAACGCAAATGTCCTACCCACCATACAATTGCTCTGGCCCCAAATCTCAGGTTTTTCTTGTTTGTTTGTTGTTTTGGGATACTCCCAGCACTGTTCAGAGGTTACTCCTGGCTCTACGCTCAGAAATCGCTCCTGGCAGGCTAAGGGGACCATATGCGATGCTGGGATTCGAACCACCATCCTTCTGCATGTAAGGCAAATGCCTTACCTCCATGCTATCTCTCCAGCCCCAAACCTCAGTTTTAAATCATAAAAATAGAACAAGTCCTCATAGTAGATTTGTCTGTAGGCTTAGTGGAGCTTATGGTCCTATTGGCTGGATTCCTCTGCCTCCTTCACATCACCACTCCTCCAAATCTCATTTGAAGAGGCTCCCGAGGCTCTTTTTTTCTTCCACTCTCCCCATTGGTGTGTGGTTTGAAAGCCACTGTGTAAAGAACAGTTGAAGTCAGAAATGTGCATCAGCATGTTCCTGTGGGTTCTGAGAGAGCACAGGGCAGGTGAAGAGGCAGAACCAGCACAATGTGTGCTTAGGCACTCTTTTTCTCCAGTACAGAGACATTAGGTGGCAGAAAGAATTGGGGGAGTTAGGGCAAACTGACCACCATGTCCCAGTCCAGCCTCTTAGAACTGGCAGCAAGGTCAGGTGTCTTTTCTAGTTTCTGCCTGCTCACAAAACAGTGACTATTCTGCCCCCTCTCCCTGGGCTGCAGAACACATAAATGAATGTCATGCTCACTCAAAGTATCTCTTATTCTGGACACTCCTCCCTTAAGACATTTGGTGTTGACTTGTTATGACCTTAGGAGGTAGCTTCATGTGACACAGGCATTTGCCTTTCAGATGGGGCAGAAATAGAGACATTTGGCAAAGCAAACTCTAATACAAAAAAGTGGTGGGAGATTTCACATTTAGGGGGATCTGTCTGGCCTTAATGGGACCATTATTGTTGACCCCCGGCTCCAATCTCCTGCTTTCACAATGGCATGAAGGCAAGCTTCTGGGTGTGTGGGGGTGGTGGTGGTGATGGTGGGGACCTGAAAACAGAGAACTAATTAACATGAACCTTTGAATAGTGACTACAGACAGTCACTTGGTTCCTTCACAAGACCCCAGGTGACTGAATCATCTCTTTGATGGCCCTTCCAAGCTAAAGATCCTGCAGGCTTGAAGCAATGTGTGAAGGAAACCTCTGCCTGCTCTGAGCAGAGTGGCAGTGAGGCCCAAACAGGAGTAGGGAGGCTGGTAGCGGGAAACTAGGAACTAAGAATAGCCAGCGAGACACAGTGATAAGGCCCAGAGGGTCAGGGACATCAGCTGGGTCAGGGAAGGCGGAGGTGGTGGGAGAGAACAGGGCGATAAGATAGAGACTGCGACATAGGAATGCACAACTGGAGCTCCAGAGCCAGCCTTGGAGCACAGTGGTACAGGGTGCCCAGCAGGGAGGGGTCGCCTAGGAGCTGCCCAGAGCTCTTCCTGGGGCCCTGAGGGTGAGGACTGGGGCAGCAGAAGGGCAAGCTGGTGACCTGTGGTGCAAGCTGGGCACGTCTCTGCTTTTCAGATCCACCAAGCACACTTCTCTCTCATCTTCAGTTCTTTGCAGCGGGGGTTTCTGTGGCTTGGAGACATGTCACTTCAAGAGCAATGGTGCGGCTTAGCTCCTGCTCATGTCTCTCTCTGGTTGCGGGCTTCAGGAGTTCCACAGAGGAACACTGAGCTCCTTTAGGCTTTCTCAAGGCATTTCTCAAGGGGTAGATGTGCATGTGCATGTGGAGGGAGTATAATTTGGGGTACAAAGCCAGGGTTTTCTTGAGCTTGGGAAAGGCGAAAAAGCAGTTAGTGAACAAACAGTGCTGCCAATTTTAGAAGGGGAGTCCTGGGAGGAAACTGCTCTACTCCAGAATGTTTCCTTTTAGAATTGTGCTTCCTGAGAAGGGGATGCCGTTGTATTTGACACATGCCCCAGTCCCCCTGCAGCATAATTCTAAGTACAAAGGAGCAGGCACCATGGCCTGAAAGGATGATTGTTCCCCCCTTATTCCCAACCCAACATCAGGAACTGTGAATTTGGGCACAGGTCAGTGTGGAAGCCAGACTCAGAGAGCCTGGGTCATCAGCGACAGTCTATTTAGGTGTGACACAAAGGTTTCATGTTGTCCCAGCATTCAAATCTTCCCTACTCAGCCATAATCTGACCAAATGGCAGACAGTGCTGTCATGGCAGACAATCTGGACTTCTCAAGGTGGGGTGAAGTTTGGTTAAGTTTGGCTTCCCAAGGCAGGGTGAAGTTACTGGGCTTGGTTGGCTTGTACTAGGAAAGCAAAGTGGGGCTCCCACCAGGTTTTCAGGGCATTAAGTGTTCCAGAGTTGTGGACTATAGCAGGCCCTGAGGGAAGTTGTTGGTGGTTACGGGGGTGGTAGTGGGTCTAGTGGGGGATGCTGGGTCTCTGTGGTTGAGCCAGAATAAGCATTTTTATTTCCACAAATCAAGCCATTTCCATGCCTATTTCCCCTTGTGCCCTGATCTATGTACTTATGGAATGTTTATGTGTGGGAAGGAGTCTAAAGAAAATGCGTTCCTGTTCTTTGTCAAGAGGCTGACCTGGAATTTTAGGAAATTGGTTCATGAGGACATTCTGTAGAGGAGATCAGGAGAATTCCATGGTGGTGGTGGGGACAGCCGGGGGTCTTGTATATATTGTCTGTTCCTTTGGAGCCTGGCGAACATCAGAGGCAAATTATGGTGCAAAGAAAAGGGTAGGGGCACACTATGGACTCAGCATGTTCTTTGAAAGTCAGATGACATTTGTGTACTTCCACTGAACAAAAGCTGTACTTCCTTTCACCCACTACTCTTACCTTAAAGCCCATCTAGAGCCTAGCACACAATAGATGCTCAATAAAGACAAAGTCTCATCTAGTCTCTCTGGACTCAGTTTCCTCCAGTTTAACTTGAAGGGCTTGAGTTAGCTCAGATTCCAAGGGGGTCTATCATTCCCAGGACAGGAGAACTTGGCAGAGAGGTTTTGGAGATACCAATTTGACTTGGAAGTGGGGAGAGTAGAGCTTGTCCTGGGACTTTGCATGTTCCCTCTTCTTGGAAACTCTGTTATTCCATGAATAAATAATTATTTCTAAGAGAAAATCAGCATGAGGAAGAACAAGTGTCAGATGGTCTCATGCATACACTGAATATAAAGAAACAAAGCATGTTGGACTCTGAATTAGAGGTGACCTAAGGACTGTGGTGGAGAATCTTTGGTATTTAGTGGTAATGCAAGTGCAGTAGTTTTGCACACGAAAAAAACAAATTACACTATTGTAGTCTTTGTTGTTGTTGTTGTTGGGCCACACCTGATGATTTTCAGGGGATATGCCTGACTTTGCACTCAGAAATCGCTTCTGGCTTGGGGGACCATATGGGATACAAGGATCAAACTGAAGTTCATCCTGGATCAGCCATGTGAAAGGCAAATGCCTTACTACTGCACTATCACTCTGTCCCCACTATTGTAATCTTTTTTGGAGGGACAAACCTAATGGTGCTCAGGGCGTACTCCTGGCTTTGTGCTCAGGGGTGACTCCTCCTGGTGAGGCTTGGGGGACCACAGTAGTGCTGGGGGTCAAATTGGGGTTAGCTGGGTGTAAGGCAAGTGCCTTACCCTCTACTGTTTGTTTCTTCAGCTCATCACTATTATTATCTTGCATGTAAACAGCATGTTACTGCAATTCCAATAAAATTTTTTAAAACCATTTCAAGGCACTTTCATCTGGAAGGTGCCTGATGATCAATGATCACTCCATGACTTTGAATGCTCCTTGGGGAGCAATCAAAGGGGCACCTGACCTCCAGAGGGCAACCAGCAGACTTAGGCAGATTTCTGCATCAGACTGGAAGGTGGTTGAGCTGTTAAGATCTCGGGAAGTTGATGGTATCACTGGCAATAAGGGATGAAGGCAGTAATTATGAGGATGGGACTGAACCACCAGGTTCTCAGGTCGAGTTGCCTAGTGGATGATTAGTACCTTGGACCAATGGCACTTTCTAGGATAGCCACCAGCATCTTTCTGGAGCCAGCTTTCCTCCCCTAAGCAAAGATCTGCAAGTTTTGGACACACCCAGATGCTCCCTTGAGTCTTAGATGCCCCAACACCTCAGGGTTCATAGTTAGCATGTAATTACCCCACAAGATGAAGGCATGCTTTTGTGAGGGTTGACTTTTAGGCTTTGAGGATGCTGCACAGAGTCCTCAGAGGGTAGGAAAACAGGAGTGCTTGCTTTGTGACTGTGCTGCACATATCCTGAGTTGGCAGAGCTATGAATCTGTACCATGCACTGAGGAGCCCATGTGTGCTCCTGCCTGATGCCAGCTGTCCTTTAGCCCTGCTTCACCATCTGTTTGTTCTCTGGATATTTCTTCTGGTTGCACCTTCCTACAGGGTAGACCACCCCTGGTCACACTCAGAGGGGAGTTGTCCAGGCAGGGTAGTTTCCAAACAATCTTCCACTCCCTGGTTCTGCTGGTAAAAACCTCTTTTTACTCTGAATTCTGCTTTTAAGTTCTTCTTCATGTTTTGTTGAAGCAAATGAGGGACACTTGGGCAAAAACAGTAGAAAAGAACTAACTCCCCTTTGTGGAAAATGACCCTATATAAGGCACTTGGGTTTCTGATGCTCCCACAACTCACAGGAGAGGGGTATTTCCATGGAACACCTGGAAAGGTTGATGTAGGGACATAACTATTCCAGTGCCCATCCCAGCCAGTTTTACTGAACAAAACGACAATGATTTCTATACTTTTGTGGGCAGTAACTAACAGCTGTAAAGGCATCCGAACCAATAGTCCTTTCCAAAGATGATTTCTAGTGATTATTTCCAGTCAGTGTGCTTACAAGGGTCTCCCGAACTCAGCAAATACTGCATGAGAGGATAAAATAATCAGGCTCGTTTAATTATATTGTTTGACTAACAATGAAAATTTCATACCAAAGTGGAAAGAGTTGTAAGTGCAAACCCCTTTTCTCTCTAATGCAGTTTTGTCAGTATACTAAACATAAAGATT
The DNA here is from genome assembly GCF_024139225.1 of Suncus etruscus. NCBI lineage: Eukaryota > Metazoa > Chordata > Mammalia > Eulipotyphla > Soricidae > Suncus > Suncus etruscus. Next base: position 164,502,392 of record NC_064850.1, read on the forward strand.
ATGTAGATTCTTTTTAGAGATCATTCTTGTTTTTCTTTTTTCTTTCTTTTTTTTTTTTTTTTTTTTGGTTTTTGGTTTTTGGGCCACACCTGGCGGTGCTCAGGGGTTTCTCCTGGCTGTCTGCTCAGAAATAGCTCCTGGCAGGCACCGGGGACCATATGGGACATTGGGATTCGAACCAACCACCTTAGGTCCTGGATCGGCTGCTTGCAAGGCAAACGCCGCTGTGCTATCTCTCCGGGCCCCTAGAGATCATTCTTTTGTAAATATATATATATATATATATATATATATATATATATATATATATATATATTCTTTGGTGTTTTGTTTTGTTTTTTTAACTAATGCTGCTAAAGATTGTGAATGGTTTGGGACTACAAGTGTGAAGATAGTGGCAGTCAGCCCCATTTCCTGGCTGCAACTGGCAAGCAGTCCACAGTCTGCTTAGGGGCCACTCGTCTCTTCCTGCTGTCTCTGCCAGAGCTGGGGAAGGAAATACAGGGCAAAAAGAAGACATCTCTACCACTGCCCTATTGTCACCAGGGTGCAGGGTAGGTGAGCAGATGATCTCTGAAAAATTCACAGTGTAGCTTGGCTGTGATCACCCTCTCTGGCAGCCTTTGTTGGATGCCCAGGAAAGCCCAAGAGACTTGGGCTATCAAGGAGAGCTTTTGGGAAAGGGTGGTATTTGCATTGGCTGTACTGGGAGAATTGCAGCCCATCAGAGGTGAGGGAATGGTGAGCTTGAAGGGGGAAAGGGCCTTTCTTCCTCTCCTATTAGCCCAATATTTGTCTCTTCCTGATCTCTATTTCATGAATTCTCCCATCCCTTGTCTCCCTTGGCTTACACCCTAGTTGTGACAATATTGAAGTATGATTTAGTATGGGGTAACCAACAAAATATATAGATATGCCATTTGCTTTCTCCTTTTCCTTCTGAAAATAACCCTCATTTATAGGCAAATTTGAAGTTATTTGTCATCATTCCTGATGTTTTTATTAATGAGATTTAGAACAAATGTACCCAGAAGGACTGTTGGGCCAGGTAGTGATATCATTGTTAATTGGTTAGGTCCAAATTGCTTGCTTATCTGTCTCCATCAGGGGTGTGGTGCTCACTCTCCCCCATTTTTTTGGCCACACATGTCAGTGTTCAGGGATTGGACCTCTCTCTGTGCTTACACCTGCCTCTGTGCTCAGAGATCATTTCTGCAGTGCTTATAGGACCATATAGGACACTGGTTATTGAATCCAGCTGTTACCTACCTGCTGTACTATCTCTCTGGCCTTGAAATTCACCTGCTGTGCAGTGGTACAGGTTTTAACTCTCAGGAAAAACCTCAAAACTCAAGTAGAATGACTTGTTTTTGATTTGGGGCCACATCTGGGAATGCTCAGGGGTTACTCCTGGATCTTCACTCAATGATCACTCCTGGCAGGTTTGGGGGACCATTATGGAATCAAAACCGGTTGGCTGTTTGCAAGGCAGCCAACTTACCTGCTGTGCTATCTTTCCAGTCTCAGGAATAGAGCATCTTAAAGCTTTATGGATAGCCAGTAGTCATTCAGGATTCAGGGGAGGCCATGCTGCAGGCAGGGTTTGGAGTAGTGAAATCAGAAATTAGAGCTGGCCTCTGAAGTGGGGTTCTCCCATCAGAGGCCTGTGTGTGGGTGGAAAGAGTGTGCAGGAAAGGATTCTGGCTTCCTGCCTTGAGGGAGGAGGGAGATGTCAGACAGTGTACAATAGCATTTTATCCCTTGAGTGCCCCTTTCTCCACCCCCATGACCCTGGCAAAGAAGGGTCAGGACAGTTACTCTCCAAGATGTAGCTCAGGACAGTCTCTGTCTTTGGGCTTTGAGCTAGGAAAGACTGAAGGAATACTTCGTGCTTGTTCCACTGAAGTTAGCTCTTATGCCCTGAATCCCTACCATCAAAGGCAGTCATTTCACATCTTTGAGCAACTTCAAAGCAAGTCATGGGAAAAATTAGGAATCTGGAAGCCAATTGAATTATACATCAAAGAAAACCTCATCTCTTGACCTTTTCTCCTTTACCAACCAGCCATTCCTAAGTGGAAAGATCTAATAGGGATATAGTCAGTTCAGAGTCAGGGAAGTGGAGGTCAAGGCAGCAAAGGACCCAGGCAGTTTTCTTTTCCAAATCGTAACAGGCAGTTTTCTTTTCCAAAGCGTAAGCATGGTGCTGCCAGAATTCGGAAAGCCCAGTGGAACAGGGTTTGCTTAGAAAGACAACCATTCGTCAGGGAAGCAAGAATGAACAGTTTGCAGTGCCCTAGTATATGGTGTCAACATATAGCAGTGGGGCCACCTCATGATACACAGTGAGGCCTCCAAGAGCAAAGTATGTGGCCCTGGTAAAAGCTGTCCAGTGAGAGGTGAGTGCAAATCCCACTGAGTAAGAAAAGAAGTTAGGAAGAGGGGAATTCTGGGATATGCAAGGATGCTGGGATATATCCATCTTCTCAGGATGGAAAGGGGGTGAGGAGGGATGGGCAGAAAAGGACCTCTAGATGGGTCTCTAATGATAGGTCAACTTGTGTAAATGAGGCTGGTAAGGTCAGATGCCAAGATGTAGAAGTCACTGGTGGGGTCAGTCGCTGGATGTAGAAGTCACTGGTGAAGTAGGATCTCAGGCGAGTAGAATACTCACAAAGAAACATTCACCAGCCACTTCAGGAGAGTAACTCCATTTATGTTAGGTGGGAAAGGGGTATTTATATTAGGGGAGAATAGGATGTGGACTCTGTATCAGCCAATAAGGTAGTAGAATTAGAATTAGAGTGAATTAAAACAGATTGTGTGCTTCTAATTTAGGGAAGACAGGGTAAGGGTAAGGGTATAAGGGAAAAGCAGAATGTGTGCTGAGTGTTAAAACAGGGTGTGTTTTTAAAGTGATTAGCTGCAAACTTGGTTTAATATCAAAGTAAGCCAGGTGTTACTTAACGTGACAAATGTATTTTTTTGGCCATTCTTGGTGGTACTCAGGACATTCCCCAGCCTCTGCACTCAGAAATCACTCTTAGTAATGTTCAGAGGACCATAAGGTTGTACCAGATATCAAACCCAGGTCAGCCACATGCAAGGCAAATCTCAACTTGCTGGACTATTGCTCTGGTCCCAAAGTGGCAGATTTTAAACAGTGACATCACACTGTAAGAGGGATAGGGGTTTGAGATGAATGAAACTCATGAGATTTGGAGTGATTAGACAGTTTTAAGGAAGAAGTCGATGTAATGGGAATGAATGGGGTGAGGGAGGTGAACATTGCAAAATGGAATTGATTCATGTGAAACCATATGAGTTTGCTAACTGGCACTTAGCAAACCAGGCTCCTCCTGTCTCACTGATCTTGGAGAATAGGACCCTCTCTTCAGGTGTTAGTGGAAACAAATTCTTTTATCAGCCTTGAGCTTTTCCACAGAGGTATTTTGAGGGGAAGGCTGGAGACACCCAGGAATTGTAGCCTTGAATTATTTAAAACTAAGAATTTGTTCAAATTCTTGTATGTCAAGGTTAAGACCTGGAAAAATATGGCTTGGGAGATAAGGGTGGGAGATGGGTCAAATTTTGCATACCCCAGATTTGATCCCTGGAGCTGCATGGTCCCCAGGCTTGGCAGAGCATAGCTGAAGTTTGGTTAAAGAGAGAGTTGATTTAATGAAGATGAAATGGAATTATGGTAGTTTTCAATCAGATAGATTAATTTTGAATATGTATCACTTTTAATTGAATTGCATCAATTAAAAGTGATTAAAGAATCATTAAGCAAAGTTCCTTATAGAAGTTGGGATGTAAGAGAACAATGCTTCTCGCCCTTCCCCACTCCTACCCCGCACACCTTCCTTGTGACATGAAAATAATCAAAGTCTGCATCTATCACCAGTCATGTGTGTGATATCAGAAAGGTAGAAGGAACTGATTGGTATTCTGAGGGGCACAAATATTTGTCCTAAATCCCTAGGAGTTTGAGGTGCTCACAGACCAGGGAAAGGGTTCAAATATGTGAACTTGGCAGCATACTTAAAGATTAGCTCACCTGGCAAGGGATGGTTCTTGGTGCAGGAAGTAAAAACAAAGGATAGAGAAGTCCTGGAACGATCCGGAAAGATCATGGAACGCCACAACTGAAAGACTGCAGAGCTGCTCTAGTAAGCAGATTTTCATGGTCTTGAATACAGGCAACTGAAGGCAGACTGAAGGCAGACCAAAGGAAGAACAGAAGACCCCAAGGGAGGAGACCAAAGCATGATACATTAGAATTTAAGGTCTATTCAGGTGGTAGGGAATGGGCCAGAGTTGGACAGAAGTTCTTAAATGTGAGTAGTCATTGGTCACCTCTAAGACTGGTTTGTTAATGAAAGATTCGGTTTTCACTGCTACTTTTCTTGCTCCACTAGCCACATGTAATACTAGCAAACAACCTTCATCCAGATCACTGTTAACTTCAGTTTTTGATGAATTTAGTGTCATCTTCCTTCCTTTTATCCACTCAACAAGTATTTATCGGGCACCTTGGATTCCTCCAAACATTCTCTCCATCAAAGTAACCAGCCCATCTTTCCAGAGTATATGTTGGATTGTGTCTCAATTCTACTTTAAACTACATGGTGGCCTGTGTTATCCCTCTAGATACTAGCTGTCATTATTTTTATTGACAAGTGCTCAGGGATTTCCTACCCCTTCTCCACATTGCCCCTCTATTCTTCCCAACTATGGAACATATTTTACTTTTCTGATCTTCTAGATAAGTGGTTTTCAACATTCCTAATACCCATAGACATTGGTTGAAACCACTGCTCTAGAGTTATTTTTGAATTTTGTTTTTTTCCCCTCCAAAAATATCAAATAGAGGAATGTCAAATAGAGAAATAGCAAAAATAATTTTAAGTAGTTTCAACTTCTCATATAAAGACAACTTTTGATAGTTCAAATAATAAACCATGTTAGATTCCTTTTTTGTATCTTTTCACATCTTGTAGCTTCCTTTTGTGGCCATTCCTGAATCTTTCTTCTGCTAATTTGCACATATTTCATATGGAGTGTATAATTTATTTTATGTAACAGTGACTTGTGTATATGAAATGAAGCATTATCCCTTAAGTTTTAAAGAACTTTATCTGGTTTATATGTAAATATTTCTGGCAGGTACTATAGATTTCCTTTAAAATTGTTTTCTTTTTTCATGTTGACTGTCTACATTTGCATTGCTATTAAAAATCATGGGGAAGACGAAGGATATAATACAGAGATAGAACATATGCTTTGCATGTGTGAGGCCTTGGGTTTGATTCTTGGCATAAAAAACTTTTAAGAAACCATGGGGGAAAAATTATAGAAAGTTGAAATAGGATTAAAGGCATTTTATTTCTAGCAGATGACTATTCAGCCTGTAGGCTGAGAAGGTTGCATTTAGAGAAAACAAGACCACATTTGGATAACCAGAATCTTGGTTGTCAATTGTTGCTGATTGATCAGTTCAAATCTTCATCACTTTAAACAGTTTTTTTCCCTCTGACTGTTCTTTATTTTGACTTAGACCCCACCAAGCTCTTCCTCAGCCATTCTGTTGGTGTTATCCACCTGGTAGCAGGTTGATGGAGATAGAAGGATGTCTCAGTGTATCTCTTTCTGCATGTAAGATTTCAGGATATTCCCAAGAATTCCTACCAACAAGGTGCTGGCATCAGAGGTTGGGCCTTTGAAGACCTGAACCACAACATGTTTATTTCTGTACTCAGAGATGAAAGCAAGTTATAAGCCCAGTGAAGAATCTGGAAAGGAGACCCAGGAAACTGCCGTGAGGTGTGGTTCACTACAAGTAGGGTGGTGATCCCTGTGTAGCAGCTTGTTAGAGACAAGACTGCAGAAAAATCACTATTAACACCAGTATAGCTACTAGTGACCTTGGGAAGCTCAAGCACCTAATTATAACTAGGATTAATTGGAAGTCTGGAAGCTTCCTAAGCCTATTTTGCCTACTCAGAGTACATCCCTGGAACCTTTTTTAGAGAAATGGCCTTGGTAGGATGGATGTGTGGAATGATGCCTCTCTACACTGGTACCTGGTGTTTTCATGCCATCACTCCTCCCACATTCTACTCTCTCTCCAGTGCCCCTGTCCCCAGCCTCTGCACATGAACTACTACCTCCCCCTTGTCTACCCAAGTAGTAAGGCTGTAACTCCTTCCTTGAGAACCTTCTCTAAATAAAGTCCTCCTCTTCTTGTGGAGATGATCCTTCAGTGAGTTCTCTTCAAGTACCATGGTTAACTTGTGAAGGTAATAACGTGTTATGGTAGCTTTCCTATTTAAGAATATTTTATTTTTGGGCCCGGAGAGATAGCACAGCGGCGTTTGCCTTGCAAGCAGCCGATCCAGGACCAAAGGTGGTTGGTTCGAATCCCGGTGTCCCATATGGTCCCCCGTGCCTGCCAGGAGCTCTTTCTGAGCAGACAGCCAGGAGTAACCCCTGAGCACCGCCGGGTGTGGCCCCCCCCCCAAAAAAGAATATTTTATTTTTAAAATATAGGTATAGTTGACATATAACATTATTTATTTTATTTTTTAAAGCCTTTGTTAAATGAAGCATGACTATAATTAACTGTCATTATAATGCACTTCATTCAGATTTTAGTATAATGAGAAATGTTCTGGTCCATTTTTACTTCTAATCAATTTTCTAAATTTATTTGCTTCCTTAGTATTTGTATAGCAACTTGAGTTGATTCTGTCACAAATACACCTTATCAAAGCCTCTTTTTTTTTTTTTTGGAGGCCACACCCAGTGGTGCTCAGGATTTACTTCTGGCTCTCCACTCAGGGATCACTTCTGGCAGGCTTGGGGGGTACCAGGAATCAAACCCAGGAAGGCAGTGTAGAAGACAAGCACCCTTCCTTCTGTGTTTTCTCCCCATATCCATACCTAGTCAAAATTTCTGCTCTGGTAGAGCTTAACAAGAAGAAAATCTAACCTCATTCAAAAATGGGAAGAAGATATGAACAGAAACTTCCTCAAAGAAGAAATATATGGCCAAAAGACACATGAAAAATACTCCACATCATTAGCAATCAAGGAGATCCAAATCAAAGCAACAATGAGATATTGTCTCACACCAGAGACTAGCACACATCCAAAAGAACAAGATCATTGCTGATGCATATGCAGGGAGTAAGGGACTCTCATTCACTGCAGGTGGGAGTATTGACTGGTTAAACATTTTTGGAAAACAATATGGTTATTTATCAAAAAACTAGAAATTGAGCTACTATATGACCCAACAGTACCATTCTTACAGATATGCCCTAGGGGCCAAAATCACAATACAGAGAAGTCCTCTGTACCCCTATATTCATTGCAGCTCCATTCACAATAGCCAGAATCTGTAAACAACACAAGTGCCCGAGAAGAAATGAGTCTATAAAGAAACTCTAGTAATCTACACAATGCAGCTTTTAGGAAAACTGAAGTCAAGAAATTTGCTTATACATGGATGGATATGGAGAATATCTTGCAAAGCAAAACAAATCAGAGGGAGAGCTGTAGACATAAAACAACAGTACACATTTGTGGAATATGAAAAAGATAGTATGATATTAATCCAGAGATGAAGGCCAGCAAGATCAGTTCATAGTAGGAAGCTTGCCACAAATAGTGAGTTCAGTTAGGGCAGGGAAGGGTCCACTATGAGGATAGTTGTAAATAATAGTTCTGTACAAGATCTGGGTGCTGAAAGGAGATAAATTATATATGTATACAAGCAATAATATTGCAGACTGCTTTGTCTAAAAGGAGAAAAGTGAGAGAGAATGAGTTAGTAAGTGAGAGAGAGTGAGAGAGAGTGAGCGAGCTTTGTCACAGAGCAAGGCAAGGGAGAGGGTAAGAGGGCAGGGAAAAGGTGGAAAGGAAACTAGGGATATTGGTGGTGGGAAATGTGCTCTAGTGAAGGGTGTGCTATACATTGTATGATTGGAATTCGATCATGAACAACTTTGAAATTGTATGTCTCATGGTGATTCAATTAAAGATTTTATTAAAAATTTTTTCTGCCACATTTTAGTTGATTTTTTTTTGTCCCAGCAATATTATGTTTGTGTGGTCAAATCATAAAAAGATACTTTGAAACATGTCTTAAAATGCCTTTCAATATATATGAATTTATATTTATAGTTTATTTAAAAAGTATTATTTAATACTGTATTTAAAAATATTATTGTGAACTTTTTAATACTGTATTTAAAAATATTATTGTGAACTTTTTGACCACATCTAATAGATCTATTTAGGTATGTTTCGGTATTTGGAGACAGTTTCCAGTAGGTAGGAATATCTAGAAACTAAGCAGTAGATACTTATATGTAGAGCCGGTGACTCTACTCCCCCGAGTCCACCCATTCTGCTTTTGCCCCCTTCAATCACCTTGATGGTCTTCCCCTACTTCTCCTGCCCTTAACCTCTCCCCATGGCTCTTCTCAGCTGCAGCTGCAGGGGGGTGGGTCAGAAATAAATTAACCATTCCTAAAAGCCAGTCATCCAGAACTAGGCAGAATTAGCTGTTAAAGTGAATACCTCCAACCAAAATGGTAAAACTTCATGAATAATGAAAAGAAATATTCTGCAATTTAGGTTTAGGAAAATGGATTTAATGCCTGCTTCTGTGGTGGCACCTTGATGACTGCAGGACTAGACTTTTTTCTCTGAGCACCGGCTCTGATCCTCATTTTCCTTAGCCTGCTTTAGATGCCACTACCCTGCCCCCAGCCTGGCCTTCACACCCTCACTTGTTCTCGGTACTGCTTTTGATTTGCTTCTAATCCAGTACGAACTCACCAGGCATTTTAGAATCAGGTTTAAATTGGGTTTAATTCTGTGACAGGATATTTGCACACATGCATGGAGCTGTCCATAGTCCAAGGACTTCAGGGTGAGGGGCTGGTACAGATGAAATGATCCTACAGAAGAAACTTTATTGTGGTCCTTCTGGCCTAGAAATGTACCGCATGGGAATTTTGCTATGGCCAAATATTTACGTCACTCAAAGGCCCTTTATACTTATTAAAAATATAAACTTGATTTTATAGTTTTCGTAAGACTAGAAAAGTGGAAAGGGACTGTAGTTCAGTATGTGTGAACACAACAGTGTTGTGTTCATGTGTGTGTCATGTGCAAAACAGATTGTGGCAGGCAATCTTCATCTGCCTCTTAATTTATTTCTTTACAGCAATCTCACTCAATGAACCAATGGACTTCATATGAGTGAATTATATGCATTTCACAGCTAGATGTTGATGCTAGTCATGATCACCACAACATCATGAATTCCATTGACTATTTTTCCTCTGCATCCTGGGTGGGATTCCAGCAGTCTTCCCCAACCATCCTGCTTTAAGAGAACAGACTTCTCTGGAAATGATTTCTTGGATTTTCTTATGTTGAATTAGACTAGAGACATTGGGAAATTCTTTGTTTTTTGAAGAGCATAATGCTTCTTTTCTTTTAAAAAGCATTCTCCCTCAGGTGTTGGAAATAAACCTTAATTTCTTTGAGGGGGTTGGGGGGGCCTGCCTTCACTGAAGAAGAAAAAGCAACAGGATTGAAGGCAAGAGGGGAGTGGTGAGAAATCATTGTTGTCTTCTGCATTGGCTCCCCACATCTCTTGTAAAGTGCCTGAGGAATCTCTTCAGTCAGCTGTAATCTGCTCTTAAAAAGCTTCCTTTGGTCCCAGCTCTTCTAGTGAGCCCAAACTCTTCCTAAGTCTGCAGGGTTTGGAGAAGATAATGGAAAGAAAGGGAGTATTAACATGAGGTCCTTTTTATTGAAGTTGGAAGGTTTCCTTAAGTTGCAGAAAAGGGCAACTTAAAGGGCAGAAAAGCTTGCTTTTTTTTTTTTTTCACCCTCTTTCCATGTTAAGCTGCTGCACCAGAGATTTGTACAGTTCTGAAAATGGGGGAGGGGAGTTTTGTGTCTTTTGGTACCATGGACAGATACCAAGAAACTATTATTGTCTTTTGATAGCTTGAATTAGTATTTCATCTCAAATAAGCATATAATGCACATGACTAGAATTTGACTTCCTATTACTTCCTAGATCAATGAACATGGAAATTAATGGAGCATTTCCCCTTTAAGTTAAACATGGTTAAACACATTTTTATATAAACCACCAATGACAGGGATATTTTTATCCAACAGCTGGTATATTAAAAGTCATTGCATATTTTCCTACCTGATACAGAAAAAAAGCTTATACTAACAACTCAGAGGCAACCTTTCTGAACCTGTGACTTTGGCCATTAATTTAGTTGAAGGCAAGAACAAATCATATTTTCTGAGTTCCCAGCAAAGCTATGGAGGAAACTTGTTACCATTTAATGCCAGGATCTGGGTGGAATTTTAAGGAAATAAGCAGATGGTGAGTTTTCAGGGGTCTTACAGATTCTGAAAGTTATTGCTAATTCTCGGGAATTATTTATTTTTTAAAAGGGATGAAAACAGACTTTTTTTTTTTTTTTTTTTTTTTTTTTTTTTTTTTTTGGTTTTTGAGTCATACCTGGCAGTACTCAAGGGATACTCCTGGTTCTATGCTCAGAAATCTTCCCTGGCAGGCACAGGGGACCATATGGGATGCCGGGACTCGAACCACCATCCTTCTGCATGAAAGGCAAACACCTTACCTCCATGCTATCTCTCTGGCCCCAAGACGTTAATCTATGTATTCATAAAAGAAAATGGACGAGAGGTGAAGGTACTGATTCTTTCATTCACCTGACAAGAATCTATCCCCACTTCTGTCCTTATCACTCATGAAGGTCCTGAGCGATATAGTAATGCATAAAGCAGACAAGCATCTCTGCCCAGGGAGCGGGCATTGCAGCAGGAGAGGCAGTCAACATGGTAAATAAGTATAGTGTGACAGCGACACATACTCTGACAACAGCAGGCAAGCGGTTCTGATAGGTGAGGCTCAGGAGGTGCCCCAGGTCTCACAACCAACACAGACTCTGAACCTGGAAAGGAAAGGGGAAGTGGCAGTGAGTTCAAAGCTGTGCTCGCTCTGTGTGTGTGCATCTGTGGTGTAGATTTGTTATTCTCTTTGTGTGAAGTATGTGAAGTGCAAGTATGTCAGAAGACCTCTTCCCACTAGCTTAAAAAACAAAACAAAACAGGTCAAGATTCACGGTAGTAAAATACATTACATTTCACAAGAGTGGTGCAGTTTTTGTATTGCTTCATTTTCTTTTCTTCTTTCTTTCTTTCTTTCTTTCTTTCTTTCTTTCTTTCTTTCTTTCTTTCTTTCTTTCTTTCCTTTCTTTCTTCTTCTCTTTCTTTCTTTTCTTTCTTTCTTTCTTTCTTCTTTTTCTTTTCTTTCTTTTCTTCTTCTCTTTCTTTCTTTCTCTTTCTTATCTTTCTTTCTTTCTTTCTTTTTTTTTAATTTTTATTTTGATCATAGTGGTTTACATAGTGTTGACAATAATATTTTAGGTACATATTTACATAAAATCAGGGGGGATTCCCATCACCAAATTGTCCTCCCTACACCTCCGTTTCTGTCCTACCTCCCATTTCCTCTTCCCTCAACCCAGGTCGGCTAGAATATGTGGTCCCCTCTGTATCTAACCCACAACTTAGTAGTCTTGCACCTGTTTGGTCTTGATGCCTCCCTTAGTTCCCCCTCTAACTGGAGGCAGGACTAGCTAGTTCAAGTTGTGTGGTTTTGTTTGAAAAAGAGAAAAGCAATAAACTGGGGTAAGGGTCTAATACCCCGAAACTGGGTGGAATCCTTCCAGAGGCTCTCATCATCGATTTGAGAGATGGAGAAAAAGAAGGTGAAACACTCCACCAGTACCAAAAGAAGTGTCAAATATCCAGTGAGGGCTTGAGCTATATCGATAAGCACCACGAAAAAAAAAACAGGCAAACAAACAAACAACAAAAAGCAAAACAAACAAAAACCAAACAAAAACAAACAAACAAACAAAACACGCCATGGTCTTGAAATGAGAAACATGGCATAGCACATAACGAAAGAAAAGAAAGGAAGAGAAAATATAAGTATGATTGGGGACAATTTCAATAATCACTCCCAAACAGAGAAATCGACCAAAATAGATAGGTGAATAAAAATAATAATAACAATAATAAATGGAGGTAAAAAAATATATAGATAATAACCAAGGTTTTGTGCTTTTTGTATTTTTATTTTTTCCCTCCTGCCCAGGCACAGTAAATATTGGGGTCATTCGAAAAGGAATTCACTTGGCCTAAGAGATATGGGGTTTCTCCGTCCTTGGAGCATACTGTCATGGGATCAACACTAGACTTTGCTCAGGAACCTTTACTCTCCCGGTGGTGTTTTTTTTTTTTTTTTTTTTTTTTTTTTTTTGGTGTGTGGAAGATTTCTGTTCTGTGTTTAGAGGTCTCAGTATCTGCACAGATCCTGAGGTGGGACTTATGATGAAGTCAGTCTTTGTGGTTCTAGAGGTTCTGTTACCTCCGTGTCATTTTAATCCATCTTCTGTGGTTGGTGATCTTGGTCTTTGCACTGATCCTAGGGTGGCACCTAGGATAGCGTCTTTCTTTGTGCTTCCAAAAGACCCGTTCCGTTACAATTTTCTCTGCCGGACCTTTGGGACTGGGGATCCTGATTATTGTGCAGGTCATAGTTCAAACCCTAAACTAGGGCTTTTTTTTTTTTTTTTTTGGTCCCAAGATGTATACCGTCTGGTCGTAGTTCTAGCAGCCAGTCAACTATAAATCACGATCTTGGCTTTTGGACCTACCAAAGGGTGCCAAGACTTCTGGTTTTGTCTTGTCGTTAGCTGGTAAGGTAGGTTAATCTGCTCTAAGGTCAGGATGCTCGGATTTTCCTCATTGTCAGGAAATCATGTTAGAGTTGGCCCTTGTTGTTGACCCCGCAGTATTAAGGCTGTCCCGGCTGGGATTTGTTTCTTGCCGCTGTTGTGAGGAACTGTGCCGTTTCTATGTCTGGGATCCAGGGTTCAAGGCTGGATGAATGGTATCTAATCACCTGAGGTCTAAGTTGATTCCACATGACATATTTTCAAGGTAGGAGATATCCCTGTATTGTAAACAACTATGAGTTCCCATCTCTAGTAGACAAGAGCTCTTTTTTTTTTATATGTAAGATTTCCCCTTTATTTGGTGTGCCTTTGCAGGGGGAAGTGGTGCTACATTATAATGTCTGTGTATTTGTGGGTGGACAGAGGGGATAACAGAAAGAGGTCACATACCCAAAAGCGAGGAGAAAAAGAAAAAGAAAAAAAAAGGAAACAAAAATGTATGCGCTCACAAATGTATATGTAGGACAAACATTTAAAAAATAAATTAATTAATTAAAAAAAATTAAAAAAAAATTTAAGGTGAGTTAGTGAGGTTTTTAAAGGACCAAAGTGGTGCAAAAAGACTACCTTACATTTGGGGGAGAGTAGGTAAAGAGGTGGTGTATTACCAGTCTTATGCCAATGTTGGAGGTACAGTTTTTCCCATTGTCTTTTGGGTGTTTCTTGTGGTGTGTGGGTTCCCAGGCATCTTCCTATCCCACCCCCTGACCATCTTCAGATTGGTAAAAATTTGCGGCAGGGAGGTCTTGGAAGAGTTCTTGCGTTGGGGATACTTTTGGACCTAGGTCCGGTTTCAAGAAACAGTCCACGTTAGGGGGAGTTGGTAGGGAAGGCCGCACAGCATGAGTCCGCAGGGAGTTGGCTGTCTTTTCTTGCAGGAGACGAGGTGTGGGTTTGACTGGGTGTCCCCTCGCCTGGGTGCTGGGTACTGTTTCGTTGGGTAGGAGGTCGGTCTTGATGCCTAATAGATTGAGGTTTAGGGCGAAGAGTTTTAATATGGTGGGAGATCTGGATGGAATTGAGGGGTGAAGGGATAGTTGGATTTCCAGAGGGGAGACAGGGGAAGGTATATGGGAGGGGTATGCAGGGAGAGAAAAGAGAAAATACCTTAGAAAGAAAAGGAGAAGAGAAAGGGGGAAAAGTAAAGAGAAGAATAGAATTAAAAAAAAAAGTAGTGAGAAGAGAGGAGAGAATAGCAAGGGAATGCTGGTTAGGTTGAATGTGTTCGAAGAATAGAGCCTGTAGTTTAAGTCTGTACATCGCAGGCACTGCTTCGGTGGTCTGACTGGTCACGTGCTTCAATTCCTAAAAGAAGGTATAACCTAGAGATAAAGTATATGTTAGAGAGTTTTCTCGTGGCCCTCTCGTAGTGCATGCTATGTATGGTATCTCGTGTGGTATCCCGAGTTGCCATCTTAGTTTGTCCGCCCTTTGTATCCAAGGGCGCCTGTGGGCAGAAAAGCTGAGAGGTTATTTAAAATATAGTAAGATAAAGGCATTAAAACATAGTGTTATGGTATGTTGCCATTGCAGTCGTGATTTCCCTTGGTGTTCTATACTTGTGTTCCTGTATACGAACTCTAAGGGATTATTGTGGGCCTTTGTTTTGGAAGTCTGAATACATACCTGTTCTCTTAATGCTGTTGTTTCTGTTGTTGCTGTTTTCTTTGTGGTATAATGTGTTGTCAAGTGTTTGTGTTGCTCCTTTTTCATGAATTTTGGACACTGCTCCCACGTATATGTTGAGTGTTACAGTGTTCGAAGTTTCTACCCTGTTAAACCCTGTTATTTGATTGTTAGGTATTAGTTGTGTTTAAACTATATGTTCTAGGTGTTTCAGAATAGTGCCACCATTCTGTGTTTATCTTTTGTCTTCTGACTTACTTCGTTTAACATAACATGATCTAAGTCCATCCATGTTGCTGCAAAGTCTGTGATTGTATCGTTTCTGACTGCCATGTAATATTCCATTGTGTATATGTACCACATCTTAATGATCCATTCATCTGTTGTTGGACATCGAGGTTGGTTCCACGATTTGGCTATTATACTGAGTGCTGCGATAAATAGTGGGGTGCATATTTTTGGAATGAATGCCCTTCCATCTTGGGGGTATATGCCTAGGAGAGCAATTGCTGGGTCAAATGGCAGCTCAATTCTGAGTTCTTTGAGCACTCTCCAGACTTTTCTCCATAGATGTTGGACTAGGGGGCATTCCCACCAGCAGTGGATGAGAGTTCCTTTCATACCGCATCCCCGCCAACAAAGGTTGTTTCCATTATTTTTGATGTGAGCCATCCTCACTGGTGTAAGGTGGTATCTCATTGTTGTCTTGATTTGGATCTCCCTGATGATGAGTGAAGGTGAGCATGTTTTCATGTGTTTGTTGGCCATCCTTCTGTCTTCCTCAGAGAAGTGTCTATTCATTTCATCTCCCCATTTTTTTATGGCTTTATTTGGTTTTGAGGGTCTCAGCTTTCTGAGTGCTTTGTATGTTCTAGATATCAGGCCTTTATCTGATATGTCGAGTGAAAAGATTTTTTCCCATTCTGTTAGCTGTCTTCTTGCGTTAAGTAGGGTTTGTTTTGCCATGCAGAAGCTTTTTAGTTTGATGTAGTCCCATTTGTTTATATTACATGCTAAAGTTCTTGCCATTGGTGCTCCATTCTCAAAGACCTTTTTGATATATAGGTCTTCGAGTGTTCTGCCTATTTTATTCTCGATAAACTTTATAGATTCGGGTCTGATTTCAAGGTCTTTGATCCATTTTGAGTTGACTTTTGTATAAGGGGTGAGATATGGGTCGATTTCCACTTTCTTACATGTGGTTTTCCAGTTGTACCAACACCATTTGTTGAATAGGCTTTCTTTGTTCCATTTCAGATTCTTGCCTCTTTTATCAAATATTAGTTGGCTGTATATTTGGGGGTTTATGTCTGGGAATTCTGTTCTGACCCACTGGTCTGAGGTCCTGTCTCTGTTCCAGTACCATGCTGTTTTAATTACTATGGCTTTATAGTATAGTTTCAAGTTAGGTAAGGAGATGCCTCCCAGCTTCTTGTTTTTCAATATGTGTTTGGCTATCCTGGCTCTTTTGTGGTTCCAGATGAATTTTGTGATTGATTGTTCTATTTCTTTAAAGAATTGTGTCTGGATTTGGATAGGGATTGCATTAAATCTATATAGAAGTTTGGGTAAGATAGTCATTTTGACTATGTTAATTCTACCTATTCATGAGCATGGGATGTTCTTCCATTTCTTCAGATCGTCTTCAATTTCTTTCTGAAGTGTTTTGAAGTTTTCCTGGTATAGGTCTTTCACTTCTCTTGTAAGGTTGATTCCTAGATACTTGATATTTTTTGATACTATCTTGAATGGAATTGTATTTTTAATCTCTCTCTCCTCAACATCATTGTTTGTATATAGAAACGCTACTGTCTTTTGTGTATTTACTTTGTATCCAGCCACTTTGCTGTATTGGTTGATTGTTTCTAGGAGTTTTACTGTGGACTCTTTAGGGTTTTTGATGTAGATCATCATATCGTCGGCAAATAGGGATAGCTTGTGTTCCTCTTTCCCTACTTGAATTCCTTTGATTCCCTTCTCTTGTCGGATTGCTATTGCTAGGACTTCTAAGGTTATATTGAATAAGAGTGGAGAGAGTGGACAGCCTTGTCTAGTTCCTGACCTTAGTGGGAATGCTTCTAGTTTCTCGCCATTAAGTATAATGTTGGCTATAGGCTTTTCATATATAGCTGTAACTATCTTGAGGAAGGTTCCTTCTAATCCTATTTTGCTGAGTGTCTTTAGCATGAAAGGATGTTGGATTTTGTCAAACGCCTTCTCTGTGTCGATTGATATGATCATGTGGTTTTTGTCTTTCATGTTGTTGATGTGATGTATCATGTTGATTGATTTGCGTATGTTGAACCAACCTTGCATTCCTGGTATGAATCCCACTTGGTCGTGATGAATGATCTTTTTGATGAAGTGTTGGATTCGGTTTGCTAAGATTTTGTTGAGAATTTTTGCATCTATGTTCATTAGTGAGATTGGTCTGTAGTTTTCTTTCTTGGTGGTGTCTTTGCCTTCTTTGGGAATGAGTGTGATATTAGCCTCATAAAAGGAGTTGGGGAGGATTCCTGTTTTTCTATGGTTTGGAAAAGCCTATGGAAAAGTGGTAGTAAGTCTTCTTGAAATGTTTGATAGAATTCACCTGTAAATCCATCTGGGCCTGGGCTTTTGTTCTTAGGGAGTTTTTTAATTACATCTTCAATTTCCTCTGAGGTGATTGGACTGTTTAGACTTTCTAGATCTTCCTTTTCCAGACTTGGAAGAGGGTGTTTGTCCAAGAATCTGTCGATTTCTACTGGGTTCTCTAGCCTAGTTGAGTATAGTTGTTCATAATATGATCTCATGATATGTTGTATTTCTTGGGGTTCTGTTGTAATCTCTCCCCTTTCATTTGTGATCCTACTGATTTGGGTGTTTTCCCTCTTTTTTTTGGTGAGTTTTGCCAATGGTTTGTCTATCTTGTTTATTTTTTCGAAAAACCAACTCCTGGTCTCATTGATTTTTTGTATTGTTTTCTTAGTTTCGATGTTGTTTATTTCTGCTCTGGTTTTTATTATTTCTTGCCTTCTGGTTGTGGTTGGATTTCTCTGTTGCTGTTGCTCCAATTCTTTGAGGTGATCTTTTAAACTGTTGGTTTTGTTATTTTCCTGTTTCTTGACATAGGCCTGTATTGCTATGAGTTTCCCCCTAATTACTGCTTTTGCTGTGTCCCATAAATTTTGACATGTTGTCTCTTCATTGTCATTTGTCTCAAGGAATCTTTTTATTTCTTCCTTGAGTTGTTCTTTGATCCAGGTGTTGTTGAGCAGCATGTTATTTAATCTCCACGTATTAGTTTTTCTCCATTGCTTCTTCTTGATATCAATTTTAACCTCTGTTGCATAGTGATCTGAAAGGGTACTTCTAATGATCCTTACCTTTGTGGTCTTATATAGGTTGGCTTTGTATCCTAAGACATGGTCTATTCTGGAGAAGGTTCCATGTGGGTTTGAGAAGAATGTGTATTCTGCTTTCTGGGGATGGAGGGCCCTATATATGTCTATTAGCCCTAAATCTTCTAATTTTTCATTTAGAGCTCTTATTTCTTTGCTATTTTTCTGTTTGGTGGATCTGTCCAGTGGTGATAGTGGAGTATTCAGGTCCCCTACTATTATCACATTTCCCTTCATGTGTTTCTCCAGGTTTGCCAGTAATTGCCTCACATATTTTGCTGACTCTAGATTAGGTGCATATATATTGACCAGGGTTAGTGTTTCTTGATCTAATGTTCCCCTGATCAGTAAGTAGTGACCCTCTTTGTCTCTGATCACTTTCTTGAGGTTGAATACAATTTGGTCTGATATAAGAATTGCTGTCCCTGCTCTTTTTTGTTTTCCATTGGCCTGGATGATTACTTTCCATCCTTTTATTCTAAGCCTGTGCTTATCCTGTAACTGTAGGTGTGTTTCTTGTAGACAGCAGAAGTCCGGTTTATTTTTCCTAACCCAGTTCTCTACTATGTGTCTTTTAATTGGAGAGTTTAGTCCGTTAACATTTAGGGAAATTATTGATAGAGAGGACTGTTGTGCAGTTGTATTGTGTGGGGTGGTTGTTGTTACAATCGGGGGTTTGGATTGTGTAATTCGTCTCTGAGTAAGTCGCTTAGGATCGGCTTAGTTTGCACAAATAGTTCAAGTTCGTTCATATTTGAGAATGTTTTTAGTCTGCCCTCCCATATGAATGATATTTTTGCTGGGTATTGGACCCTGGGTTGGAAATTTCTTTCATTCAGTCGTTTAAATATGTCATTCCACTGTCTTCTTGCTTGAATTATTTCAAATGGGAGATCTGGTTTGATTCTTATGTCTTTTCCTTTGTACTTGAGGTTTTTTTTCTCCCTTATTGCTTTCAGGAGTTCCTCTTTCTCTTTGTTTTTTGCCATTTGGATTATTATGTGTCTTGGTGTGGGTTTATTAGGGTCTATTTTATTAGGGACTCTCTTGACTTCCTGGATTTGTCCTGAATTGTCTTTCCAGAGGGTGGGAAAGTTCTCTGTTATTATCTCCCTGACTACCTGTTCTTCCCCCTTCCCTATTTCCTCCCCTTCTGGTATACCCACAATTCTTAGATTGTTTCTTTTGTCTTTGTTCATTAGATATTGGATTTTTCCTTCCAGTGCTTTGCCTTTTATTTCTTTGTTGGTTTCTTGATCATTTTTTGATTGCAGTTTTCCTTCGAGTTCTTCGATGTGCTTCTCCAACTCTGTGTTTCTGCTCGTAAGGCTTGTTACTTTGTCTTTTAAATCCTTCACTTCTTTTTGTATGGAATCTCTCATGTTCTTTGACATTTCTTCTTTAATTTGGCTGATTCTTTCATCCATGGCTTTCTTATACTCGGTTGCTAGGGTTTCTTTCATCTGTTTTAGTAATTCTTGCATTTCCTTCCTCATGATCGCTTTTAGGTCTTCTTCCCATGGATCTGTGCGTTTTGGTGGACTTGGAAACTTGATAGGGTTTGTCATGGTGTCTCCAGTTATTAGGGATCTCCTTGATTTATGCATAATTCTTTGTATTTAATGGTGTGTTTTGGAGTGCTGTGGCTTCTAATTTCGGCCTGCTTTGGTCCCCTTCCTGAAGGTGTTTCTAGAGGGTGCTGTTGGGTGGGCTTGTTGAACCTAGCTCTTTCTCCTCCCCTTTGCTACCTAGAGTTCAGCCTTCCTGCAGTGGGTATTATAGCTTTTCTACTCCTTATTTCTGTCAGCGGTGCAGTTCCACTCCTGGCCACACTGGTTGCTGGCGCTATTGAGCCTAGCTCCCAATCCCCCCTCCTTTCTCTGGGAGTCAATGGAGCTCTGCCCCCTCCAAGTTTCCCTTGAAGGAGTTCCCTCAGTCCGACCCTTCAGGCTCTGCCCTCGCCCTTGGGGAGTCCCTGGTCCACTCCAGGGTCCAGGGGGGTGGACTGCTCTAGGTCGCCTGCGAGTCCAGAAGGCTGGCCCTATCTCCCCCCGTCTATTCGGGTTGCTCAAGTTGCCGTTCCAGGTGCCCACCCGGGGGAAGGGACTTACCCAAATCACTCTCGCAGGCGCTCGTGGTCCCTGGGGGATGTGCTGGGCTAGGCTCCCGCGTGAGGCAGCAGGGACTCACCCAGGCCTCCCAGGCCGGCGTCTGGGGTCTCCGGGGGATGTGGTGGGCTAGGCGCCCGCGTGAAGGAGCAGGGACCCGCGCAGGCCTCCCGGGCCGGCGTCTGGGGTCTCCGGGGGATGTGGCGGGCTAGGCGCCCGTGTGAAAGGGCAAGGACCCGCGCAGGCCTCCCGGGCCGGCGTCTGGAGTCTCCGCGGGATTTGGCGGGCCAGGCGCCCGTGTAAAGGAGCAGGGACCCGCGCAGGCCTTTCGGCCAGCGTCTGTGGTCTCCGGGAGATGTGCCCGGCTAGGCGCCCGTGTGAAAGGGCAGGGACCTCTTTCTTTCTTTCTTTCTTTCTTTCTTTCTTTCTTTCTTTCTTTCTTTCTTTCTTTCTTTCTTTCTTTCTTTCTTTCTTTCTTTCTTTCTTTCTTTCTTTCTTTCTTTCTTTCTTTCTTTCTTTCTTTCTTTCCTTTCTTTCTTTCCTTTCTTTCTTTCTTTCTTTCTTTCTTTCTTTCTTTCTTTCTTTCTTTCTTTCTTTCTTTCTTTCTTTCTTTCTTTCTTTCTCTCTCTCTCTCTCTCTCTCTCTCCTTCCTTCCTTCCTTCCTTCCTTCCTTCCTTCCTTCCTTCCTTCCTTCCTTTCTTTCTTTCTTTCTTTCTTTCTTTCTTTCTTTCTTTCTTTCTTTCTTTCTTTCTTTCTTTCTTTCTTTCTTTCTTTCTTTCTTTCTTTCTTTCTTTCTGGTTTTTGGGTCACACCTGGCAGTGCTCAGGGGTTATTTCTGGCTCTAGGCTCAGAAATTGCTCCTGGCAGGCACAGGGGACCATATGGGGCGCCAGGATTCGAACCGATGACCTCCTGCATGAAAGGCAAACGCCTTACCTCCATGCTATCTCTCCCGCCCCGTCTTTCTTTTTCTCTTTCTTTCTTTCTTTCTTTCTTTCTTTCTTTCTTTCTTTCTTTCTTTCTTTCTTTCTTTCTTTCTTTCTTTCTTTCTTCCTTCCTTCCTTCCTTCCTTCCTTCCTTCCTTCCTTCCTTCCTTCCTTCCTTCCTTCTTTCTTTCTTTCTTTCTTTCTTTCTTTCTTTCTTTCTTTCTTTCTTTCTTTCCTTCTTTCTTTCCTTTCTCTTTTCCTCTCCTTTCCTTTTCTTTTCCTTCTCTCTTTCCTTTTCCTTTCCTTTCCCTTCCCTTTTTCCTTTTCCTTTTCCTTTCCTTCCCTTCCTTTTCCTTTTTTCCTTTCCTTTTTTCTTCCCTTTTTCCTTTCCTTTCCTCCCCCCCCCCCTTTTTTTTTTGCTTTTTGGACCGCATCCGGTGACGCTCAGGGCTTACTCCTGACTATGCGCTCAGAAATCGCTCCTGGCTTGGGGGACATTATGGGATGCCGGGGGATGGAACCCAGGTCTGTCCTGGGTCAGCCGCGTACAAGGCAAACGCCCTACCACTGGGCCACTACTTCATTTTCTGAATGGAGGACCACTGTTTAGAGATTAGCTGTCGTTCCAGCAGGAAGGCACCTTCTGATCGGGGACATAACTTAAGTAACCTGACATTGCATCGTTGGAAAAGTCGATTTTTACCTCTGCTGCTGCTCAGTGAGCTCGGAGTCTAGGTCTCCATCGCCCCCCTGGAGAAGACGCATCCCTGCTGCTCTGAGCTTCTGAGCTATGTATGATTTTTAACTG
The DNA here is from genome assembly GCF_024139225.1 of Suncus etruscus. Taxonomy (NCBI): domain Eukaryota; kingdom Metazoa; phylum Chordata; class Mammalia; order Eulipotyphla; family Soricidae; genus Suncus; species Suncus etruscus. Next base: position 164,524,121 of record NC_064850.1, read on the forward strand.
GCGCCCCCTGCTGGTGGCCTTGTCTCCAAGCACTTCAGGTGTTAACTCCCTTCTGAGTGAGCTTCGTGGTTCTTCCAGTGTGGTCCTGAGATCTGGGTCTTCTGCAGAAAGGCACCATCTGGGACCTCCCCACACCCCAGCCTCCTGATGTTCTGAATCCATATCTGCACTCGGCAAGCTTCCCAGGTGATGTCTGTGTATATTTGGGCAAGTCAGGAATGAAAAACGCCACACAGCAATTCTTTCTGCTGTTTCTTGACCGTCCTAGCTGCTGATATGTCTTAATCATGTGGACTCCTCTCCTTGCTTTCCTTCAGTCGCCTATTTCTGGAATAACTTTACTTTCTTTTTGCTCTTTAAGTATGAGTCACAGAGAATTTTTCGCCCAAGTTTGCAACCATTTGCTTGCAGCCAGGGTACGATGCAGCAAATGTACTTCAGTGTGTCCATCATGTACAGAGAAGAATTTTCCCTTTGAGGTTCATTTGATACATGGAGATGCAAAAATACTCCCCAGCAGTAAGTACTTTCCCAGTGGTAATTACTTTACCACTGACCAGGCCTAAGGGTCCTGTAAATACAGGTAAGAGCTGAGTGCCAGAGTCTGTGGTCTGTCTCCTTGAGAATGTCCTAGCCAGGATTCCTACTTTGCAGATGAAAAGAGCCAGCAACTCAGCTCCCTTGCTCTGCAAAGCAGAGCAGTGGTGTGGGTGCTTGGCTTTGTTCTAATGGCACCTTTATCTGCAGTCAGTGTTTGAAATAGTCTCTAAGTGTGGTATAATGATGGGTGTTCATGTCTCTTTCCTGAGGAAAATGCTCCAGCCTCTTGGGGGTGTGGTGAAGTCTGGGGCCCTGCTGTCTGACCACAAAGATTACTGAGGACATTTTCCATGCCTGTGGCTCTGGGCTGTGTGGAATAAAGGCAGGGTCCAAGGAGACCACACTGGGGGCACCAAAGGGAGCCACCCTTGCCAGCTTCTCATTCTTGCTGCTCTTGCTGCCACCCCCTCTCTTCAGCCATGCTGTGTGTTTGCTACCTTGACAATGGCTCATACAGTGGATACACAGAGCATGCCCTCTATATCTTGGTGATTTATTCCCACTTCTGCTCCTGGAAATGCTCATCCTTGGGGACAGAATGGGGCTGCCATTTGCTTGTGTTGGCACCTGCGGCATGTCAGGAGCTCAGGCATTTGTGGTGGAACTTGATAGATCCTTATCTTTTGTATGTTAGTCCCCTCTGCTCCATTAACTGCCCTGTTGAGTGCCTTGTGCCATCTAGAAGTCTGCTCTCTCTTCCTGCCTGCAGCAGTTCATCAGCTATAGGCCTGCTCTGTTGATGGAGACTTGGGCTAGTTGGTGGTATCTACTTGTCCTCATCTCTTGTTTGTGGCCTGCAGTTGTGACTTTCTCTGAAAGATTCCTGAGCTCAGTCTCAGGACTCCTGAGTTGTATGAGTGGTAGGACCCCATGGTGGTGCTAGTCCACTTGAGACAGAGAACAGTAACGAAGGGGTGTGTGTGTGTGTGTGTGTGTGTGTGTGTGTTGTAGGTGGGGGCAGGGTGGGAATTGGATAACAGGTGGGAGCTTGCTGTAGAAGTGATTGAATTCTCTAATGAATGGCACCCTGGTGACAGGTGGCATTTCCCATTCAGTGAACCTGAACTTTAGCATGGAGCCCATTGGTTAAGTGAACCATGAGAGGGTTAAGTAAAGAAATGTCACTGAGTCATGCTTCCATGGTCTAGACGGAAGTAAGAGTGGTACTGGAAACAACCTGGCTTTCCTCTAGGAACAGGAAATGCTGCTGTGCATTTGGAGACCTTCCTTGATTTTAGAGAACCACAAAACCTCCCCTAGATCCCCAACACCTAGTATCCTTTCTTCTTTGAGTCTAAGGCATATGTGCCCTTAACCAGGAAAACAAAATCTTCATTTATGTAAGCACACAGCTCATTTTTCTGAGTTTGCATGGAGGTTCTGAGTTTCTGGAAGCCTCTGAAGAACAGGCTTCTAGGGCATCCACTCCTAGGTCTTCTGGAATGGCTCTTCTCTGCTTCACACTGACCATATGGATGGATCTGCATATCCATATCAGAATTAAATTTCCTCATGGAGAATGTTGGGGCTCAAGGCTGAGATGCAATGCCTTTCCCCTAAAGCGACCTTCTGCCAGTGATCAGAGTCTTAATGATGTTATGATGTATGTTTTCTATGTATAAAACATAGTCTTCTAAGTATGATGTTAACTTTTAAACTGAGATTCTGTGTTTTACAGTAGTTAATGATGGTTTCTCACTCCCATAATCCCACGTATGACGTTAATTTGCAACTGGTTGCTCCATTGGAGAAGTGATGGGAAGGCAAAAAGTTAATTCCATGAAGACATATAGATTAAGGGTTTGGTTTGGAAACAGTGACTTCAGCAAGGTCACTGACCCTTGATTTTCCTGTTCCTCTTCCTTGCGATAGAGGTTTTCCAAGAATGAGAAGCCACAGTCACATTGTTTCCTAATGGTATTCTCTGTAGGGACTCACCTTGTCTAACCACAGAGGGGATCATACCACTTGGGTCCTTTGGCATTTGCTGAAATTGCCTGCACAGCTACACAGTCCCTCCTGCAGCCCTCCTTGAGACAGGTCCTGGCATGGCCTGCAAATGCAGAGGAGTGAGTGGGGGATAGTTAGGGAGGACTGTCAAGCTTTATGTTCTGATTGTAGGTGTCTTCAGTTTGGGAATTAATTGGCTGAAGGTAAAGCAGGATTTATAGAAATGAAAGTGCTGGGCCCGGAGAGATAGCAGAGCGGCGTTTGCCTTGCAAGCAGCCGATCCAGGACCAAAGGTGGTTGGTTCGAATCCCGGTGTCCCATATGGTCCCCCGTGCCTGCCAGGAGCTATTTCTGAGCAGACAGCCAGGAGTAACCCCTGAGCACCACCGGGTGTGACCCAAAAACTAAAATAAACAAATAAATAAATAAATAAATAAAATGAAAATGAAAGTGCTGTTCTTTTACCATGCTCCCCCCTCTCCTTGTTTATTGAATGGACTCTAATTAAAATAGTTGCATTTATAAAACATCTTGGAGCCAGATGATAGCAGGTCAGGTACTTGCTTTGCATGCAGACAACCCTGGCTCAGTCCCTGGCATCACTACATAGAGTTCTCCAGCACCAGCATGAGTGATCCCTGAGCAAACAACCAGGAGGAAGCCCTTATCATATCTGGGCACAAAACACATTTTTTAAAGCACCATGTCTTCTCTGGCAAAGAGTTGTTTGCATTCTGGGAGACTCAGGAACTGTAGATTAATGGTGGCTGCCACCCTGAAGATATTCATGAAAGACTAGGTTAGGTGAACCACTGCATTTTGCCAGCACTGTTCAGTGACATGATTGATGCCAAATTGTTCCCTTTTGACCTCAGCTAATGATCTTTATCTTCTCCCCAAGGATTAAACAGTGACTTCTTTTACTCCAAGTGTTTAGAGTATGGATGGGGGAACGTTTTCCCTGTCAAGACCCATTGACCCCGGGATGGAAGAGGCCATCTCTTCAAGGGAGTGATGGGGCCTTCAACAGGCACCTCCTGGGCCCAGTAGGGGCTGTCTGTGCTCCAGAAAACTTCTGTACACATGGCCAGAAGGATTTGACAGATGGCAGGAGGCACCCCTCAGAGCCCTGATGCTTCACTGCATGGAGGGTCTTGGGGTATTTCAGTTGTTGTTTAGGAAAGTCCTTTGAAGCCTTAGGGGTTGGAGTGAAGAAGAAATATAGCTTCAGGACACATTTGTACATGCCCAGTTCTTGGCTAGCATTACATTGCTCACCCTTCCCATTGTGCAGAAAGTTGGCATGTGTGTATTTGTCAAAGCCAGTTAGGACACATGGTGACATTGTCCAAGACTCCAGTGGGGTGCTATAGAAGGTCACAAGCAAACCAGGGCAGTGCCTGGCCTGAGAACACAGGGGAAGGGGTACAGACACAGTGCCCCGAGGATGGGCGAGAGAGGATGTCAGAGGTCAGGGTGGCTTGTTCCAATACCTCAGGCTAGACTTTTATTTTATTTTAGTTATTGGGCCACACCAGGCAGTGCTCAGTGCTTACTCCAGGTTTTGTGCTAAATGTTACTGGTGGGCTTTGGGGGACCAAATTGGATGCCCAAGATTGTCAGCAAGGCAAGCACTCTACCTCCTAAATTTCTAAGCCTCTAGCACCTGAGGCTGGACATTTTGCAGAGGCCAGGACTGGGACTGCCTTGCTTGGGCTGCTAGGGTGGACAAGTGCTTCTCTGCTTCTGGGTTACATTCTTCTGTTCCTCCCTGGAGAGTAAAGCAGAGTTGGATCTCATGCCCGATAGAGACTGGGACCTCCTATGGACACCACCAGGGATTCTGGATCCTCCAGAAGAGCCCAGAGAGAATGGGTTGTTGTCCTGGAAACCTCCCTTCCCTTTGTTCCTGCCCTTTAAGGGAAGAAGGACTGGATACAGGCAGGCAGAATTGCCATAGTGCACTGGCCCTCTGAGGAGAAAAACACTCCACACCCAGCAGATTTGACTAGTGTGGCTTCTTTGTTTTACTTTTTTTCTTCTCTCTCTCTCTCTCTCTCTCTCTCTCTCTCTTTCTCTCTCTCTCTCTCTCTCTCTCTCTCTCTCTCTCTCTCTCTCTCTTCCTCCCCCCTCCTTGGAGAGGAGAAAGAGAAATATATATGATTTTGGAGAGAGAGAAAAAGTAACCCTCCATAAATGTAAGAATTTAATTCTAAAAGAAAGAATGGGAATCACAAAAAGCCCATCAGTACAGTGACTATATTGAGGTCCTCCAGGTTCCTAATTAGAGAAGAGAACAAAGGAAGAGGGAAATGGAGAGAGGAGAGAGAGAAGGCTAAGGCCGGAGGTCAGGAGAGATGGACGGAACTGAGAGAGATGGACAAACAGTGCTGTGGGGTGAAAGCTGTCCATGGGCCCCATCACCTGCTTCTCACACCATTGGTGGGTGCCTGGGGGTGTTGGGCTGCTTTTCAGATGCTAATGGCATGATTACCCTGGGTCAGTAGCCTTTTGAGAGGGGCCCTGTCAGAGTGCTGACCCCTCTTGGCACATGTGCGGGGGTTCTGTGGCCTGGTGAGGGGTTCGACTTCTCCACAGAGGGTGGCGACAGCACTGGCTGGTCCCTTGCTCTCTCCTAGTCTTTGATCCCCAGAGGCAAAGGCGGCCGTTTTCAACAGATCCAATTCATCAAGTGACCTGTACAGGCTGACCCTGGGCTTTTTGCCTCTGAAAAAGCGACTTTGTTTAAGGCAAAGATGGGGCAGGTGGAAAGCACTTTGCAGGGTCCCAGACTGACCACCTTCCTCAGCTTCAGACTGGAATATAGTTTGCTCTGAATGAATTCAGAACCTGAAGGTCCTGGCTCTGCTGAAGCCCCCCATCTCTAGGGGTCCCAAAGGGGTCCCAAGCAATATACCTAAAGGGCAGTATGTGGGGTTTGTGGGCCTTGTGACTTTGTGATTAGTGGCAGGTGTGGTCACATAATTACATAATTTCAAGTTGGATGTCGGCTCCTGATCTATATTTTGTTGCTAGGGGAAGAGAGAAGGACCATCCACCCTCCATCTCCATGTCCTCCCCAACTCAGAGCCTGTGGCGCCCACTGTGCTCTGTTCCCAAATCATCTCCCACGACTCTGATCACAAAGAAACTCTCTGTGTCTTAGTTACCTGTCTAACCTTGGAATGCAATAGGTGGCCAATGATAATAGGAATAAAGGCATGAGTTAGAATAGGTGCCAAGGACCAAGAGAAGCATTCTGAAAATGTCATGGGCCCTAAAAGTTTTCTGTGCTGCTCTTTGAGGGAGGTCACAGGTGGCTGCAAATGCAGGCTGTCACACACCAACCTAATCCTCTGGCCCTGTGTTGGGAGTCTCACATCAGCAGGTCCCGGCTTTCATTAGAACATGTCCATCTGTCTATTAACCACATGTACTGAACCCCAATTCTGTTCCAGGGCTGCAGAGGGAAGGCAGAGTGGGGAGAGTTGGCACCAGAGTGGGAGATCCCAGGACTGCACAAGCCCCTGCTTGGAATAAGGGAGCTGTGTCAAGTTTCAGGCTGTATAAGGTGGGGGGGTAGTAGAGAAATGTCCTTCATGATCTCCGTGCTCGGGCCTAATGAGGAGGAGCTGAGACTCCTGTGGACTCACCTTATTAATATCTTACATGAGGATGGTACATTGTGGTAGTTGATGAGCCAATATTAACATGTTAGTAAATATAGTGCAGAATTGTGACCAGGGTTCATTCTTTGTTAGATATTATATGGAGCTATACAGTTATTTAATGACTTAGGCCCACTGTTATGGCACGTAGAATAGTTTCACTCCTTAAAAATCCTGTCCTCCATCTGTCCATCCATCTCTCCTTCCCTCTAAGCCTCTGGCAACCACTTATACTTTTATAAGATTCATGCTGTTGGGGCCGGAGAGATAGCATGGAGGGAAGGCATTTGCCTGTCATGCAGAAGGTCATTGGTTTGAATCCCAGCATCCCATATGGTCCCCCGAGCCTGCCAGGAGCGATTTCTGAGCATGCAGCCAGGAGTAACCCCCTGAGTGCTGCTGGGTGTGACCCAAAAACAAAACAAAAACAAAAACAAAAAACAGGCTATTAAATAGTTCGAATAAAGGGTAAATGGTCATCTCATATTTTTTTCTGTCATTTGTAATCTGCATTTAAAGTTATTAGGAGTATTCCATTTGTTTCTGTGACTTAATAACTCATTTCCCTTGAGCATAGAACTATATTCTGTAATTGGATATACATATTTTGCTCATTCATCAACTTTAAGGCATCTTGGGTGTTTTTCAGTTTGGACTATTATGGGTAGATATGATTTCATGTCTTTAACATGTGTGCCAAAGAAACATAACAGAGTGGAACTGTGTCTTGCCTAATTCAAAGGAAGTATGACTGTAGAGTGTTCTTAAGTGCTAACCTATACAGCTATCACCAGACCAAATGTTGGGGACATTAAGAATCTGGATATTATGTGACCCTCCTTAATTATTTTTCCTAACTTCATAATCACCTGATCAAAAATCATTTTATGAGGTATTATCTATTGGAGTACAGTGGGTCCCGATATAAAGGAGTTTGCCATTCAGACATGTGTTTGAATCGCAAAGTTTTCTCACATGCTGGGAATCACATGTTGGGTATAGCTAATTACAATGATTATGTACACACACAGCCTGTGATTCGGATAAAAACCTTTCTGGAAAAACTAATTTCCAAAATCTGATCAAGTATGCTTCCCCCCTGCCCCCTATAGACAACATATTCTTCTTTGCCCCTTTTACAACAGGAGAGTGTAGGAATGAAGCAACAGCTGCAGTTTGAGATGGATTGGATTTCTCACTCCTCACTGGTGTCATCTGGTGCAGTAGAGTCTGCAGGCCTGTGGCTTGAGCTGGCTTTTGTCTGGGGGCAGGGAAGTCTGCTAGCTTGGCCTCTGGTGTCTACAGACCATCACTGCAGGGTTGATCTTCATCAGCCTCTTTCGCTGTGGGCTGGAAGGGCAAAAGCCTCTCAGATAAAGTCTGATTGTCTCCCTTTTCTCCTTAATGTGTTAAGAAAATCAGAGAATTCTCTGAATCTGGTGTCTACAGGTTTTTGAATGAAGGCTTTGAATCAACCTCTCTCAACACAGTGGCAGTAGTAGCTCAGCAGCTAGATGGGTCTTAATGAGGACCCCTGGGCCTGGCTCCAAGAGCCCAGGGAGCACTTGGGGGAGTGTCTTAAGTGCTTTTTAAGAGGTTATTCTTTATTCGTTGTTATTTGTCTCATCATCAGCAATGTTGATGAGTCTACAAGCATGTTATTCCAGATGTCCTTTGCATCAGCTTTACTGTACTCATAGCTGCCCTTGCTTCCTCCTTTCTTTTTCTTTTTTTTAATTTTTATTTTGATCAGAGTGGCTTACATATCTTTCACATTAGTATTTTAGGTACATATTAACATTGAATCAGGGGAATACCCACCACCAAATTTGTCCTCCTTCCTTCCCTGGTCCCTTTCTGCAACCCATATCCCCCACCATCACCCCCCAGGCTGCTAGGGTAGGAGGTTCCCTCTTTGTCTAGCTTACTATCAGTGATCCTACATCTGTTTGGTCCTGGTGCCCTCCCTTGTTTCTCCCTCTATTTGAGAGGCTAAGCTAGATAAATGAGTTATGTGGTTTTGTTTGAGGGAAAGAAAAGCAATAGAATGGGGTAAAGATTAAGCAAAAAAAAAATGCTGAAAATGGGCGGAGTCCTTCTAGTGGCTATCATCCTCAGTTTGAGAGAGGACATGAAAAAGGTAATTGAAACACCATAACAATACAAAAATAAATGTCAAATTAAATATCAGTAAGCCCTACCGCAATAAAGAGAAGCACCACACAATAGTCTCGGTTCTGAATTCAAATTATGCCGGAGTGCAAAAAGAAAGAGAAAGATAAGATAAAATAATATAAAATAAAAAGGAGACATCAACTTCAATATCTACACCCAAATAAGGACATCAAAAAAATAATCAATCAATCAATAAATATGCGGAAAAATGATTATTTGGTGCTTCCCCCCCCATTTTTTTCTTTTCCCCCTGCATAGGCACAGTAACTATTGGGGATATTACAGAGGGAATTTCCTTGGCCTAGGAGATACAGGGTTTCTCCATCCCTGAAGTATACTGTCATGGGATTAACTATAGACTCCTTGCATGATCATTTACTCTCCCCTCGGTGCTTTTGTGGTGTAGGAAGACTTCTGCTTTGTCATGGATGGTAAAATTAGTCCTCTGTATCTAGAGATCTTGGTGACTGTGCAGCTCGAGGAATGGAGCTTATGATGAAGGCAGCTGGATCAAAGAGCAACTCCTTTCATTGATGTAAATGGGTCCTAACTTTCTCACTGATTCTTTCAGATGTCCTGATCTTTCTTTCCCCACATACTGAAGTCTTTTATTGTGTTCTTGGCTGAGCAGGAAGCTACAAACCTCTTCAGCTCTGCTTTTTATGCTGAGATTTCCTGGCCACTCTGGAGGCTTCCTTTTCAAAGACCAAACAGGCCTGGTTTCCAATGGCTTTTAATTTATCCTCTTCCTATTATCAACAAGTTTAGGGTGTCATATATGCATTGTACTTCTATTTTCCATGATCAAATATCCTTATTATTTTAATTACTTATTCAAAAGTTAGTAATTATGTTCTACATACAATACTGTTCATGCCAAAGCTTCGTGTTCCAATGTTATACAACATCACAACCTTAACTCTTAAAGGAGCATATCTTTTTCTTTTTTATTGGTTTTCGGGCCACATATGGTGGTGGTTAGAGATTACTCCTGACTCTAAGCTCAGGGGTCATTTCTGGCTGAGCGTGGGGGCCCAATTGGGATGCTGAAATCAAACCCAGGTTGGCTGCATGCACAGCAAACACCCTACCTGCTATATTATTGCTCCAGCCCCAGGAACATATTTCATTTTAAAACACAAACCCATAGAGAGCTAAGATAGGCACTATAATGATTATAACAAAAGGACACTGTAATTACACCTCCTTTGTCCCACTAAATGTATGCTCCTAACTGTCCTATAGTCAGTGGTAAATGCCACACAAATGACTACACTCTCATCAGATTCAGGTTGGAAGGCTGTGGCCTTCTAATAAACACACACATTCGACTCTTGAACAAGAAAGGGGATATGCTATATATCTAATGGACTCCTCTCAGGTTCTTCCTGCTACTGGCTCTAGCTCTGCCTCTTGTGTGAGACCTGCTTCAGTTCTCATGAGGGACTGACTAGCCCTTAGACCTGTGCTGCATAGAGGTTGGGGTTCATTGCATTGCCCCCACCAAGCAGTCATAGATTTTCAGGACTCCCATTGCTTATCAGCCCTACATTTTGCAGCTCGGATTTCTGCTTTGGGTTTTACTATTGAACCTTTTAGTGTTCATTCAAAGAGGATCCACATATCCTCATTACTTACATTTCCTTTCCCTGCATACTCTGGCTTATCCTTCTCACTTTAAGCCTGTGGGGTGCATAAGAACTGCTTTCTTTCTCCTTGCATCCCATCCACCCCCACACAATGGCTGTAGCACCCTGATCTGCAACTGTTCCCAGCCAAGGGGGATGAAGAAGAGAGGGATAACCTATGTGATTTTTCCAGTTTGCAGAGAGGTTAACCCTGTTTTTTTATTTTATTTTATTTTATTTTTTTAGTGTGCTCTGGGGTCGCTTTCCTGCTCTGTACTTTGACAACGCTTTCTTATGATTTTTTGGCTTTAATGTCAAATTTCCTTCCTGGGACTCAATGCGTGGATAAGCTCTGCACCATCATCTGTAGGCTGGGCATATGTGTACCAGCATTTGCACATGCAGACCTACATGCACTCTTATGCAGACCCACACAGAGCTTATGCTAATGGTGGGACAGAAGAGCACTAAGAAAATTAGCCGCAAGTACTGAAATGGCCTCACATGCATTCATGTTCCCCAGGAATTGCAACTGACTGTGACATTAAATGGCTCTTAAAGGAGTGAAGGAGGACATTCTAAAAAAATGCATTCAGGAACAACACCTAGCCTATCCTTGGAAAGATGGCAAGCCAGATTCTGTACCCCAACAAACTCTTCACAATGTAAATTGAACAAAGTGCTTATATAGCCAGGCTGATCCTGGCTTCCATACAGGTGTCTTGAAAGTGATGGAAGCAGAATCTTTAAATCCAGTGTCCCCCAGCAGCAAAAGCCTCTGAGTCCTATTTTCCAAAGGTCTGCTGTAGGATAGCCAGATTCTAGACTGCGGGAAGGAGTGAACTGGCCTGTGTAGGTCTCCGTCTCTTAAGAGCATCCAAGGGCTTTCTTTGGTGTGATATTTTCTTTGAGTGTGATATCTGACATGGTGAAGTGCATATTAGCTCCCTTTCTTCCAGCATGAAGAGTACCTGTCCTAAATAACTGATGATATATCCTTTATAGACATCCTTGTTCCCAAATCCTTCTAACCTTTAGATAAAATATAGGGTTCTCGAAAATATGTATTAAGAATCAATAGATCGAGTCTAGAAGGCAGCAAGCCCTTTAGATACCACTATGATTTTTAAAGCAGGTGACAATTTTATAGAGCACTGTGGTTTTATTTTATACTGTGATATCAGTTCTTTGTAGAGACAAAAACATTGTCTTTTCTAAACAAATTCCAAGTATTATCTCTGAGTATTTGGTTATTTAAGTTTACTCATAATGGTGATGACCTCACTGTTCTTATAAAGTTCATTGCATAGAAAATTTTGCAGCTACTTTGAGAGAGGTTCATCTTTGTTCATAAAAATGAAATGTCATAGCTTATCATTTGTATGAAGGATGAAGAAGATAAAACTTATGGGGTAACAGAATGATTCCAGATCAAGATCTTATTAAATGCTTTAATAAAATATGGGACCAAAAAAAACCCCCAATATTCTCAAAGATATTTTAGCCAAAATAGATAATTGTCTCATATGTTAAATGGTGTTATAAGAAACAAAAATGTATTAAAATTTTTGATCTCTTTCAGAAAACTGCAGTAATTATTTTCTTGAATTAAATTAATTACTTTGAGAGCTAGCTATATTATTGTTCAGATTTGACATAGATAGCTATTTAAAGATATGAGTTATCATAAATATATTTTAATTAAAAACCGTTGTCATGGAAATGCTATTTGAATATATATTATAATTTGTTTTAATTAAAGACACCTGGCAGAAAAGGAGCAAAGGGTTTGGCAGCACTCAGGTATTTTTGATATTAAGACAGAAGTATTTCTCATTCAAGGGTTAGAGGAATCATTCAGCCTCCAAAGTCTTATGATCTAGTGCTACTGAAAGGTCATATTCATAAGTTAAAAACATAGGAATGCAGACCAGTGGAAATAAATTGGATGAAATCAAATTACTGTGCTATCTACAAGAAATTCTATATAAATGGACTTAAAAATAAAAGAGTTATACTATCCAAACGCTTTAAATTTTGAGTAGACATTAGCATAAAAATCCAGTGATGAAGTGAGAAATGAAGTCTTGATGAAATGTTTCATTCTATGTGTGAGAGCTGGAAGATAGTACAGTGATTAGGGAATATGCTAGATCCAGTTTTGATTTCAGGCACTGTATGATACCCAAATAGCAGTAGATGCAGACGTGGAGGCCTCCAAGCACTGTCAAGTATGACTTTGGATCCCCCGAGGACTCCGTGGTGGCCCTGCTCTCCCCGTCATACTTAGGCCCTGAGCAACTATGCATCCTTGCATTGAAACTGATGGCCCTAGGTCTCCTGAATATGGCTTAAGAGTGCCTCCCACCCCACACAAACCACCAAAAGCCAGGGACCCCTAAGTGTGAGTTTAACTAGCAGCAGACTTTCAAAAAGACTCATGAAGCTGAAAGGAGAAATTGCAAACTCTCTGAGTGTTGTCGATTTTAATACTTCTCCAACAGTGCTCTATGAAATAGTCAGCGATACTCAGTAAAGATATAGGGGAGGTGTACAACAGTTTGCCAAGTAATAGCAGAATAAGCACACTTTCAAGTGTACAGCACGATGAAACATATTCTGAGCATAAAGTCAACTTTAGCTAATTTGCAAACATTCATACAAAGTATATTTGTCATCATAAAAACTCAAATGAGAAATCAGTAACAGAAAGATAATTGGAAAAGTCCCAAATAACTGAAGGTTATATTCTAAATAAGCCACAGTTCAAAAGAAGATTTCTTTTTCTTTAGAAATTAATGAAATATTTAGTGGGTTTGTTTGTTTATTTATTTATTTATTTTGTTAGAAGTGATTCTGGCCAAAGTTTTTTTTTTCTGGGACTTGAGAATTCTTTGATGTTAACTGATGAAGCCCAGCACATGATTACTCTCAGAATCTCCTACAGCTGGTAAAGTTACCGTATATACTCGAATATTAGCTGAGTTTTTCTGGCACAAAATTTGTGCCAGAAAAACCCGGACTCGACTTATACTTGGGTCATACAGGTTATTTGACTCGGTGCATATGTAGTCTCCAGTGGTCTTCTGCCATCTACTGGAGTGGGCAGTGCTTCAGCTCAGTCCACACGTCCTGGCTGAGCTGAAGAAGAACTGAACTGAACTGGATGCCACTGAACTATTTAATCCACAATATTCTGTGCTTATATATATATATTATATATATATAATTATATATATAATTATATGTACATAATTTTTATTTTGACTGAAGTGGATTACAAATCTTTCACAGTAAAATTTTAGGCACATAGTGCCATTGAATCAGGGGCATTCCCACCAACCAGCATTGTCCTCCCTCCACTCCTGTTCCCAGCATGCATTCCATATCCCCCTCCTTTACCGCACTTTTTATGAGACCAACAGTAGTGGTGATGATCTCTGCGAACTCAGTGATAACAATGTCTATGCTGAGACCCTCACATCAGATACAGCTGAAGCTCTATTTGGACATACAGATGATGAGGAGGAATTCAGTTTTGAAGGATTTTAACTTGTGATTTAGCTTGATTACCTGTTAAGCTACGGTTTCTGCACTTTAAAGTTTTAATGTTATTGTTGCTAGTTTGCAGTTTTTCCTTCGCAATAAATATTGAAAAGCATTTAACCTACTGATTGCTCAATTGCTATAATTGTTTTGGGCATAAATTTTTATTTTTTAAAATTTTTTGGGAGGGTCACACCCAGCAGCGCTCAGGGGTTATTTCTGGCTCTATGCTCAGAAATCACTCCTGGCAGGCTCAGAGGACCATATGGGATGCTGGGATTTGAACCACCATCCTACTGCATGCAAGGCAAATGCCTTACCTCCATACTATCTCTCTGGCCCCTATATTTTTTTTTTTTTTTTGGTTTTTGGGCCACACCCAGCGGCGCTCAGGGGTTACTCCTGGCTGTCTACTCAGAAATAGCTCCTGGCAGGCACGGGGGACCATATGGGACACCGGGATTCGAACCAACCACCTTTGGTCCTGGATCGGCTGCTTGCAAGGCAAACGCTGCTGTGCTATCTCTCCGGGCCCTGGCCCCTATATTTTTATTTTTGAAATTTACCAGTGGCTCCTCTATTTCCCACCATTGCTTGTACTCAAATCACTAAGTTTTCCCAGGTTTTAGGGTAAAATTAGGGGGGTTGGCTTATACTCGGGCCGGCTTATACTCAAGTATATATGATGCTTTTTCTACCTATTACTAGTATTTCAAGTCCACACTCCAGCTAAGATGTTAGCTTGAGGGGCTAGAGTGGTGGTGCAAGGGGTAAGGCATCTGCCTTGCTGCGCTAGCCTAGGACGGACCGAGGTTTGATCCCCCAGCGGCATCTCATATGGTCCCCTAAGCCAGGAGCTATTTCTGAGCACATAGCCCAGGAGTAACCCCTGAGCATCACCAGGTGTGGCCTAAAAAAAGGCAAAAAAAAAAAAAGAAGAAGGAAGAGGGGGAGGAGGAGGAAGGGGAAGAAGAAGAAGAGAAAGAAGAGGAAGAAAGAAGAAGAGGAGGAAGAAGAGGGAGAGGAAGAAGAGGAAGACAAAGAGAAGAGGAAGAAGAAGAGGAAGAGGAAGAAGAATAGAAAGGAGGAGGGAAGGAAGAAGGAAGAAGAAAAGAAAGAAGTTGTTAGCTTGAGTCCTTCAAGCCTAATTTCTCAGGATCTGTGAAGAATTAAATGTTTGCTTGAGGTTTGCTGATTTGTTGGAAGTTTTCTCCCGGGTCCTTACATTTTTGGATTCTCTCTTTTTTTGCTCCTGGATTTTCTTTTAATCAAAACTTATCATTAATAAGTGAGTGTGGACTGAGTAGTGTATATTGAGGTGATAGATCCTATCCTGTGATGGTCAAAATACAAGGTGGCCTTGGGGTCAGACACCTTCCCTGACCCTTGAGCCTAAAGTCCTGTCTGTCCCTGTTTTGCAGTGAGGTTGGAGGAGTCTGGTTGCCCCTACTATAAAAGAAGGCCAGATGGTCTGCCACAGGAAGTGAGTGGGGCTAGATCATGTTACCCAGAAAAGTACTTTGGATTTCAGTGTCAGTGACACTCAGGTTTCAGCGGGGGTTATTGTCCTCAGGTTGTCATTTTCATCTCTTGCCTTGCGGGTAAGTGCATGAGAAAAAGCAAGTTGTCTACCAGAGGCAATGGCTTTGAGGACATGACTGCCATGCCAGAGCTGAGCTCCACTTACCCCATACTCCTTTCTGCCTTCTTCCAGTGGGAGTGAGTTTGCATCAGAGCCACCATGTAATGCAATCATGTCCTTCTCACGTTTGGACTTCAGCCACCACCTGACTTATGCATCTCACTTCCTGGGAGGAGATGTGGCTCTGCCCTTCATCCCCCAGAACTGGGCTTGCAAGCCCAGTGCCTATGGTTACCAGTGCAGTGTGGTTTGAACTTTCATTCTTTCTGATATTTAATTTTTTTTCATGGTATTTGAGTCATACAAGAAATATCAGGGTTTACTCCTGACTCTGTGCTCAGAAATCACCCCTGGTGCCAGGATTGATTGAACTGGGAAGACAGGCTCTGGCCCATCTTTCTAAATAGTTTATACAATTTGTATCCCCTTCTTTCATATCAGTGTTCAATTTGACACAAAACCTTCCCTGTAAATCTTTTTTTCTCATTTCACTTGACAGTTGTGATGCCAAGGTCACATAGATAGTAGGTGGTAAAACCTTGTTTGAAATATGGCCATCAGAATGCTGTGTCTTTGGTCTTTCAGTTAGCCTTGCCACTGCATTTCTAGTGACTTAACTGTCACTGGCAGATGTTTAGAAAATAAATATTGGTTGATTTATATGGGGATGAGCTCGTCTGTAAGGTTGGGACTCAATTCTTAGGTACCCTGGTACCGAGCTGGAGTTCTGGGGAGCTGAGCAGAGCTATGTACCTTGGAGCTCTACGTATGCAGAAGTTGGATTCTCCCTTCTTTCTGTGTATCTTTAACCCTCTGGAATGAAACCACTAACTAGTGCTCATCTGCCTCACTGATCTTCTAAGGTTGGGTCCTGTGTGCAACTTACTTCCTTCGGTGGCCTGGCTTCACTGTGCACATGAAATATGATCCACTGGAAGCGGATTAGTTGATGTCAGCCAGTCTTAGCCCCAGCAAATAGGCCCAGGCTTCTGCTTGTTCATTTCTGGCATCCAATTCTGAGCATGACTGACAGGCATGACACATAGGTAATCTTCCTGCCTAGAGGCCCATCTGTAAGGGAGCCACAGAACCCTGAGTGTAGGCTTGTCACCCTTGGGTTTCTTAGGTAACTGTCCTATTGTGAGGCAAACAAGGTGCTACAGAACATTCTGAGCCTGCCTACAGAAAGTAGGATGATGGCATGGTGGGAGAAGGAGTGTGTGTGGTGTATGGAAGGAAGGAAGGAAGGATGGAGTCTATGCTGGCTGTGCTCATATTCTGGATCTGGTTGCTAGTCAGCAGAATGTGGAATGGCACAATCTGGATGTCAGTCTCCACTGGTCAGAATCCTCCTTCTGGTCCCAATGCAGCTAGACTGTTGGAGTGAGGTCTGTCTATTTCACTTATCTTTTCAGCAGGGATTTAGTAACCATTCATCCCCCTTGCCTGACTTTTACCACCCAGCCTTTGAATCCATTTGATTAATGTTATATGTTGTATTTTTGTTCCAGAAAAACTGTACAACGCCAGTGGACGAGACTTAAGAAGGGCCCTTTTCTCACTGAAGCAGATATTTCAGGTAAAAATAAGAAATTAAGCTCTTCAGTCCTGTTTTTGCATGAATGTAGAATTAGTTGCACATAAGCTTATGCCTTTGGTTAAAGAAGAAAAGTATGTTCAAACGACAGTGTGAATTACATCCAGTCAAAATTACAGTTGAGACCTATTTTTTGAAATCATATAATAAATATATTTCAAGCATACTAGGGATTAAGGACAACTTAATTTTAAGTTGTATTTTTTTTTTTTTTTGGTCTTTGGGCCACACCTGGTGATGCTCAGGGATTACTCCTGGCTATGCGCTCAGAAGTTGCTCCTGGCTTGGGGGACCATAT
Organism: Suncus etruscus; assembly: GCF_024139225.1. Classification (NCBI taxonomy): domain Eukaryota; kingdom Metazoa; phylum Chordata; class Mammalia; order Eulipotyphla; family Soricidae; genus Suncus; species Suncus etruscus. The sequence continues at coordinate 164,541,225 of NC_064850.1, forward strand.
GGGACGCTGGGGGATCGAAATGCGATCTGTCCTAGGCTAGCTCCTACAAGGCAGATGCCTTATTCCTTGTGCTACTGCTCAGACCTCAAGGACAACTTAATTTTAGATTAAAATGATTTTAAATAATTTTCCATGTTCACTTCAGATTTTTAAAAGAAAAACCTGTTTCTGGGATAATGATTTTGTGTTCTGCTACCAATATCAGTGTTCCTTTTTTCATACCAGGCCCTCTCTCTGCCAATGGTCAAAATTGAATTTATGCTCCTTACAAACAACGTACAGTATCATGTGTTGTTCTTTTCTGCTAACTTAATGCCTATTATCCTATTGAAACATACTTCAGGGGCCGGAGTGATAGCACAGTGGTCGGGCATTTGGCTTGCACATGGGTGACCTGGGATGGACCAGGGTTCTATCCCTGACATCCCATATGGTCCCTGAAACCTTCCAGGAGTGATTCCTGAGCTCAGAGACAGGAGTATCCGTGAGCGCTTCCAGGTGTGGCCCCAAAACCAAAAAAGAAAAAAGAAACATACTTCAGTTTCCTAACTGAGAGCAGTCTTGATTTAGACATAACCAATCTAGTGGTCTGAGCATTCCACATATGTATAAAGCATATGTGAGCAGATTGCTTTATTTATTTACTACTAGTAGGCAGAATGGATAATATCTGGTGTTCAGTGATGATAAGCTGTGCTGGGGTAACTATCCCCTGCTATGTCTCTCAGACATAAGTCTTAGGCTTTTCTCTGAAGCTTCTGACAAAGTCACAAGCTCAACAGGCATGAAGACAGACTTTAAGAATAAGCTCAGGTGACAACTGCAGGTGAAAAAGACAAAGAGCCAGTGTAGGAGGACAAGACACTGTGCCAGACAGGCTTAGAAGACGACTGTGTGGAGAAGACAGGCTCACACTAATTTGTGTCTATGCAGGCTCATTGTTTATCTTCTATAGTTTTGGACTCCAAGGCAGCGGTCTGCTACCTTTTTACACCTGGCTGTCACAAGCTGCTGTTCTAAAAGTCATTTTATATCTCCTGAGCTCATCTCTTATCCACAATTACGGACCATTAGTCACCAATGGCTCTAATCTGAGTGGCAGTCCCTTCTGTGGGTGTTTTCCTGCCTGAGGAGGGTTTGCAATAGGCAGACCAACAATCCATCCCATCTGCACCTCCTCCCATTCTTCATAAACTTGTTCTCCCATGCCCTCACCTTTCTGAGTTCAGAGTCCCTTCTGGCGCAGCAAGCATAGAGAAAGCCCTCTTTTCTTCTCTTTCAACAGTACAGGTGTGAACTCTGCATCATTGCTCCTTGCTCCTCAAGGCTTGTCTCAGAAATGCCTTGAGGGCTTGGGTCTGTCTTTGTGCAGGACATTTCTTCTGGAAAATTTATAACAGCTGTCCAGGGACATTCTGCTTTTGTTCCTCCCCTAATACTTTTCAGTTTTCCACCAGAGGGCTTTGAGGAAGACATTCTTTTGTTGGTTCCATGTAGCCTTTTCTACTGCATTTGGATTTGTCTTTTCAGTTGACCCTGTAATAACAGAACATAGGAGGTTATGTTGTTCAAGATCCTTCCTGCCATGCAATAAAATATATTTGCATAACTTTTGACAACCCCACTGATATCTTGCAGTTGATCAGAGTCTTTACCAATAACAGGGTCAATTTTGTTTTATATATTATATATACTGTGCTAAGTTAGACTAGAGAAAATAAAATGTTAATAACATAATAAAGAAAATAATGTATAATAATACACTGTATTCACTAAAAAGTAAATTGTAATATTGAAGCTTTCTGGGACTTCTACTCACTTCTCTCCTCAACTGCATTCTCAATTTCACCCCTGATTACATTCTGGTAGCAAGTTGAGTTCTTTGTCTTCAGAGCTTTGTCCCAGACTTTTGTTTTTCTACCAGAATGTGTTTTTATTATTTATTTTCCATGTGGCTCAGGTTTACCCTTGATATCTCTTGTCAGGGATTGTCATTCTCACCTTAGCCATGATCAGATACCTCTGAAATGTTCTATATCAACATCTGGTATAGAAGTGTAGACACTGTAGGGCTCTTTTTTGAGTCTTCCCTGGGTCTTTGGGGTCTAGTGCAGCATCTGGTGCCACTTAACCTGACTTGTTGAGCTGAGCACTCTTCTTTCCTGTCCCTGACTAGGAAAATTCTATGCTAGTGAGTGTCTCAGAGTTCCACTTCCCTGAACTCATCTGTGTCTTCATGTTGCTTCACTGAATAAAACAAAATTTCCCACCTCTATCATGTCCTCTTTTTCCAATTTAGGCCCCTATTTGCAGTCAGCTAGATTCTTTCTGTGCCTCCAGAGGGTCAATCTCATGCTGTTCCTCACTCTTGCTCATTTAATCCCCCAGTATGCATATAAAAGTCATCCACCTTTGACTTCATGCAAAACTCAGTCACACAGAGAAGAACTATCCAAGTTACTTTAAAACACTGTGATTTCTACACTTTGAGTATGATATGTCTTGAAAACAGAGAACCCCCAGTCCACACATATACATTATTTGCAGTAATCATGCTAGTGGAGGTGGTATTACTAATTTAAGCTATGTGTGTGGTGATCAAGAGATTCAGTCTGTCATTTTTAGTTCTTAAAGATCAGGTTTACTCATATAAGTGAAAGATAGAGCAATTACCATGTTCAGAACTATTTCTGGATTTAATTTTTTAAGTGTTGAAGGAAAGATATGATATATCATACTATAAGCACTGTAAGTCATTTTCAAAAAGCATATCTAGTACTGAGTTGGTAGACTTAAAATACTGAAATGAACCGGGAATCTTTGGTTCCCAGACAATGGTAGGAAATAATTAGAATAAAGTTGGAACATCCTATCATAGGGATAGCAAGGAAGTGCTCAGAAACTACTAAGCCCATTAACAAAATAACTCACATATTAAAGAATCTCCCTCCCACTAGCTGGCCAAAAATGGGATAATAAAGCCATGATCAAGAAAATGAACACGGAGCAGTAAGTCAAAACATCAAATAATGAATTGGAAATTATCGGGAGATGATAGTAATCCAATTCAATATTTTGAAAATGGGTGAAATTTTAGTATCTCACATTCATCTTACTTTTTGCCTGCATAAATTTTAAGATAATAAAATTGTGGTTGAGAGTGTTTATTTATAAATAGCATTCTAGCTTATGAGTCAGAGGGAGTGATAGATTATAATATTACAATTTTGTAATCCCAAAGAAAAAGTGTTTCAAGGGATGAACTAAGAGAAGTTTTAAAATTATATCAACTTATTGATGTATGTGAATCTTATTTGGCTTAGAATACAAATTGCATAAATATACTTTTCTAAGGCTGGCTGGGAGATGAGAGGGCAACTGAAGACATTGGTGAAGGGAAGAGATTGAAACTTATTAAATAATTTTGTAGCTAATTCATGGTGGTTAAAAAAAATTAGGGACCAGAGCCATCACACAGTGGATAGGGTGCTGTCCTTGTACATGGTCAACCCAGATTTGATCCCTGGCATCCCACATAGTCCCTTGAGCCCACCAGGAGTGATTCCTGATTGCAGAGCCAGAAGTAATTCTGAACACTGATTTTGTGTGGTCCATAAACCAAAAAAAAAAAAAAACAAAAAACAAAAAACAAAACCAAAAACCAAAACATTATCCAATAGCCCTAATTTTTAAGACATCGTTTTAATTTCTATTTTTGAAATTTGTACATTGAGTAAACATTTGATGATATTTAAAGAGTACTAATTTTAAAATTAAGAGTAGGTAATTTTAAGTAGAGTTCTTCTATTTTATAGCTGCATACCAAAATAGTCACTGTTTAAGTGATATGATATGTGGGAATTGCTTCAAATAAATATGGCAACAGATAGGATAGAATCATAGATAAAATAGGAGTGGTGTAAGTTCATTGGCATCTGGATGTACTAGTTTCTATTTTTTTGTTTTTATTTTGTATAAAAAGATGAAAAATTCTTTTAAAAATAAAATGGAAAAATTAAGAAATTAAAAAAACCTGCTTGGGGGATCTTATATAAATCCTTATGAACTTGTTCTGTCGTGTTGACTCTGAGTTCTCAGGATGCCTTTTCTGTGATTTATTCTTCAACTTTTTTTGAGCAGTTTTTGTCAGCACTGTGTCGAAAAGCAAGAGTGTGATTGCTATCAGAAGTTCTTAATCTGTGGAAGACCACACACAGGCACACATAGATTTACCTATAAGATAAACACAGGTTTTGAAAGGGGACTAGGGCACAGGACAGAGGCACATTGGCTACTGAATGGATTACAGCCCAAAGTTAATTGGGCTGAAATCAATTCTCAAATCCATAAGTCTGCATCTCCCTTACTGTTGTATCTCCGAGAGGTGGAAGTTCTTTTTGGAACTAGATTGCAAATGTGTAAAAAACCAGAATCATTGTCCATTAGATTAAAAGAAAAATGACCATACTTTAGCATGGCTCTTATAGAAGGTCCTGAGATATAGTGATAATTAGTTAATCTTAACATCTTACTTTCGTTTTGATCAGAAACCAGAAAATAGTTTCTCAAACTATTTGCCACTGCCTATACAATTTCAGAATATATATTTAAAATCTAGTACATTGCCAGTTTTTAAAATTTTTAGTCCTTAAGTACCTTATCTACATATATGCATACATTTTAGTTAGGACTCAATTATTTTTATAAGCACCGTTCCCTGGCTTAGTGTTTTTCCTCAGCCCCATTGCCAGACAGTCCACTCTCTGCTATATTAATATTAGTGATTAGCTCGAGTGGTTTCTTGAGAGCTTGTTCTCACTTTTTCACCATGAAGTCATGTGTGAACCTAGTTTTAAAGTAATAAACATTTGTTACATGCTTGGAAAAACTCTCTGACTAGACATGAGCTCATCTAAATGTTCACTTTTCACATATGCTCATGGAAAAGGATATGGATGGAGAATTATTTTTTATTTCCTTTATACATAGGAGTGTAAAGTAATTTTCCAAAAACTCATGATATTGTCCCATATTCTCTTGCTTCCAAAGCCATGATTATCTTCGAGTGTGAGTTCACGCAGCTGTCTTTCATTACCTTCAGGGCAAGGCCTCTCCCCCCCTCCATATGCCCCCTGAAATTTAAAAGTGCTTTCTTGCTTCAGAGGGAGCCTTTGCCTGCTTGCCCATATTGAGCTCAAGTCCTCTATCCACATAATTGGAAAATGCCATAAAATCAAACTGAAAAGCTGGTTTCATGTAGGCACAGAAACACGAAGCCAATTCATCTAAACTTTGTAAAAAAAATTCTCTTGGAGAAATACCATGGCTGTTGACCATTCCTATAGTAACAACCTTTCATTATTCCATTAAGTTTCCTACTATTTACATCACTGAGGTTTTTATTTTTGCCCAGTTGTTATAATAGAAGATGAATATTCTGACATTATCGTAGTTGAATTGGGGCTGAGGTACTGTCCCAATGGAAGAAATCTTAGGAAAGGGTAGTGGAAAAAAGCCCATGCACAGAGCTCCAAAGAGCTGGGAATTCCAGAAAAAATGAGCCTGGTGTGGGGTAGGAGATGCTCCCTAGATAGTCAGATGGTCTTGACCAAAGTTTTGCCACTCCTGAGTCTCTATGAGGTAGAATGTGGAAGGTGAAATGAAATCAGTAGCAAAGTCAGTAGCATTCAAGTTGTCTGCTCTTGAGGATTTCCTGGGAAATACAACAGGAAACAAGTCCTAGTTGTATATAACAGGCTTCACTCCAGAAACTGTGACTTGGTTCTGAGAGGAAGTGTCCTGCCTCCGATTCCTTTTTTAAAGCTCCCCACAGAAGGCTTATAACTTAAATTTGTGAGAAAGTTAATGATGAACACCCTGAAAGCCTCAAAATTACCTGGAGAGCCTGTTAAGCACAGATTGTGGGCCCTGCAGGAGTTTCTCACCAGGAAATCATGGTAGCAGTTTACTTTTTCATTTATAAAATTTTAATTGCTTTATTTAAGCACTGTGTTGCAAAAGTGTTCATTGTTGGGTTTCAGTCATGCAATGTACACTATCCACCAGTGATTTTTCCTGCCACCCATGTCCTTTGTTTCCTCTTCTATCTTCCACCCTCCATCCCTGCCTTGTTCTAGGGCAGTCAAATTGCCCCCCTCCCTTCACTCTCTTTCCTTTTTGACACTGTGGCTTGCACGATTGTTAATGGAGGGGCAGTTTACTCTTCAACAAGCTCTGTGGCAGTGGTCCTGGTTCTTGAGTTGGAAGTCCCTGGTGCCTTCCAGGACTGGTTTTCACACCAGGGGATTGTCAATTAAAAGGGATGAGGGATGGTGGTGTAGCTGCTTTTGTTCTAAGCAGGCCCTGTTAACAGAGTAATTCTGGAGGCAGGGAAAATGGTGTTCATTTTCTCAGGCACCATTTGCAAGATTTTCATGTACCCTCTCTTCTGGCAAATACCAGTGACTGTGATTTCCCTACAATTGCCTGTTCTGTAGTTTAGGACTCCAAACACTTTTTCCATTCACCAACCATTTTTGCCTGAGAAATGCAACATAGGCCCTTGGATTCATTATGCAGTTGATTTTGAATGATTTTTGGTCATTTTGAATTAATTTTGGTCATTTCTTTTTTTTTAATTTTTGGTCATTTCAAACTAATTTTTGGTCATTACACATTCCGAAACCTTAAACTGTTGCCCAATGTTTCATGATCCCCCATATTCACTTACAAGAGCCCACTGGGGGAGCTGTAATTGAATGTTTCCTTCTGTTAAAAATCAAGCAAGTTTTATGTGGTCAGTCCACTGGGACTTGAGGGCAGAGCCTGGTGATCTTTGAAGAATGAAAACAGAGCACTATAAATATTTCTGACAGTCAGGACATCTATTTGCTTTATCTTTAGTATATTACCCAGAAGGCAAGAATCAGTCTTTGGCAATGCACAATGTAAAAACTGTGGTAAAGTTACTCTGGCAACAGTTAAGATGCTTCATTTGAGTAGAGCAAAATAATTTTTAGAAGTCTGACTAGCTTCAAAGACTCCTTGATAGTTTGAACAGCACATCTGAATGAGAGATTAAGGGGGACAGTATCTGAAATATTGTGTGCTTCCCCTCTTTCTTTCCAGGATGACAAGGATCTGGTGCATGAATTTGTTGTGGCTGAAGGTCTGACATGTTTGATCAAGGTGGGAGCAGAGGCAGATCAGAACTACCAGAACTACATTCTGAGAGGTGAGTTGTACTGGGCTGTGATATCAGCTCTGGCAAGGAGGTGTGATGCCATCCCAGGAACTTGTATCCTCAGAGCTTTGTACATCATTTGTATTCAGAAGAAAGGTAGTGAAGACACTCCTGCAAACTAAATCATCTCCATTAGGTTTTATCAATTCCTTTTAATGACTACAAATGATATAATTTTATTTTCACAACATTTTCCCTAAGTTTTACAAGAAATTAACATACTGGGATTTTATTTCTTCTTTTCTTTTGCTTCTCTGGGTCACACTTTGTGGTTCTTGGGCCATATTCCTGATTCTGCATGTAGGGATCACTCTGGGCAGAGCTTAAAGACCCATATAAGTTGCCCAGGATTGAACCTAGGTTGACTACATGCAAGCGAGAACCTTACTTACTGTACTATTATTCCAGTCTTACTGGGATTTTTATTTCTTGATGTATAATTGACACATTTTATTATATAACATTTTATTGTATTTATCATTATAACATTTTATTAGCTCAGGTGTACTGCAATTGCTCATTTTCTCATTTATTTAATGAAGAGGAAAGGGGCTAGTTGAATCTTAATGTCAATAGTAAGGCACCCAAATCTCTTGGGATACTTGTCAAAAGTGCACATTCTTCTTCAGTTCCTAAGGTTTCTGACTAGGTAGATCTGAGGTAAGCCCAGATATTTGTGTTTCAAAGACTGAAAACTACCTCACTGATTTGACTGTTTATAGTGCAATGCATGTGTGGAGTTTGGAGCACTTGCTCTTGTTGCAGTTCATAAAGTTAATATTCTTTTCATAGTCACAGTATTTTCCTGCACCTTCATAGAAATTTTATTGGATCCTGTAAAAAGCTGTAAATGGGCATAGCCAGAATCTTTAGGTAGTACCACATGAAATGGCTGCAGCCCAACATTTTGACCTACAGAAGGAGAAACTTGATATAGTTCAATATTATTCCCCTTTACAGTTGAAAAATACAAGATTCAGAGAGGTCAAGAATCTACCTAATAAAGTAATTTTTCTCTAGTAACATGCCCTGGGGCACATTGGTCTGATCCAAGGTTTTCCTTCTGTTCTGCATGCTTACCAGGTGCTTTGTTCTTCTACAAGGAAAAAAAGAATATCTTTTTCTTTTTTCCTTGGATGCAGAAAAAGTACACAAAATGTGTGACTTAATATTGTCTATCCACAGTGAGAGTTGACTGGGACAGACAAAATGAATGTCCTGTGTGTGTGACAGGTTTTATGTGGTTACCTTGTGCATCAAACTCTGGGTTCTTTCTGCTTTGTTCTGTGAGCAGATATGTGCTGTAAGAAAAAGCAAAAGATATAGCATATATCATTTAAGTTTCTTTCCCACAGAGCCTAATTGTAAGTTAGGATTATGTTTTTATGTGTTGATGAATGATCAACATGTGAGAGAGTCTTTGTTCTTTTATTTTTTCTCCTCCCAGTTTGACACTGGGAAGTTGACCCAAGTGCACTTAAGCTTTTTCTGGGAGAGCCTCATTGTAAACTATCACTTGTAGTGATTGGTAAGTTTAATGATTTCTATCCTCAATATAATAAAAAAGTGTAATGGAAAGTTGTGAGATTTTATGATGAGAAATGGATATAAGCTGAATTGTCTTTGCTGCTTTCAATTAGAGTATATCTAAAGAGATGGTGTTAGCTTGGATTCTCATCCTTATGCTTCCATTCACACTACTCCCACACCTAGAATCAGGGAAGGCACAAGAGATCAAGGGAAAATGGGAGAGAATGATTCTTTTTTATTTTCCAGGTCATTTAGAGCATAGATGTTCATAATGTGAACCATATGGAAAAATATAGGCCTAAAACTACTTAATTCTGAATAGTGAGTTAACACTGTAAGTCTATTTTTTTTTGTTATACTTTACAAGTACGTATCATTTTTTTTTTTTTTTTTAGATTTGGAGGTGGGGGGGTTGGGCTACACTCAGTGATGCTCAGGAGTTAATCCTAACTATGAGCTCAGAAATTGATCCTGTTTGGGAGACCATATGGAATGCTAGGGGATCGAACCACAGTCCATCCTAGATTAGCGCATGCAAAGCAAGTGCCCTACCGCTCCAGCCCCAGTATATATCATTTTAACTTAAAAAGTAATCTTCCCTAGTGGACACTCAATACACAATAACCCTAATCCCCCATGGATCTCATATAAGAGCCATTAACATGTTTATCTTTAATCTTCTGACACCTAACTAGGTGTATCTAGGTGTGTTGTATCTAGGTATGCTAATAGCATTGGTGTAAGCCTATGCATTAATCTATATTCAAGGCTGAGGAGGGAAGTCCCTGTTATGCTCAATTTCCTGTAATTAGAAAGGCAAAACTGTAAGAAGCCAATACAAGCCTTTTGGAGGTTAGAACTTGGTCACATCAATACCTGTAACTGCAAGGGAGGCTAGCAGGAAATTTGACTTCCTGGACCTTAAAAAGTAGGCAACCAGAGAATAGTGTGTCGCTTTGGGTTGGGGGTTTTCTGCTTACCATGAAGAGTAAGTTCAGAAGGAGATAGTGGCAGGCAGAAATGCTTTGAAAATGCTCAGAAATGCTTAGAAAATGCTTTTTCTAGAAAGCATTGATGAGTGTTTTGGGTAAAGAAAGTAGAAGCCAGTATGCTGCTGAGAAGATCACTTATGCAGGTGGTGGGTGAAACTCCACAGCTGCACAAGTCCCTGGATAGTGAATTGTGTGCATTGGACTTCTTGGCAGTGAAATGTTAACTTAGAAGACTTTAGCTCAGCTCTGCTTTAGTGAATGTTTGTTGTTAAGCTTTCAGTGGTTACTTAACTTGTGTTTCAATCTGCTACACCAGAAAGGCACCAAAGAGTCAGAACTGGGTTGAGACCCTCTGTCCAGACAGTTCTTATATGCTGACATAGCTCCACATTTTCATGGGCCCCAACAGGGCAGTGGTCTCTTGGTTTGCTTTTCCAGTAATCAGCACTGAGTGGCCTGAATGCTTACCATGGATATCATGGAGCTTGATATAGGTTCTCATCCACCAAACTTCAGTTTCTAGGGAATGGGGCTGCCTTGGCATGTCTGCTTCACTGCAGCTGAGACTCAGAAAACTTGGAGTAATATTATATTTTATAATAATTATATTTTTATTATATTTTACTAAAGCATGTGCTATAAAAGTACCCTAGGATTGCTTTACTTTGTTCTTATACTTTATTTTTTTACAGAGTCCATTTAATTTTTACAAAATAAGAAAGAAATGATAGGATTCCTAGAGTGTGACTTTTGTATTTTTTTGACTTTTCTTATATTCTTATAATATAATATTATAATAAGAATATTCTTATATTCTTATACAAGGATGCCATCATCTTTTTTTCTAGCCCACATGTTGAGTCACCCCTTCCTTGAAGCACTTCTCTTGGTGGTTTTTTAAGGTTGCGATCAGCTTCCAGCAGCTGGCAGGCATGTACAATCATGGACAACCTCTGAATTTCCTCTTTGTCCAGTTTCCTTTTTACCTTCTTACCTTGGAGGAGGTAGGGGGAGGTCAGATGCAGATCAAGAGAGAGAAATCTGAGATTTCTTTTAGTTTGGAGAGTTTATTAAGGTAGGGCTGGTCAAAATGCACAAGAATTATAATGAAGTGAGGGTAAGGAAGGCATCTTCTTGATTGTAGCTTCTGAAGAAGTGGGATTAGCAGCCTTGGGCTGTCCTTGGCTCTGTAGAACTCAGTGCTTTGGGCCATTTAGGGAGTAGATGGTGGTCTGGAGTGTGAGCCCAATATGGAAGTTGTCCAGTGACTGTGGATTTATTTAGGCATATATTGGAGAAAGGAAACTCATCTTTATACAAGGAATTTGAGTCTGGGTCAAAATGTCATTTAAAAGGCCATATTACAAACAAAACTGAAGGTCAGCACTTTGGTAGAACAGATAAGGTTATGCCAGGAGTTCCCAACTCTGATGAGAGATGAGTCCCACTCATCTAAAAGAAACTAGAGCATTTGAAGAACCCAGTCCTTCCACATCTGCTTTTACAACCCCTTAAATATATTTTTATATTCAGCCTTCTGTCAGCTCCCCACCCTGCTTTTAATTAAGGCCCAGGAATCTGTTACTTTTAGTTGAGGATGTATCTACTGAGAGGTAAAGAGTGGTTTTGAGTTACGGTATAGTCAACTGCTGTCCAAAAATGAGAGTTGGCTGTGGGAAGAGGGCCGCAGTGCACAACACAGAGGAATAATATTTATCTGACTTATTATTCTTGGATGGCTACAGCTAATGATCTAAAGTTTTTCGTGATAGCCAGTATTTAATATAAATCTACGGTGGAATTTTGTACCTCACAATTTTTCTTATTGAAGGAAGGTTAAAATGGTATATTCCTGGGAACATAAGCTTTTTGCACACACACTGAGCCTTTGCTGTGAGTTGTGCCAAGCTGTTGGATGAGACAAGAAAATTCAGTTACCATTATGCCCCAGAAAAGCTCCACAAAGTGCCACTCAGGGCTAGTTTATGTATTGCACGTGTCATACATGTTTAGTCTAAACTTAGTTACTTTGAGTGAAGAGCAGGATAGAATAAGAAAGACCATCTGCCCTTCTGATAGTATTTAATGGACACCACCTCTGGCAGGGCTAGTTTTACATTTTTTTGAGATTTTTGATTTGATCATTTTACTTAATACATTGATGCCAGTACTTTAACTTGTATTAATTAAACCACTTTGAAGTGTGATGTCAATGTGTTAAAACAAAATATCCCAAATATTAAGAAAACAACCAAATTTCTAGTACATTTGGGTAAGATGTTAAAACATGAAAAGAAAAGGAAGATTTGTTTGCCACTGTAAGATTTTTTTCTTATTTGATTTTATTTATTTATTTATTTATTTTTGGTTTTTGGGCCACACCCGGCATTGCTTAGGGGTTCCTCCTGGCTGTCTACTCAGAAATAGCTCCTGGCAGGCATGGGGGACCATATGGGACACCGGGATTCGAACCAATCACCTTTGGTCCTGGATCGGCTGCTTGCAAGGCAAACGCCACTATCTCTCCGGGCCCCGCCACTGTATGATTTTTAAGAAATATTTTAGTGGTAGTTGGCATTAAAAAAAATTGGGACACTGGAGGGAGAGAGACTGAAAGAGTCTGTCACCTTCATCTAGTTCTCTCTCCTGAAACTCTCCTAAGAAGGTCAAGAAAGACCCAGTGAAAACTGTCTCCTAGAAGCTCTGGAAGAATTTGCTATGGGGCTGCATGCTTTTTATAACTAATGAACCCCACTATAACACGTAGAAAAAAAATTACACTGCAAGTGTGACAATGGGGAAGCCTCATAGGCAAATACCATACACAGAGAATGAAGATGAAAGCTCTGATGACCCAAAAAATAGCAACCATCTGATTAATCTCTCAGATAAGGAGTATAGAATAGAAATATAAAGAATCCTCATAGAAATCAAAGAAAGCATAGATCAAGCTCAACAGAACACAAAGATGGAAATCATAAAACTCCAAACTGAAATAACAGGTCTGTAAAACACTGTAGTTGAACTGAAAACCTCAATGGAAAGCCTCTCCAAAAGGGTAACAGAAGCCAAAGACAGAATCAGTGAACTGGAAGATGAAATGCAAAACAATTCTATATAGCAGGAGAGATTGGAAAAGAAACTAAGGCAAATGACCTGACAATGGAAAAGGTACTCAAAAATGTGAATAGATGAAAATAGAAGTTTTTGATAAACTCAAAAGAAACAACATAAGAATCATTGGAGTCCCAGAGGCCCAGGAAGAAGATCACCAGGAAGAATCAACAGTCAAAGACATCATGACAGAGAAACTCCAAGAGCTAAAGACTGCATGCAATCAAAATGCCTGAAGAGTACCAGCTAAAAGAAACCCAAAGAAAAACACCCCAAGACACATCCTAATCACAATGACGAATACCACAGATAGAGATAGAATACCGAAAGCAGCAAGATCATAAAGAGAAATTACATTCAAAGGAGCATCCCTAAGACTTACAGCAGACATATCACAAGAAACCCTCAAGGCCAGAAGACAGTGGTGGGATATTGTGACAAGACTGAATGAAATGAAGCTTCACCTAGAATACTGCACCCAGTCCAACTCATGTTCAGGTTTGAAGGAAGTATACATAGTTTCATGGATAAGCAACAGCTCAGAAACTTTACAAATGCGGAAAGCAATATGGAGATTCCTCCAAAAACTGGAAATTGAGCTCCCATACAATCCAGTTATACCACTCCTAGGGATAGACCCTAGGAACACAAAAATGCAATATAAAATTCCCTTCCTCACACCTATATATATTGCAGCGCTATTTACAATAGCCAGACTCTGGAAACAACCAAGATGTCCCTCAACAGATGAATGCCTAGGAAACTGTGGTACATATACACAATGGAATATTGTGCAGCCGTCAGAAAAGATGGTCATGACATTTTCCTATACATGGATGTACATGTAATCTATTATGGTGAGTGAAATAAGCCAGAGAGAGAGAGAGAGAGAGAGAGAGAGAGAGAGAGAGAGAGAGAGAAAGAAAGAAAGAAAGAAAGAAAGAAAGAAAGAAAGAAAGAAAGAAAGAAAGAAAGAAAGAAAGAAAGAAAGAAAGAGAGAGAGATACAGAATAGTCTCCCTCATCTATGGGTTTTAAGAAAAATAAAAGACATTTTTGCAATAATTCTCAGAAATAAAAGGAGGGCTGGAAGGAAGGTCCAGCTAACAACATGAAGCTCAACACAAAGAGTGATGCGTGCAGTTATAGAAACAACTACACTGAGAACTATCATAAAAATGTAACTGAATGAGGGAAGTAGAAAGCCTTTCTATAGTACAGGCAGGGTGGGGTGGGGAAGAGGAAGACTTGGGACATTGGTGATGGGAATGTTGCACTGGTGAAGGGGGTGTTCTTTACATGACTGAAACCAAACTACAATCATATTTGTAATTAAGGTGTTTAAATAAAGATATCCAAAAGAAGGGAAAAAAAGGAACTCTACAGAATCAAAACCAACCTTAAAAGAAAAGCTGAAAGGTCTACTTTAAGACAAGACAGACCAACAGACAAACCAAACTTATACACAAAGATGACATTAAATCTCATGACAAGCATCTCCCTCAACATAAATGGACTAAATGCACCTTTAAGAGACACAAAGTGGCAAAATGGATCAAAAAGATGAATCCAATCTTCTGCTGCCTACAAGAAACACACCTGAATAGTCAGAAAAAACATAGACTCAGAATCAAAGACTGGAGGAAAATCATCCAAGCAAACAACACCCTTAAAAAAGCTGGAGTGGCCATATTAATATCAGATGACACAAACTTTACACTACACTCAGAAAAGTTGTAAGGGACAAAGATGGTCACTTCTTACTAATCAAGGAATATATGCAACAGGAAGAAATTGCACTACTAAACATATACACACCCAGTGAGAGACAAGCAAAATACCTAATACAATTATTGACAAATTTGAAAGAGGATATCAATTAATAACACAGTAATTATGGGAGACCTCAACACGGCCCTGTCACCACTTGATAGGTCATCCAGACTGAAACCCAACAACAACAACAACAACAAAACAAAAACCCAATAACAACAACAAAAACCCCTGAAAAAGAAAAGTGGAAGAAAGAGGCCTAGTAGATATATAAAAGACACTCCATCCCCAGAAACCTGGATACACATTCTTCTCCAATGTACATGGATCATTCTCTAGGATAGACCACATGCTAGCACATAAAACATACGTACATAAAATCAAGAGGATAGAAAGTCTGCAGTCTATCTTCACTGATCACAAGGCTCTGAGATTAGATGTGAACTACAAAGGGACACAGAAGAAAAACTTTAACACCTGGAAATCAAACAGCCTACTACTGAACAACCAATGAGTCTAAGAGGAAATCAAAGAGGAAATCAAAGCTTTCCTGGAAACAAATGACAATGAAGACACAAACTATCAGAATCTATGGGACACATCAAAAGCAGTACTAAGAGGAAAATTTATAGGTTTGCAAGGACACATCAGGATGAAGGGGCCTACCTGAATAGCTTAATGATGCAGCTTTTCAAACTAGAAAATGATCAACAAAAGGGAGCAAAAATAGGTATACAGAAGAAAATAAGAAAGCTTAGAGCAAAAATCAATGAAGTTGAAACCCAAAAAATAATCCAGTAGGCAGAAGGCAGAAGGCAGAGTTGGTTCTTTAAAAAAAATAAACAAGATTGATAGACCAATGGCAAAACTCACAAAGAGAAATTTGATAACCCATATTAGAAACGAAAAGGGGAGGGCCCGGAGAGATAGCACAGCAGTGTTTGCCTTGCAAGCAGCCGATCCAGGACCTAAGGTGGTTGGTTTGAATCCTGGTATCCCATATGGTCCCCCATGCCTGCCAGGAGCTATTTCTGAGCAGACAGCCAGGAGTAACCCCTGAACACCACCGGGTGTGGCCCAAAAACCAAAAAAAAAAAAAAAAAAAAAAAAAGAAAAGGGGGAGATCACTACAGATATTGCAGAGATTCAAAGGGTAATCAGAGTCTACTTTGAGAAACTTTATGCCACAAAACATGAGAACTTGGAAGAAATGGATAAATTCTTTGACTTTTATAGCCTACGACAGTTGAATAAGGAGGTTGTAGCATATTTAAACACCTCCATCACTATTGAGGAAATTAAAATCTTGGAGTCAACTTGCCTAAAAATGTCAAGGAGCTATACAAAGAAAACTATAAAACCCTGCTTCAAGAAATAAGAGAGGACATGCGGAAATGGAAACACATACTCAGCTCATGGATTGGCAGAATTAACATCACTAAAATGGCACTACTCCCCAAAGCATTGTACAGATTTAATGCGATCCCTCTAAAGCAGTGCTTATCAATTATTTTCTGTCATGCCCCCCCAGGAGGAAGAAAACATTTTTCATCCCCCACATGACTGTAAATAGTATATTTATTAAAAATAACTTTAACCTTCAAAACAAAAAATATAAAATAATTTGAGCTGATTTTTTAATCAGAGATGATGTCTGGATGAATGGCTACAATGAACATGTTTGCAATGCATAGCTTTTCGAAGCAGGATTTGAAGCAGGACACAGCAACTCTCAGCTCCAGAGACATACAGAGACATAAACACGGAACTTAGCTTGTTATGATAGTGTTTGCTGAGGTCAAACACGCCCCCCCTTTATGAAGCCTCATGCCCTGCCTGGGGAGTGTTCCCCACTATTTGAGAAGCACTGCTCTAAAGATACCCATGACATTCTTTAAAGAAGTGGACCAAACACTTCTGAAATTCATTTGGAACAATAAACACCACAAAAGCAATCCTTGGGAAAAGGAATATGGTGTTCTAGATATTTGCAAATATTAGTCGAAGTAATTTATGTGATTTGGTTTTCTAGTTTAAATTACTCCCTTTGCCTAATTTTACATGTTTTAAATATTTTAAATAGTTTAAAAATTGTCTTTTTAAAAATTTAGAAAATTTGCCTGTTAACATATTTTGATATTCTGAGAAATTTAGATCTGTATCAGTATTGGGTCTTGGCCAGTGTTCCAATAAGGAAGTAACTGTTTTGAAAGAAAGCAAACTTATTTTCTTTGGGGAAAAAAAAGAAAAGGAATATGAGAGGCATTACTTTTCCCAATTTTAAACTGTATTACAAAACAATAGTTATCAAAACAGCATGGTATTGGAATAAAGATAGACCCTCAGATCAGTGGAATTGGCTTGAATACTCAGAGAATGTTCCCCAGATGTACAATCACCTAATTTTTGATAAAGGTGCAAGAAATCCTAAATGGAGCAAGGAAAGCCTCTTCAACAAGTGATGTTGGCACAACTGGTTAGCCACTTGCAAAAAAAAAAAAAAAAAAAAGCAAACTTAGACCCCCCTCCCCCCAGCTAACACTATGGATGAAGGAAAAATCCAAACGGATTAAAGACCTTAATATCAAACCTGAAACCATAAGGTATATAGAACAACACATAGGTAAAAACACTTCATGACATTGAGACTAAAGGCATTTTCAAGGAGAAAACAACATTCTCCAAACAAGTGAGAGCAGAGATAAATAGATGGGAATATATTAAACTGAGAAGCTTCTGCACCTCAAAGGAAATAGTGCCCAGAATAAAAGAGCCACCTACCGAATGGGAGAAATTATTCACCTAATACCCATCAGATAAGGTGCCAATATACAAAATATGCAAGGCACTGACAGAACTTTACAAGAAAATAAACATCTAAGCCCATCAAAAAATGGGGATAAGAACACTTTGTCAAAGAAGAAATACAAATGGCCAGACAGCACATAAAAAAACATGCTCCACATCACTAATCATGAGGGAGATGCAAATCAAAACAACTATGAGTACCATCACAGACTACAGAGCTATTGGCGCACATGACAAAGAATAAGAACAAGCAGAGAGAAAGGAACTCTTATTCACTGCTGGTGGGAATGCCAGCTAGTCTAAACTTTATGGAAAATGATATGGAGATTCCTCAAAAAAAAACAACAAAACTGGAAATTGAGCTCCCATATGATCCAGCTATACCACTCCTAGGGATATACCCTAGGAACACAAAAATACAATACAAAAATTCCTTCCTCACACCTATATTCATTGAAGCACTATTTACAATAGCCAGACTCTGGAAACAACCAAGATGCCCCTCAACAGATGAATGGCTAAAGAAACTGTGGTATAAATACACAATGGAATATTACACAGGAGAGATGAAGTCATGAAATTTTCCTATACATGGATGTACGTGGAATGTTTTATAAAATAAGTCAGGGATAGAGATAGACACAGAATAGTCTCATTCATCTCTGTTTTTTTTTTTGTTTTTAAGCAAAGACATTATTGTAATAATCCCAGAGCCAATAGAGTTAAGGGCCAGGACCAGCTCACAATATGCAGCTCACCACAAACAGTGGTGAATGCTGGTAGGGAAAATAACTACACTAACAACTAGCATGACAATGTTAATGAATGAGAGAAGTAGAATGCCTGAGCAGGGAAAGGGAAGGAGAAAGATCAGGAACATTGGTGGTGGGAATGTTGCACTGGTAAAGTGGGGTGTTCTGTTTGGACTGAACCCCAACTACAATCATGCTTTTAATTATGCTGCTTAAATAAAGATTTTATAAAAAAAAATTGGGACACTGGAATACAAAGAGAACAGTAGGCTTAGGATTTATTTTGCATGTGGCCTCCCTAATTTGATTCTCCAACACAACAGAAGATCCCTTGAGCACTACTAGGAGTAATCTCTGAGCATAGAGTCAGGAATAAATCCTGAGTTTTGCTGGGTATGGCCTACTGTAGTTAACATACCCTGTTTTAATACACACAGAAACACACTCCGCTTTCCCTGATCCCCTTACTCTGTCTTCGCTAAACACTCCCAGTTACATCTTGTTTTAATCCCCTCTCACATCCTACCTGATTGGCTGACAGAGAGTCCACTTACTATAAATGTCCTTTTCCCACCTACAATAAACTGAGTTACTCTCCTGAAGTGGCTGGTGGATGTTTCTTTGTGAGTGCTCTACTCACCTGGTGATCTGACCTCATCAGTGACTTCTCCATCTTGGGATCTGACTTCACCAACATCATTTACAGTCTACAAACAAAAAACCTGGGCATTTATGTTGGGATATCGCTGACCTCACCAGTGTCTTCTCCATCTTGGGATCTGACTTCACCAACATCACTTACAGTCTACAAACAAAAAACCTGGGCATTTATGTTGGGATATCGCTCAGTGATTGAGCACATGAGCATATGTGATGCCCTGTTTTTTACTACCCAGAATGAAAAGAAAAAAATGAGATGATGCTTATTAAGAAAATCCAGATTTTGGGCCGGAGAGATAGCATGGAGGTAGTGCATTTGCCTTGCATGCAGAAGGACAGAAGGACGGTGGCTTGAATACTGGCATCTCATAGAGCCAGGAATGACCCCTGACCGCTGCCGGGTGTGACCCCCTCCGCCCAAAATGAAAATCCAGATTTCAGGGTGTGTGTGTGTCTGTGTGTTTGTGGGAGGGAAAAATTTCAGAGCCTTGACAAGTTTGACTAAGCTTTATTTCATTTCTGGTTAATAAAATGACTTGTATATTAATAGATCTTAGTGAGGATTAGGACTGATGAGATATCCTTTGGCCAGCATGTATATTGCCAAGAACAAAACCATAGATAGTCTCAAAGGAGAATTATCATCTTAGTAGGTACAGAGTGACTAAATAGTCATCCAACCAGAATCCTCCATCTTAGAAAAATGGAAAGGTAGTATCTGGGCATCTTGGATCAAATTGGAATTCTAGTGTCACAATTGGAAGACTGACGTTAGAGGAAGGGAGTTCAGCATACCAAGAGTAGTAGATGGGAACCCAGTGGGAGTGGCCTGTTCACTTCCTGAGTCTTGTCAGGACTTCACCTTTGTCTTGTTTCACCACAGCACTGCATGTCCTGCCTGACTTGTTTCTGCCTCTTTACCCAGTACTGGGTGCAGCAACTGAATTAGGAATCTTCCTGTCATCACCATGAGGGCTTTCTCTGTCCAATCAGGATTTTGAGGATTAATCATGACTGCTTGGTGTGGATGACACATTGGCTCAAGTGTTCTAGGAATTTCCAACCTATGGAAGATGGGACCAGAGATGAAGAAAGATCTATCCTCATGTGTTGTCTCTTCTGTAGCTGAGTTGACTGATGGTGTGTCCCCACTGGAGAATCAGAACAGACTGCACTAATTGGAGCTTCTTGGGAGTTGGGGACAGTCTAACCTGCATATATTTTGTTTGCCTAACCTGGCATGATAAAAACATTTTAAATAATTGTGAATGTTTATAATCTGGGAGATTTCATATTAAAGTAGAAATTAAGGGGCCAGAGAGATAGCACAGCAATAGGGCATTTGCCTTGCATGTGGCCGACCCGGGAAGAACCCAGTTCATATGGTCCCCACAGCCTGCCGGGGCGATTTCTGAGTGTAGAGCCAGGAGTAACCCCTGAGCACTGCTGGGTCTGGCCCAAAAACCAATCAATCAATAATAAAAAAAAAAAGAAATTCCTGACCTTTTTTGGAAACCCAAAAGCTTGTGTCAACATGAGTCCTCCATGTTCTCTGGCTATGAGCTATGTTTGGAAGAAGCTGTTCTCATCACATGAGGCACATCATCTCTGTTTAACAGCCCCTACCACTTCTTATTATTGACCTCTTGGCTCTGTTCCCCAAAGGCATGTTAAGTTTGAAATGTTGACAAATGGCTCCACAATATATGAATTAATTAGAATTGCAGTTATCTAAAGAAGAATCTAGCTTGATGTAAATTTTGCCATTGCTACTTTGTGAACCTGGTTTTTATTTTCAACATGAATTTATTTTAGTCACACCATCCCTGTCATGTGTACAGAGCACAGCACTATCTTCTGTCTATATTCTCAACTAAAGTACTTTTTCAATTATTCTTTCACCACAAGTGATATCACAACAGTGTCCCAAAGTCTGAAAAGCCTAGTTTGGAAAACAGGCTGAGGGTAGGTGAGCCCCCTACAGTGACCAAAATGTGTTGCTGAGATTCTTTTTCCAGACTCGCCATATTGGTAGACATTGTAAAGTTAGAATTATTAGGTTTGCATCTTGTTCCTAAACTGTGTGGTTAGGAACCCACAATAGATTTCTTTTAAAGGAGGGATTGAGAGTGATAAAGGATGGTTTGTAGATGTGTGTATTGGATTCAAGGTTATTCAAGTAAGGCATCAGCCTATGATGTTGACATGTCCAAAAAGGGTAACTGATAATTATTTTCTTCCTAAAACAGAACCAACTTTAATAATAATATTCCCAATGGGTGACTTGTGAATATACAGTTGTCTGTATATTGCCTGCATAACCTATATTCAGAAAGCAAACAGGATAAAAAGGGAAAAGTTTAAAAATTTATCTTTGTCCACTAAACAAACACAAAACACCTTTTTTGGCATAGCATGAATTCATCTGCTTTGCATGTTGATTCAACAAAAATGAAGTGTTCTTATTTCATTTTGTCCACCCTGCCTCCTGGAGGGAGTGGATCTTGGAAGCTGGCTTTCCAAGAACTTAGCACAATATATGAGCTTCCTTATCTACACAAGGGAGGTGATACCTCTGTTATAGGAGTTGTGGATATTAATGAACTCATGAGATGGCTTAAATAAATTACAAGTTGCAGCTTTGACAGTTATTATCAATAATGATACTGACATAGTAACTAGCCAACTGTTTTGGACCAAATTGTGTAGCTTCCAAATTCGTAACTCTTCAGTCCCTTCTAAAGGTGGTAGAAGTGGATTTAAAAGAAGATCAAGGGGGCCCAGAGTAGTGATGAAAGAAGTGGAGCGTTTGCCTTGCTTGCAGCTAACCCAGGACAGACTGCATTTCAATCCCCGGGCTTCCCATATGGCCCCTCAAACCAGGAGCAATTTCTGAGCGCATAACCAGGAGTAACCCCTAAGCGTCAACCGGTGTAGCCCCCCTCCCAAAAAAAATAGATGATCAAGTTAAAATGAGATTATTAGGGGGAGGTTTTATCCACTATGACTGAGCTCCTTATCAGAAGAAATAAAGTCACAGATACGTTCTCGGGTAAAAGTGTAGAGATATAGGGAAAAGATGGCCATCTCCACACCAAGAAGACAGGTCTCTAAAGAAAGAAAGCAATCCTGCCAATGGACTACCAGCTCCAGAACATTCTTCTCCTTCATCCCATAGTTTATTATTTTGTTTTCAGGAGCTACATAAACTATCCTTGCACAAATCTGTTAGGAGTTTGGGGGTTATTGCCCTAGAAATTGAGTTGTGTGGTTAGAAGGAATGTATATTTTGGTCTTTTTTTTGTCTTGTTTTGTTGTTGTTTTAGGGCCACAACTGGCTGTGCTCAAGGGTTACTCCTGGCTTTTTGTTTGTTTGTTTGTTTGTTTGTTTTTTGTTTTAACTAAAATTTGAGTCCAGAAAGGATGTTGAATTGTATACTTCCACCAGCATCTGGGTAATTATTCTTTTTTTTTTTTAATTTTTGTTTTTGGATCACACCTGGTAGCGCTCAGGGGTTATTCCTGGCACTATGCTCCTGGCAGGCTCAGGGGACCATATGGAATGCCGGGATTTGAACCACCATCCTGCAAGAAAGGCAAAAGCCTTACCTCTATGCTATCTCTTCGGCCCGGGTAATTATTCTTAGGAATCCTTATCATGCCTGGCCGTGTACATTTACTTACACTGATGAATTTTATAGTTATTGAAAGTGGTTTGTAAAATTCATTACTGTCAATCTGAGAATTGACATTTTATTTGAACCATTGACTATACAATATCTCTGGGTCCTAGGACAAATACATCAATATCATAAATGACAAGACTATTGTGATATCAAAATAATTTTAAAATATCTCTTCTGTCTAATTCCTGTGTACTGTGTTTATTTCCTTCTGTTTTAGACCCTGTCCTGCCAGCATTCATTTAATTATTTTTTCTTGTTTGTTTTTTAATTGTGTCTAATGTTCACCACATGATAGTGTAAAACAAAGAATTGTCTTGGTTGCTTTTTCTCTGAAATCATTCTGAAATTGGGTTTGGAATATTATTTTCTAAGAAGTCTGTTTGGCCTATCTTTCATGTGTATTGTTGCTTTTATTTTCCTTTAAAAGGTGCCAGGATCAAACTCAAGGCCTCACTCATGTGATCAAGAAGTGTTGGTTTTTTCTTTCCCTCCAGTCTAGTAAACTAACTTTGGGCATAAATATGGCTATTTGAGAAGCCCAGAGAGAGGTAACTTCCTGAGCAATTTTATGTTTGAGACTCCTCCTCTGAGCATTTACACTCTGTGTGTGTTTGTGTGTTTATTTGTGCATTCATGCGCATGTGTGTGTGTGTATGTTTGCACATTTACTGGTGCATTTAACTTTGGGCCTAAGTATGGCTACATGAGCAGTCCAAGAGAGAGGTAACTTCCCGAACCATCTCATGTTTAAGACTCCTCCTTAGAGCATTTACACTCAACGTGTGTATGTGCACTTGTACATTTGCTGGGTACATTTTTCTTTTTGATCCTTGCATTAACTCATTATGAAGTGAGGCTACTGATGTCTGGAAAAGCGCAGTGACAACTGGGATATGGGGAATGGGGACTCCTGATTTGCTTAGTTTTTACTTTCTCCCTACAGTTGTGGAAACTTTTGCTTTGAGTGTCTTTGCTGCACTGACACTGCCTCATCTTGGCCTCACCTTTCTTCTCACCCACTTGGCATGTTCTTGGGTCTGTGGCTTTTAGGATGAACCAGCTTTGCTGCTGAGGCATTGAATCAGGCACAGGAAAGCCAGAGCAGCCCAGTTGTTCTTGTTGGGGTTTGTTGGCAGAAATACCTTCCCATAGAGTCTCTTGGATAGCTCTCATGATTTCTCTTATTGAGTCTCTGGTTCACATATGCATCCCTCTTAAAAATCCAGGTAAGAATTAGGTAAATAGCACAAATGGTAGAATCATATCCCAAGTTTGTGCAAGATCCCAAGTTGGATCCTGGAGCCATATGGCCTCCTAGCACTATATATCTATATTTGTAGACCCTTTAAAAACAAAGTGTGGTTTTGCTGTTTCTATCTTTGAAGGTATTTTTCCCTCTCTAATTAGAGAACTTTGCCTTATGGTTAAGAAAGGCTTTTTAATTCCAGATTTATTTTTCTAAGGTAAATATTATTAATGAAATTGAGCATAGTAAGCATTCAGTTGTACTAAAGATACTTCATTAAATAATTTGAGTGTTATTTACAAAGCAAAGTACTACTACTCCTATCTAACAAATAGCTCCAGCCTGTGGTATTAGTAGATCAAGTCAATCTGACTATTTGGGGTACACTCCTAAGTGATGGTCAGGACACCCCCAGTGATACTCAGCCAGTCTGGCCCCAGTTCAGTGCAAAGCCCTATGGATGTGAAGCTGACTGAGCCCTGCAGAGTTTGGGATATCCAGACTATCCTGGAAGTGCTGGGAACCTCCAAGGCTGCCCCTGGCAATGCCTGGGACCATGTCCTCCTGGGAATAAAACTGGGTCTAGTCATATCATGCCTAGTGTGCACTCTATTTGCTGCACCATTTCCCTGGCCCTCAATCTACCTATTTTTATCTATGAAATACCGATGTCAACTGACTCAATATAATTGTCATAATTTAATATTAACTGGACTAATTCCTAGACTAGTTCAATGCTTTTATAGATTTCTCCTTACCTTCTAGATCATAATGTCTCTGCAGAAATTCCAACCTGATTTTGGTCAACCCTCCCTCCTCATCACTGCCCACAAAAAGTCCTTGCCATTATGTGTGTTCTTGCCTCTGAGCCCTTCCCATCACAATCTCAGCAAATGAAAGTAAAACTTTCATCTTCACTGGACACCTCCATCATCTTCACTTTATTTGCTATAAGAAAGAAGAAAGAATTCTTTGGCCTGGCACCTGTGGAACTTTCTAGAATTGACTCTTAGTGTTTGTCAGGAATAGTCACATGTTGTGCATTCCAGTGTGTCTACTCCTTCTGCCTCTCCTCTCTTAGTAGACTTTTCCTGAGAATGTGCTGAGTTGTGTCTCACAGTGCTTGCTTCCTTGCATACATATGCATCTCACTCATAGTCTGTTTTGTACACAACTTCTATTTATGAATATGTACATGTATTAACTTGCACTTGTCTAACCCAAAACAGTGAGTGGAATCATCTTGGCAAGGAGTTGCTGGGGAAGGTGAGTTGTATACACAGAGTACTGAGTTTTGGAGTTCTGAACATGTACACTTGGTGGATTGAATCAGGGTCCCAGCAAGGCATCCCTCATTTCCACTCTGGGTCCCATCCATCTAAGTGTACTTTGGCACAGCTCATTATGAAGCTCAGATTTGCAGAATCAACTGTGCTATCCGTTATATTCATGGATAGGCCTATCCATGATAACCTATCTTTCCCCAACCCAACCACTTGGTATCTCCAGTACAAACCTTCATCGTTCTGTTCACCTGCACATCAAAGGCCAGTGTAAACTATCATGTTCAGACACCTGGTCCTCTTCAAGAACACTACACTTAGGTCTCTCACGGTCTGGAATCATCACCCACAAAACCATCCTTCTACACTCACTCCCATTAACTTCATACATCTCTTTTTGTTCTCAGTTTTAGTTTTTGAGTTGAGTCCCCCAATCTCAGAACCATGTTCTATTCATGTGGGGGGATGCCAAACTTAGTTCTACTTTCATATTTCTCTGTTCTGTTCAGCTCTCTCTTTGGCTTCGTCTTCTTCCCATGAGGCCCTTTAGCAGTGCACTCTCTGCCTGGCTCATAATTTATCCCTTGTTTTCTGATCATCATCAGGATATATTCCAGATAGTATATTTTATGCCCCAATATGTTGGTTCTCTGAGCTTACCCTGGTTTTAACATTTTCACACTTTCTTCACTGATACTATTTGTTGAACATACACTGTGGCCCAGAAGTCACAGACTCACAGGTCACAGCCCCATTTTTTGGCTGATCGTCTTGGAGTTTTTATCCCTGCTGCCAGGCACACTTTAGGAGCATAGTGAAAGTTGACTGAAGAAGAGAAGAGATGAATGATAGAATGTGTGCTGGTAAGAAAATCCAGGATTCTGCCAGGGCTTGCGGGAGGGTACAAAAAAAAACCACCCAGGATTCTGAGGAATCTACTGTTTATATCAATAATGCGAGAGACTAGATTTGCTAAATTCAAACTTTCACCTTAATATATCTTCTTGTTTCTGAAGCACTAGAGCACAAGTTGATTGATTGGGTTTTGATATTAAAAAATCAAATTATGGCATTTTATTCTTAATAATTTTTACTAGCTAGTAGATGAAAATGGCATATATACTTAAAATGTCATAATCACAAAATAAACAAATATGGATTATTTTACTCTATCTGTACTATGTCTCAAAGAATTATTGTTTCTGAAATGAATATACATGTATTTTCTGTGGCAGGAATAGTCATAAACTTTGTGATCTCAGCTCCAACCAGTTCCTTCTTGCCTCATAGATATTCAACAGATATTTAATTTAAATATTAAAAATAAATAGAAAGTTCTCAGAGCCAGCCATGGAGATCTGTTTTAGTTTACTTTAGTCTTAGTAAATCTTGTAATCTTAGCATCTTCAACTGAGACCTGAGCCTGTGTGATCAAAGAACTAAAACAGACTCAATGGTCATGTATGAGAGTTTTAATTTGATGTGGTTTTTCAGTGTTCTCATCATTTCAACAAATTATCCTTGCTTCCTTTATTCTCTCTGCCTTTTCCTTATTCCTTATAACTGGGCTTCCCCATTTCTAGAGACAGTTCTATAGGAAGAATAACACTCAGTGACACACACCACCAACACCACAAATAGTTGTCTCTATCCTAAACAACTTATTGACTCCAGTGTACTTGTTGAGTTGCCTTTGTCTTGTAGGGCTAGCACTTTAATTCCCCTCCCAGGTAATGCTATCTGGAGTTGAATATATATGGGTTTAGCATGGGAGATAAGTGCAGATGTAGTTAGATAAGTAAGGGTTATTTTTGGAGGAAGGACAAAATTGTTGCTTTTTAAGGCAGATTAGGAGTAATGAATAGGAGTTATAGAAAAGTGGTTTTTGACTGAAGACAAAATCCAAGTACAGAGTTGGAAAATTAGTTTACTTCTTTTGCCAATATAAACTGATCGGTGGTGACTTTCTGGGTATTCTGTTGAGGATTCTGAAGCCACATCCAGCATCAGCAGGAAAGAGTGCCATGACTAATTAGTGATGTCTGTCAACAGCTGAAGAGGTAGGCAGTGAGAGCTACAATACTATATATGGGGGTTGATTATACTGGGAGAATTTTCAGCATTTCTAGTAATGCTTGTTGGATTGAATTCAGGTGTGTAGACAATTAGTTTTTTGACTACAGAGAGCACTACTTTTCATTGGGGTTAAAAATTGAGACCAATCCTTTGGAGTATAGACAAGAACTGTGATTATGCTAAAACTGTCACTAAGTGACTTTATATTTAATAAGTATAAAGGATTTTTTGGTTATAGTTGAAGTCTTCAGTTTGAGTTAGTTAAAAGATTTTCCTGGAAGTAATGGGTCTCAACAAGCTGAACCCCATAAGTGAGATTTTAGAAGTCAATCTTCTGCTAACCTTGAAGGACTAATTTGCCCTGAGTCCTAGAGCTACAAAGAGATAAATGCTTCCAACAACCACATAAGCTTGGAAGGGGACCACAAGCCTCAGATGGAACCATAACCCAGCTGACACCTTGATTACAGCCTTGTGAGATGTGAGCAGAGGTCCAGCTCATCTGTGCCTGGATTCCTGCCCTATGGAAATTGTGAGATAATAAATATGTGTTGTTTTAAGCTGCTAAGTTTGTGGTTGATTATTATACAGCAAACAGAAAATGAATACAGTTAAAGAACCGCAACACCAAGCCACCTAGATATACTAAAATTGGTATCAAATACTGAGTGATGTCATAAGAGCAGAGGTCAGTGCTGATGGCATGCGATAGGGGCAGGACTTATGCAGCAATGATAACTTTTAGGCTGTCTCTGCTACTTCTAGCTGTGAGTCTTTTTGGCTGTTTACTCAGCCTCCCCCATTGGGAGCTTCTTTGGGTCTATCAACCACTAGCAGGGTCTATGCCATGCATTGGAGGGCTCAGTTGCACCCAAATGAGTAGCAAAGGAGGTCATTCAGAAGAAAATTTCTGAATGAATTTCCTCTAAATAATTGTCTTCTGCTTCATCCCCATTTCTTAGTTCTTCATGAGGTCTTGCATCCAACATTCACTCCATGTAGGATACTGTAGTGGAAGAGGGAAGGACTCTAGGAGGATTGAAGCTCTTTCCATAAGGAATTTGGCAATGACCTTTTATAGAAGCATGGAATAGGATGTATGTAAACTCTCATAAAACAACACCAAGCATAACCCCTCTACATCAAGTTTGATTTTGGATTAAAATTCTGAAATAAATCAGCAATTTTTCTCAGCATCGCTCATATCAGCATTATCTTTCCAAAGATAGTTGATAAAGTTCAAATCCTTCAATCTGCTATCATCTATTTCAAAGGCACAGAAAACATTCTCAGCTATTCTTTGCCCAGTCATTCAGGATGTTTGCTTACCATAATCCAGCTTTTCTTTTGTTTTTCCTTTTTAGAGAGCCAACTTCATGTATCTTGTTTCATGGGAATTTCATAAAACACAAAATGTGGGATTTGGACCAACTCTTCATTCTCATGTAGGCAAGAATATTATGAAGGTTTCTAGGCATCATCAGTCTGGAAAATAAAGGATATGGGTAATGTTATAGTTTTGTTCTGAATTCCATGTAAACGTTAGAGTCCTTATGTTGAAGTGTTCTTCTATGTTCAAGTATTCATACGAAAGGTGCTTGGAACCGAGAATGACCCTTCTACAATTATAGGTGAGAGAAACTTTCTGCACTTATGAAGAAGCACAGCTGTCTATTGCTTACATGGATAAGCAGACTTCCTCTCGATACTGTGTCTGGACATCACACACACGGAAGGGTACAATGGGCTTTCTGGTCATGGTTGTTTCTTCAGCATCTGGTGGAGGGTTCCTGGGGACACTGTCCAGTCTAAAGACCTTCTGACTCCCCCCCCCCCCCGAGAACTGTCTAGCTCTGTCACCCTGCGGGCAGGCTGCTTATTGTTGTAGTCTTTAGGCCAACAGAGGCGTATCATCTTTTGAATCATCTGGTCTGAATTAGACTTTCAGACTAGCCATACACTGAGAAATAGTTTCTCATAAAACAATTTATTTAAAAGGTACTTAAGTCCCCTGCAACTGTTCTCCCAGCTGTATTGGTATTGGCCCTCTTTTAACCTAATGGACTCCCAGAGGAAGATGGCCATGTTGCTTCCACTTTCTCATCAATTTTTCAGGCTCACAGAGTATAGAAACTCAAGTGATCATGGTTTACAGCTTTTCTTCCTCTACAGGCAGCAGAAAGGATTAGAGGTGTTGGTTTCTCAGCTTCTGGATCTGCTACCATCACTGACATGTATTGGCTTTGGTGTGGCCGTGGGTGTGTTCCTTGTCCTGCAATATGGAAGTAGAAGTAAGAAGATAATTACTTGAATCATTGAAGGAGCAAGATAGCCTCCCTTGATTTTATGCTGGGTGCATACAGGCTGCACTTCATGGAAGTGTCTGCTGTTGGGCATCTGATCTCATTTTGAACTTGCTGGCCTTTTTGTCTTTTGGTTTTCTGCAAGATTTTATTTTATTTTATTTTGGGGACTATTTTTTCTTTCCCAAGTAGTGCTGAGGGTGGGGACAGGGAAGGCCAAGGATTACTCCTGGGGATTCTTGGCCATCCAAGAATTCTTGGTAATTCTTGGTGGTTCTATGTCAGGGCCTGAGGATGCAGTGCTACTCTGCAATGCCGAGCCACCCAGACTACATCAACAGTTCTCAGGGGCCTCCAGGGTTGTACTCAGTGATGCTTAGGAGACCAGGTGGTTCTGGGGATCAAACCCAAGTCAGTGTGTTCCTGCAGGAATTTTCTTTACTGTTGTGACACTTCCTATGATATTTTCTGGGGTTGGAGAAGTCTTCCTAAGTTTTATGGGTTGACCTTCCTCTTCATAGAGAATTTATAACTACTTGTCCCTTGTCCTACACCCCCATTAGGCATTTCTACTTATTTCAGTTTCAGTTTTTTAATATTTAACTTGGGCTGTATGTGGTTCAAATGTACACCATAATTATTTTATATTTGTTATTGTCATTTGATATAATAATCAATAATCTTAGTAAATCTCATTGACATCTGTTACCATACATAATTACAAATAGGCTTTTTCTCATGGTGAGAGAGAACTATGAAGCTTTATGTATTTCTAAATAGCTTTATGTTTATATCTCTTAGCACTTTTGTTTTCATTTTTGGGTCACAGGTGTTAATCCTGGCTCTGTGCTCAGAAATTACTCTTGGCAGGCTCCGGGACCATATGGGATGCCAGAGATCAAACCTGAGTCACCCAAATGCAAAGCACATGCCCTACCCACTATGCTATCACTCCAGTCCCCTTCGTACCTTTTGAATGTACTGTACAGTCACCATAAGTTGTGATTGTTAACAAATGTAGTATGCCCTCATTACTCTTTGGGGGGGTCACACCAGCAGTGCTCAGGGGTTACTTCTGGCTCTACACTCAGAAATTGCTCCTGGCAGGCACGGGGGACCATATGGGATGCCGGGATTCGAACCACCATCCTTCTGCACGAAAGGCAGATGCCCTATCTCCATGCTATCTCTCCGCGCCCCCTCTATTACTTATTTTTAGAGCATGTTTTTCCATCTCCCTCTTCCCTTTGCTGCTGTAGTTGTGCTTACTATGGCTGCACAAGTTGTACATGCTTGATTGTGGTGCTTGCACAGTTGCGTGGTGCTCACTGGGGCATCAGACTTTGGCTCGTGCTTGCACACATGGTCACTCTGTAGTAATGATGCTCCTGCACATTCTGGTTGCAACTCACTGTAGTCTCCAGTGTTAACACACATGATCACAAAGCAGCCAAATATTCCTGGATGTGGTGTTCGTGCAGCTTTAGTTTCAGTGCTTCTACACACCTGACTGTGTGCCTGAGGTCATACACTTGGGGTGAATCATGTGAAATGTTGTATCATGTTTAGTGCATGCTGGTGTCACTAGAGAATAAATGATTGGATGTCCTCTTGCTTTCAATGAATGTTCACTGAACTATTCAGCATTAGGCTCCTTAGTTTGTATCTTTGACCTCTTTTATTAATTCTTACATTTCCCTTACCCCCTGTTACTGGTAACCATCAGTCTATTGTCTCTGTATATGAGGATTTTTCCATTTCCATATGTGAAATCACATACAATTTGACCATATTTATCTTTTATTTATTTACTTTTGGAGAGCCAGTCCTGGCAGTACTCAGAGCTTACTCCTGGCTCTGCACTTAGGTAATGTTTCTGGCAGGACTCAGTGAGTAAAGTGCCATAGGAAGTGCCAGGGATCTAACCCGAGTTGGCCACATGCTAGGCAAATGCTCAACGGATACGACCACCACCACCACCGCTGCTGCCACTGCTGCCACCTGGCCCATCAATATTTATCTCTTATTTTTTCCATCTAGCACAATGCCCTCCAAGATTCTCTTCTATAACTGAATAAAATTGTGTGTGCATATGTTATACATGTATAAGCGTGCACATATCCTCATATATGCATATATACTCCCTCATCTTTATTTTATCCATTGGTGGTTACTTAGGGGATTTCCATATCTTGACTTTGCAGTGCGTATTCTGAAGGGCAGGGCTAATATGTACCTTTGAGTTTTTCTTGAATATACAATTCAAAATGGAATTTCTATATTAAATAGTAATTCAGTTTTTAACTTTTTATGGAGTTTCATTCTGCCAGTTTACATCCACCCTGTAGTGGTCAGACTTTCTCTTTTTTCACTCATATCAACATTGGTTGTTTCTTTTATTTTAGCCATAGCCATTCTCATTGGATGTGTGTGTGTGTGTGTGTGTGTGTGTGTGTGTGTGTGTGTGTGTGTGTGGTCCCAAAAAATTACCCTCAAGATTCATACCAAAGAACTTTGTTTCTTTTGATGGTTTCTCCAGACACTTCCCTAAATGCAGTAGTATTTCCATTGCTCTGCTCTGAGAAGTCACCTCCACCATGCCTGGCACTGGCTGGGCCTTTGAGGAAAGGACTTGTGATTGGTGAATTTTGTTCAGGGGATGTCAGGGAAAGAACAACCTCATGACACAAGCACAATATAAAGAGGCGTTAGAATAAAAGGCTAGAAAAGCAGAAATGGAAAAGCATCAGGAGAGGATTGTGATTAGAACCACTGTTCTCTCAGATGGCTTTGGACACTGTTTCTTGAGAAACAGGCAAACACCAGTGTATTTAACTCTGATTGTGTGATGGATAGTTAATTATTCTAGGAGAAAGGCAGCATTCCAGGACAAATGGGTATGTATTCAAATTCTTAACTGTATCCGAGTTTTATATACAGTTTTGTCTTCTTTTTGTATGTTTGTTTAGCTGCTGCTAATAGTTATAGGGAAACAAACTCCATGTACTTTTATACTATATTCCTGATTGGTATTGGAAGAGTTGTCACTGTTTGTTCACTTATGTCTCCAGCAGAAGGAACATAACTTCTCAACTTGAGAAAGACTAGTGTTTGTCTGGAATACTTTGTTATATGTACCAAAAATTTTTAGTATAGTTTTGATAACATGATTACAATGATGTTTAAGTTTATAATATTAATGTGCAGAGTTTCTATATACTGCCACCACCAAAATACCCATGACTCTTCACTCCTGTCCTTATGTCACCTCTGGCCTCCCAGTTTGTTGATGAACAGTTATGGTTTTGATATATACAGTCATCTTCTTACCACCAGTGTATCTTCATCCTCCAGCAGTGCCCTTCTGTTTTCTTCATGCCACCTCATTGTTCCCTCCCTGCCCTCAGATCTCAGGTCAGTAATCCAGTTCTTGGAGTGCTATCTGAGGGCATTGTCCTTACCCTGAATTTGCTTCTCTGTATACTGCAGATGAATAGCTCAATCGAATTGTCCTTCCACTCAGCAGGATGGCCTCCAGTTCTACCCAAGCTTCTGCAGCTACATGTGTTTGTTTCTTCATATGGCTGTATAATACTCCATTGTATTACATGCATTTTATTTATTTGGTTGGTTGTTTGGGGACACACTAGGTAGTGCTCAGGGCTTATTTCTGGCTCTGTGTTCAGAAATCACTCCTGGCAATGCTTAGGGGATCATATGTGGTTCTGGGGATCAAGTCAAGGTTGGATACTTGCAAGATAGGTGCCTTGTCCACTATCCTATGTCTCTAGCTTTCACATGAATTTAAAAAATGCAGAAAGGCCGAGGCAGTCTAAAGCCTGAGAAGCCCAGGGTTGGCAATGGAAACCCATTACCAGTACTGGGATATCTGGTCTTTGCTAGGGACCTGTAGACCCTGAGAGGGTTGTGCCAGTTCTGGGATCATCACTCTTGACCTTGAGAATGAGACTCAGACTTCCCAAGGGGAGTGAGGGAGAATTTGTGTGGGTGGGTTTCAGAGAAAGGAAGTCTGCTGCTTTGTCACAGATGCGTCTATGCTCACCAAAGGTGAAGAGGCTCAGTACTGTGCCTACCATTATGGGGCCTCCCCACGACAGTGAGCACTAGGCTACCTGTTTGTGCGAGGGGCAAGCCCCAGATCATGAGGATGGGGTGCATCTGTGTTTAAGGTAGAGGGATATCTAAACTGTCATCTGTAATTACTGTCCTTCTCTACCACAGTAGTAATTAAATTTATCTTGTAATTAAAACTATATTGACAAGTATCCGTCTTAGACAAAGACATGAAACACAGTGCAAGTGCCTTATGTTGGCTCACCCACTCTGTGTATGATAATCAGCATTGCCAGCATGGAATTGGACCTTTCCTGATGGCTGACGATGGTACTTCCTCCCCTCCAGCTCCTCCTGGTTTCATACTGCTCTTTGAGCACTCCACAGTTGCTCACACTGCACATGGTGTCTCTGTGTCCCTTCCAGGAGACAGTCCTCCTTTGTTTTAGGTCACATCACCCCCATCTTCTGAACAGCATCGCCCCACATCCTCATGTGTGTGGTCATAGTTGAAACCTACCGAAGAGCTTTATGCATATTACTAATAGGGCCCAGTCTGTTCATCTGCAGGACTGAATCATATCCTGTGGTATGTGCTGTATTGGAATGCTTTGTGGGCTTCATTTGCTACCCCTAGAGATGATGTATCATTTAAAATTGTGATCGATGCTACACAGTCTCTTGTGTTTTCCCCTGGTACCTGCTGTGTACTCCTCTGGCATGCAAACTTAGGTGTAGAGTTCCTGGGTCTCAGGAGTTTTCCCATCTCCTCTGTGACGTGCTGTGTGTTTTCAGCTGGGTAAAAACTACTAGTGAAGTGCAGCCTCTTGAGCTCACTTCTTGGAGCTTGTGTCTGAAACTTGTTCTCACTGGGGGTCCTTGTGGTGAGTGGCTGTGTGATGGGGTTGGCCTGCTACCCCATACTGGAGTCTTTGGGTTAGGAAGAGACTTTTGCTTGGCACATTTCCCTGGCCCCCCAGGCCAGGCCTCTGTGATTGACTGTCCCAGTTCAGTGTCTCTGCTAGTAGTTGTCCATATGATAGCAGGATTTCAGAACACTCAGTGCCCCTAGGATCCTGGTATCTAGTCTTGCCTCGGCAACTCTGGGGATAGACACATCCCTGGTGCCTTCCACAACGTTAGCAGAAATTTCCAAGTAGACAATTGTAGCCTACATCTGTCCCTTTTTAGGACACAGCCTTGGATGTGTGGTTCTTGAGCCATAAGAGCACAGATCATTCTTTCCTGGGATTCCCTGCCTGCTTCTCTCTGGCTTTCACAGCTGCCTCCTTCGCATTTTACTTTTAGCCAAGACTCTCAGTACTGTGTTCCATTCTTGGCCTGACAGTTGGCTGCTCAGCCTGGTAGTGCCTGGCCATTCTCACAGGACCATAACTTTAAACCCTGTATGTGCCAGGCCCCTGCATATCCCTTTAAACTCTCCAATATGTTTCTTTATTTCTCTCCCCACAGAAGAGTAGAAGGTACTCACCTGACAATGCTCAGAGCTTACTCCTTGCTCTACACTTCAAGTAGTGCTTGCAGATGCAATTCTGGGGAATTGAAGCCAGGCTGAGTGACCCTCTTTCCTTCTTCCTTCTACTGGAAAAACAAAAGGAACCAGATATTTAAATTGTTCCGTGAACATTCTACTAATGCTACAGAACTTAGAGGAACAGTTTGAATTCAAAGGAAGTCAGGAAGAATGTCTCTGAAATGGAAATCTTTAGAGTTGGGTCTTTTGCCCTTTCTTTTTCCTTTTTTGCTGTGGTGTTTGCATGGATATATGCACACATTCTGGGTATAGCACTCCTCTGGGGCTTGCTGTGATGCTCACACATGTACTTTCCGTAGTGCTGACACATATTTCATTTCTCCACTTGCCAGAGCTTATATGTCTTTACTGTAGTGCTATGTACACAAGGCTGTGCATTTTCTGTTCTGTACACTCTGTCTTGCATCCTGTCCTGGAGCATGCTTGGCCCACATGCTCTCTCCTGCATGCTCTGTGACCACTCTGATACACACAGTTTGCCCCCCCCCACGTTCTAGATCACGCGGAATACACTTCATGTTTTGTTTTTTTGTTTTTGGTTTTGGTTTTGGTTTTGGTTTTTGGGCCACACCCGGCCTTGCTCAGGGGTGACTCCTGGCTGTCTGCTCAGAAACAGCTCCTGGCAGGCACGGGGGACCCTATGGGACACCGGGATTCGAACCAACCACCTTTGGTCCTGGATCAGCTGCTTGCAAGGCAAACGCCGCTGTGCTATCTCTCCGGGCCTGCACTTCATGTTTGATTCTGCACTTTGGTTTGCACAGTCTCTGGTGCCACTCTGGGAGTCCCAAAGTGCAGAGCCACTGGAGTGATAAGCAATGCATTTGATTGCACCAAAGATCTAACTCTTGACTTCACAGTAGGTAGGCAGCTCTTGTAGGGACTAAGACATCCCATAATTGTTTCATAAACACACAATCCCAGCACTGCACCCACCATAATTCCAGCCCACTTCTCTCCATTATCATCCCAAGGACCTCTCTTATGTCCCCACCCAAGGTAAGCTCAGTTACTATACAGTTCTACGGTTCCATTGCCTTTGGCTATTCGTTGTGGAGCAAATTCCCAACCCATATCTTCAGCTCACTTTCATCTCTATTAGCTCCTGGTCAGGTGTCCAAACCTGTGCTGCTTGCCCAGGGTTGGCTTTTCCCAGGTTTTCTGTGCTCAGAGAACCCCCTTCCCTGCTCCTCTGTATCCTCTGCATTTTCCCTGAGTGCTGCTCCCCCTCCTTAAAGCAGGTCTCACTTGCCTGTGTCACTCTCCCTCTGCACTCATCCATCAGGGCTTGCTATTGCTATTCTCTGGCTCTGGATACATCTTATCCTGAACTTTTAGGCTGCTGTTGGAAGAAAACCCTGCATTCCTTACAGTCCCCAAATCATGCCCCTGATATTTATTTTTCATGTCCATAATTTAGAACATCAATAAGACTGTGGTTTTTAAGGCTTAAAGTCTATTAAAGTATGGAGTGCCCCACTTTCAACAGGCTAGACATGTGTACTCACATATATTGCAGTGAACATATAGATTGTCATACGTATAGAATACATGGAGTTACAGAGTACATGATGTGTATGCAGAGTACATAAAGCACGCATGTAGTGAGCGATGTATGTATAGAGTATACAGGGCAGAGAGGTAGTCCAGTGGTTAGGGCACTTACCTGAGCACTGTTAGCTGGAACCCCAAACAAAAAAAGCAAATCATTGAATATACATAAAGAATATGTACAGAGTGCCTGGAGTGTACACATAGAATATACGTAGAAGTGCTATATTGCATATACGCATAGAGCACATAGTGTATGAGCATATGATATGGTACAAGTACAGAACCCCAAGGGAGTATGTGTGCCTGTATGTGCCTACGTTTACATGTGTGTATGCTAGCATGTCTAAAGAAGACAGTATTGGGAAAGGGGCGAGCTGGATAGTGTGGCAGGATGTTTAAAAGGCTTGCATGTTGTTGACAGTCTTTGATTAGTCTTTTTCTCTCCCGATGCCAGAATTATAAGGCAGCTAATTTTCTATCCATGCCTGAGGGAATTTTTGCTTCCAATAAAAGAAACTTACTGCTCCCAGGGTAGTGACACCATTTTTGTTAATATTTATGTATCTGTTTGGAAGGTTTGTAGCCATACCTGTCAGTGCTCATGGTCTCTGTCGGCTCTCTGATCAGGGGATCATCTAGGGTGCTGGGATTCAAACCAGGGTAGACGATAGCCAGGTATATGCTTTACCTCCTGTACTATCTCTCTGCCTCTCCCACACCATTTTTTATATTTTTGACAAATACAAGTTCTTCCTGCTTGGAATCTGTACCCTATAGTGTCTTCCTTTTGGCCTTAGTGACAGGACACACAACCCCTGGGTTTCCCATTCTTGTTATGGGTCCCAGCCCTTTCAATATGTGGTTAGAGGTAGAGAGGCCAAGATTTGACTGGGGATTTGTGATGGGATTTCCAGTTGAGAAGAGAAGGCCACTGAGTCTGGGCTCAGTCACAGGATAAGGGGAAGGAGGCATATTACTAGAGCTGGTCCCTGCAATGGAATTTTTATTAGGGTAGCTGCTAAAACCAACTTCTGCCTGTCTAATTGCCTTGGGTACTTATTGTTGGTTAATGCCTTTGAAAAGAAACAAATCTTTCAGAGTAGGTATGCAGACCCGAATCTGGTCCACTTGTGTCACCCTTCCCCCATTCTTTTTGTGACTATTGTGACGCACCCTGGTACAAGACAAGGTTGTTTCTCTGGTGCTAACTTGAAAACTCTGGGTCTAGCTCTCACTTGACTCCATAAATTTACTCTCTTACAAGGTCATCCAAAACATGCAGGCACATCTGTGAAAGTTTACCCTAGCACAGGGACCAAGCAGACTTGGAGACCCTACTGGGCCAGTTAGGGCCACTTTGATGTCTTGACAATGTTTTTCTTCTTTTTGTCCTATGTTTTACTAACTTGCACCGTTTGTTCTTTCAAACTCCACCCCATAGTTACTCTAGGAAATTTCTGTTTTTAGATTAAAAAATATCACTGCTGCAAACAAGAAAATCTTAGCATGGTCATAGTCATGTGACCAGTAACCTTGGGCTATGAGCCAGTCTGCACAACTTAATAAATGAGTTGGTTACTCAGGTCAGATGTGTGGCCTGCTAGCTCAACAGTTTCATCTCTGACTCAGAGATAAGAATGAGCCCTTATACTGGGAGACCTCAACCCTGCTGCTATAGGTGTTGCCTTTCTATACCCCTGGAAAAGTCTAGGCTTAAGCTGAGGTCTGCATACCTGCAGGTCACCCAGAGTCAAGAGCTGCTCAGTAAGGGAGACTTTTCACAAAAATTCCTTCAATTGGGTCTATTTTACTTTCCATTGCATGGAAACAGAAACATCCTTGGAGAGAAAGATCCGTCATTGGAGCAGTCTTATTTAATGTTATCAAATCTGTATACCTGTGACTTTTAATATCTAGATTGGCACATAGACACTGTAGGTGCTGCCTAGTTATGCTTTCATGACAAGGAATTAAGATCTGTGTTTTGTTGTCTGCATGAACAATATTTTAAAGACCTTTTTGCTATTTTATTTATATTACCTCTGCTAGAATTTGACAGACTTTTCCTATTAAGGGTCAGAAAGTAAATGTGTGAAGCAAAACTGATGCTGTTGTGGAAATACTTCTGTGCTGAGAGGGAAAGCAAATTTGTACAGATATTTTTATTGAGTAAGTTCAAAATATAATAACAGTGGCATGTTGTTATGACTCAGGTCTACTAAAGAATGATATGGATGGGATTTTGGGGTGTGGAGAGTGGGGAGATAACATTTTGCTGGTGTTTCCAATCGCAAAATTACCTGTAGATATAGATCTGTATAAACACTCTTAGCTCACAGACTGCGAAAAAACATGTGGTGAGGCAGGCTTGCCCACCCTGATTTATCCAGATGATTAACTTGGAAAAGGCATCTTTTCCCTCCTGAGTGAGACCAAGAGAGCCGTCTGTCCATTTTGACACAAATATAATTTAAATTAAACTTACTGGTCTTGAATGTTTATGACTTTGTGACACTCTAATTTCAAACCATGACTCCCCACGTTTGTGTATTTTCGCAAAAAGGTCTCGGTAATTTCCTATCATTGGCAAAGACAGATGGAAGGAAATTGGTGCTCCTCTGTGCCCACTTTGACATTTGAATGTTGGCTGTGGACAAGGTCACAAACAAGCTTTTCATTTTCTGCACTCATGTGTCTGCCTGCCACTTCTCTCCATCTGGGCCCTGTGCTGGCCCCACATGTGTTCACAAGCCCTGTCTGGCCTCTCTGTCTGCAGCCACCTGCCTGAGAAGCTGCCCTGCTGGAGGCTGAGTGGGCCTGAGCTGCCTGGTGAAGATCAAAGCAGGGAAGAGGAGGGAAGGGCCTATTCCCACACTGCCAGCTGCCTCTGCTGCACAGAGGCATATCACACCCGGCCGGGCAGGATGCACCACTTCTGCTAGTAATCCTGGTCACAGCACACATGCCCAGGAAATATTCCCTTTTTCCCCTTAGTTCAGCTAAAACTGTAATATTTCAAATGGAAGCTTTTCTAGAAATAACAATCAAAAGGGAAAGAAAAACAGAAGCAGAGAAAGGTAAACTTACAGAATCGGAGTTAAACTTGTGCAGAGCATTCCTACCTGGCTGAAATGTGAAGTGGGCGGGGTTTCCCCCGAAGAGTCGGCCCTCTGCCCCTATCTTGTTTGAAAGCCAAGGTTTCTGCTGGCATGGCCTGCCTGCAGTCTCGGCCTCAACCTCCGTGTTCTTGTTGCTTTGCTGTCCCGACTTCAGACGCAATATCAACTCCACCCCCAACACATTCCATCTTGCTTTCACTCCAGGATGGAGAATCTGGATTGGAAGTCTATGAAGAATCCCTATCACTTCATATTCTTTGACTATAACCCCCAAATTCTTCCTCTTTGCATCCCTGCTTGCCACCTTCATTCTAACTGTTGGTCTGGGTCTCTCCACTATCATGCTTTGTTCCATCTATCTCTTCTAGTGACAGAGCTAAGCTAATGGTCCCTGTCTCACAGTTAGGAGCCTTCCTGTCTCCCAGGAGCCAGCAGACAGGAATCTGGACATCTACCCCTACCTGGTGGCAATAAAATAATCTCTTTTCTGGGTGAGACCAGGGAAGGCCAACGACAATTAGGACTCGCACTATCTCTTGGTTGGAACAAAGTAAAGAATATTACCAGAGACAGGGAAGGAAGATAATGAAAAAAAGGGCCATTCTACCAACAAGGCATTAGCAATTCTAAATGTGCAATTATAGGATAACAGAGCTACAAAACATGGGAAGCAAAAGCTTATTGAACTGAAAGAAAAATAGATAAAGCCACACTTTAAGTTGAGATTTCAATATTCTGTCAACAACGGATTGAATAATTAGACAAAAAACAAGGATATAGAATAACTCAGTAACCTCATCAACAACTTATAGAACACTCTGACTGAATGCCAGAACATACAATCTTTTGAAAGCCATGTTGGACATATATCAAGACATTTATGGGCCATAAAACAAACCCTAACAAATAAGAAAGAACCAAATTCATAGAGTCCCTCTTCAACTACAGTGCAGTCAGTAACAGGAAAATGTCCAAACCATTGGAAACTAAGTAAAACCCTTCTAAATAACCTGTGAACCAAAGGGAAAGTTTCACTCCATATAGAAGCATATGTTTAATAAGAATGAAAGGATGCAAAAAAAGTAGTGCTGAAAGGAAGATTTATAAAATAAGTGTTTAGCAAAGACTCAGTGAAGATTCTAACTCCAAAAAATGTGAGAAATAATAGAAAATAAACTTAAAACAAGCAGAAGCTGGGGAATAATGAATTTTTTATGAGAAACAAATCAGTAAAAATGAAAACAGAATGATAGTAAAGAGAATCAGAGAAGCAAACATTGGTTATTTGAACAGATCAGTAAAATTGATAAATCTCAGAAAATAACCAAAAAGAGAGAATAGAATTATATTAATATCTGAATAAAGGAAGTAACATTCATTGAGGCATAAAATGAATACTATGAAGGGGTTATTATAAATCACTCTACACACAAGTTTAACAGCTTCAATAAAATGGAACAATTATTCCTCAGTAGGAAAATAGTTACATGAAGTGCATCCAGACTGAAATACTACTCAGCAGAAAGGAATGAATGATCCATTAGCATAAATAACTAGGATGAATCTTCAGGATATTAAGCAGATTGTAAAAGGCCAGTCCCCCAAAAGGTCACATGATATATAGCAACATTTCTATAGCATTCTCGAAAAAAAAAACATACCACTATTATAAAAACAAATAGTGAGAGTCATAGGAAGAGTTGAAATGGTGATTTGGGGAGGGGGGGTGAGCTTGATGTGAAGTGAATGCTCTGAGGGGTATCTTTGTCACGTTGTATCAGTTTTTATCTTGACTGCTTTGGTAGATACACAAGTCTGCACATGTGATCGAGATGCTTGGCAGTTTCCCACACCCAGGTACCAGTGTGAAGTTCTTTGTTTTGTATTGCTCCGCTGTGTGTCACTGATGATAGGGACATCTTCTGAGGAAGAGTTGTTAAGTGATTTTGTCATTGTGCAGTGACCATAGGCTATACATCTGGAATAGCTTCTCCACACTGGTCTCTGGTAGACCGTCTGTCAAAGAAGATGTCTGTTCTTGAATGAAAGTCAAGCATGGCACTATTGTAGCAATGAGAGGTATAGTAACCACAGGGAGAGTTAAAGAATCTCTCTTCATTACCTTTAGAGTTTCCTGTTATTTATATTTTGAAATAAAAAGTTAAATATCAGTGAGCATCTTACCTTGCTACTTAGCTGCCCTAAAAGCCCTCTTCAGCCCCACCAAAAAAAAAAAAATTCTACAATTAGCGTAGGCTGCTGTAATGAATTTGTTGTATCCTACTAAGGGATGTCATAGTCTGTGCTGATTAAACCCACGTGAATAACTTCTGCACTTTAGACTCCCTGGGATGAACTGGCTGGAATCCAGGCCATGATATCATGGAGTAAGTCTGGGCAGGGTTTGCCAGGGAGGGCAAGCTGTGACTTTATTCAAGAGCTTCACAGATAGAGAGGCCCAGATTTATCTGTGGAGGTGCTAAGGCCAAACACCAGGGCCAATGAATGGAAGTTGTTCAGAGTGACACTAAGACTCAGAATGAGAAACCTACTCACTGTCCAGAGTGGACAAGCATTGGCTCGCTGCCTGGTTAGACACAAGCAAGTGGTGAGCAGTTCATTGATCAGTCAGGGATGCTTGAGGGGTCACTGCAGCACCAGTGTGCCATATGGCTCCATCCAAAGGATACCAAAGTAATTGGCCAATTTGTGATGAAAAAAAAAAATCCATTCCAAGTAGGTGGATTCAGAGGTGACAAAACCTTAAGATGGATCTCTGAAAAATTTAGTCAAGGCAGAACTTTCTGGGATTGGTTGTTGTTCCCATCAGAACGCTAGTTCCAGAGGGGTGGAGAATAGTGGGTAGGGCACTTGCCTTGCACAGGCTGACGTGGGTTTGATCCCCAATATCTCCATAGGTCCTCCACATACTTCAAGATTGAATCTAGAGCCATTAGTAAGCCCTGTGCACCACTCATTATGCTTC
This sequence comes from Suncus etruscus, assembly GCF_024139225.1. NCBI lineage: Eukaryota > Metazoa > Chordata > Mammalia > Eulipotyphla > Soricidae > Suncus > Suncus etruscus. The sequence continues at coordinate 164,583,978 of NC_064850.1, forward strand.
TCCCAATTCTTCATTATAAAATAAATTTGTTGTATGCCTGATGAGGGGATACGCTGGTGGGTGGGAGGGAAATTGGGCACATTGGTGAAAGGATTGATGTGGGGACATTGTATGCCTGAAACAACTATATTATGAACAAATCATGGTGTTTTAATAAAAAACTTTTAAAAACATACTAATTCCAGGAACCTGAAAGGTAGTTCAATGGGCTAAGTGCATACTTTACATGCAGGAGGTCCAATTTTAGAATCATATGGTCCCAAAGCACTGCCCCAAAACATCTAAGCACAGAGCACCTCATTAGCTTCCAGCACTATCAGGTGTGGCACAGAAACTAACACTAAAAAAATTAATTCTTCACTCCACCATAAAATACTTGTCCCAGAAGAGGAATGGCAGGATTTAAGGAGGTTGTGTTTATGAAATCTACCTTCCTCCTTACACCTCTCTCTCTCTCTCTCTCTCTCTCTCTCTCTCTCTCTCTCTCTCTCTCTCTCTCTCTCTCTCACACACACACACACACACACACACACACACACACACACACGCACGCACGCACACACAGGCAGTGATGATGAAACTGAGCAGGTGGATGAGGAGAGGCTGAGTTCTGACTTGGAGCTCTCTAGCCATCCTGGGAAGCCCCAGGCTTCGACAAAGACAGGCCTTGCAGATTGCTCTGTGCTGCCTCTGGCTTCATGTAGCCTTCATTTAAATAATAATCCCCTTCATTATATTGTCCCAACAAGCATGCTTTCCACAGATCAAAGCAGATTCCTTGATGACACACACAACTGCAGCGTGGGGTGGAGGTGGTGTGCACTGTCAGGCTGGCTGGAAGGCTTTGGAAAGGGAAGACATTCTGCATCCCTGTGGGCCCATCACACTGCCTTCCAGTCATGGCTATTTTGGTGTCTAATTGTTGACCCCATATCTATCTGGCAGCATTCAGAGTGACTGAGTAACATTCCCATGTCTTCTTTCTGATATGACAGTCGAAACTGTAATTGGAAGGTGGCAGTACAAAGATCCAGGACATAAACGTGTTGCTTCCTCAGGCAACTTTGTGAGGCACATGTTTATAGAAATAGAGGTTATTTAGAAAGGGCAGGTGGTCTGGGGGAGCAGGGTGCTGTTGGGGTAACATGTAGTTTGGAGGCAGTGCCTTTCTGACTCCACATAGTTAACGTATTTCAAGTGGTGCATTTGGCAGTGCAATCTGACTTGATTCATGTTCTCAGGAGTGCCCAATGATTTGAGCAGAGTTGGGAGAGAGGGGCTGGAAGAGTGTGAAAGGGGTCATGGATAAGTGAAAGCAGGTGGACTGAAATGAAGCTTTGAGGGGAAGGGCTGGCATTACCCCATCTGTACCCCCAGCTATGAGTGACTGAGTGGTATGGATATTCTAGGACCCACTTCAAAGGAGCAGTGTGCACGGAATGTCATTCTCACATCACTGCTACCCTCTTCCCAGCCTTGGCAGCTGGTATTCGCCAGCAGGAAGTAAAATGGCTTCTACTTTCTTGCTTCTCTGATAATTGTTGCTTTCCAAGGGCGGATTCATGAAAAACTGCTATAAGAGAACTTACGTTTTGCTTTCCATTTTATCAACCAGCTATCTGAAACAGGATATGTTTTTGGAATAAACATGACATATATACATCTATATATGTATAAATGTAAATATAAATATGTATAAATGTCATGTTTATTCCAAAAACATATCCTGTTTCAGATAGCTGGTTGATAAAATGGAAAGCAAAACGTAAGTTCTCTTATATATGTGTATATATATATAGATGTATATATATACATCTATATATATATACATCTATATATATATATACACATAATACACACCTTGACTCATTCTAAATAAAGTGGGAAGGGACTGTGGTGAAGTGCAAGAGTTAAGGCTTTTGCCTTGCATGCTGCTGAACCTGGTTGAATCACAGCACTATGTAGATATGGTCCCCCATATGGGCCTAGTAAGAATGACCCCTAAATTTCTCTCCATCCCTCCCCAACAAAAAAGGGCAAGTAAATTGATAGTAAAACAGCACTAGCCTTAGGATCTGAGGATAACAGGAAAATGGTGTAGGTTCACAGTTGCTTGAAATCTTTTGAAGTTTTATCTTTTGAAAGTTAATTTAATGTTCCTCTTAAGGCAGAAGAATTGATGTGGAACTTTAGAACTGAATTGACTTTCTAGGACACCCCCTTAGAATTTGATTTGATTTTTGATTTTTGGGGCCATATCTGGTGGTGTTCAAGACTTATTTCTGGCAGGGCTTGGGGGACCATCTGTGCAACCAGGGATCCAACTCGGTCAGCTGCATACATGGCATGTGCCTTATAGGCTGCACTGTCTCTACACACAACATCACCCTTTTAAGAATTTGGAGAAATTAATGTTTTTCCTTTTAAGCACTTAAAAACCTTCAGATATCAGAGAACCTATAAAGCATCATTTTTAGTGTACTTGCCTGAGGGAGAAAGGAGGAAGAGGATGGGTGCCTGCATCTAAAGCCTCCTAGGAAGTAGCCAGCCCTGCCTGTCCAGTCCTGGCCTATCCCACATCAAAGCTCTTTTATAAATGGGAACTTGGATCCTGGTTTATAACACTGGAGTTAAGAAACAACCAACAGTGGATAGAGCTGTTTATAAAGACGGTGGCTTTATGGGGCTTCCCCACAGGCCTTTGTAGAGTCAGTACTGTCCTCACCTTTTTGATGAGGGCCTGCCTTTAAAAATGAGAGGGGTCAGAGCCTGAGCATGAGGTCGGCATTTCCACCTTCCACCAGTGATGGGCTTTTTAGCTGGTCTTCCCAGGGCTGATGGCAGCAGTGGAGACACCTGTTCCTCTATTAGAGACCCACATCTCTTACATTTGTTTTCCTTTTTATGGCTTTGAAAACTCGTGTTCCCATTTGATAAGACAAAGTACATTTATAGGCAGCTATTGCACACAAGTGTTTCTAAAAATATAAACAAACGAAAGGAAAGGCCAGTCCATGTTAACTAGTGATCTGTCTCCTTTTGATTGCCTTTGGGATTTCCCTTGCTGTAGCTAGGTGTATATATATATATATATATATATATATATATAGGTATATATTATATATATATAATATCCTGGAAATATCATTTTTTCCAAATATCTTGTTTTAAAGTATTCTTTAGAAAAATACCTACTCAATCTTAAAACACTGCTTTATCCTTTATTTTTCAAAACTTAATTTCTACATTTTGGCTCTCCCAAGTGGTGCTCTAGATGATTCTCAGTGTTCCATCCAGATGATTCTCAGCCAGCCATCCCAGCAGTGTAATGTGGGGGCCCAAGAACGTGGTGTCACTCAGGCACCCTACTGGGGACCACTAGGGGTTGGCCTTATTCAAGGTATGTGCTTAATCCCTGTACCATCTTTCTACTTCTCTTTTCCCACCCAAGGCATGAAATATAATATTTAGGGAAAAAAATTATGTTGTTGTTTTGGGGCATACTTGGCAGTTCTCAGAGCATATTCCTCATTCAGAGATCACTTCTTGTGGGGCTCAGGGGACAATATGTGATATTAGGGATTGAACCCAAGTCAGCTGTGTGGAGGGCAACTGTCCTACCAAATATTGCTCTGGATTCTAAGGAAAAAAAGGAATAAAGCTTGAGATTTGTAGGACTGTCTGGGAGTGAGATAGATTTGAAATTTTTTATTTTTTGGTTTTTGGGACATACCCAGTAATGCTCAGGGGTTACTCCTGGCTATGCGCTCAGAAATTACTCTTGGCTTGGGGGACCATATGGGACGCTTGGGGATTGAACCACAGTCTGTCATAGGGTAGTGCCTACAAAGGCAGATGCCTTACCCCTGTGCTACTGCTCTGGCCCAACTTTGAAAGATTTTTAAGATGGTATGCTACGCTTCTAAATTGCCTTTATTGCTAGAAGACATTATTCTCTTTTAAAATTTTTATATATCTGGACCAAGAAGGAAAGGAAACGGAAAGAGAAAGGGAAAGGAAAGGGAAAGAGAAAGGGAAAGGAAAGGACAGGACAGGGAAAGGGAAAGGGAAAGGGAAAGGGAAGGGAAGGGAAGGGAAGGGAAGGGAAGGGAAGGGAAGGGAAGGGAAGGGAAGGGAAGGGAAGGGAAGGGAAGGGAAGGGAAGGGAAGGGAAGGAAAAAGGAAAGGAAGGGAAGGGAAGGGAAGGGAAGGGAAAAGGAAAGGAAGGGAAGGGAAGGGAAGGGAAAAGGGAAAAGAAGGGAAAAGAAGGGAAGGGAAGGGAAGGGAAGGAAAAAGGAAGGAAAAGGAAAGGGAAGGGAAGGGAAAAGGAAAGGAAAGGAAAGGAAAGGAAAGGAAAAGAAAGGAAAAAGGAAAGGAAAGGAAAGGAAAGGAAAAAGGAAGAGAGGAAAGAAAGAAAAGAAAGAAGAAAGAAGGAAGAATAAAGAAAAAGAAGGAAGGAAGAAGAAGGAGGAGGAAGGAAGGGAAAGAAAGAGAGAGAGAAAGAAAAAGAAAGAAAGAAAGAAAAAGAAAGAAAGAAGAGAGAGAGAGAGAGAGAGAGAGAGAGAGAGAGAGAGAGAGAGAGAGAGAGAGAGAGAGAGAGAGAGAGAGAAGGTCATGCATTAACTCCCTGGGCTGATTAACCTTATCTGCCACCTTGACAGGACACCACTATCCAGATATGTGGTCAAGCTGTAATCTGGATGTTTCTGTGAGGGTGTTTTTATATGATATTAACAATTAAGTTGGTGCACTTTGAATAAAACACATTATCCTCCATAATGTGCACAGGCCTCACTTAACCAGTTAAAGATCTGGATAGAACAAAAGATTGCCATTTCTTAGGCAGGAGAGATAATACAGTGGTTAGGTTACTTGCCAGGTTAGATCCTTGGCATCCCATATGGTCTTCTGAATCACAGCAGGGGTAATTCCTGAGTAAAGAGCTAGGAATAACCCCTGAGCATTACCAGGAATGACCCAGGTCCCCACCTCCATTTCCTAATTTTCTTCACATACAAAGATTGATATCTATAAAAAAAAAAAAAGAGGAAATTTTTGTGTAGAGGCATTAAGAACTAAAAAATTTGTTGGGGGACTCCAAGTGGTGCTTAGGGGATCCAGAGACACTTCCAGTGATTCATGGCTGGCTGAGAAAAACCTACTTCAATGCTTGGAACCATTAAGGTGGTACACTATGGCACAGTGCCCAGGGTGCCCAGGGGACATGAGGTACTAGGGATAGAACTAAGGGCCTAGAACTTTCAAGGTCTGTGCCCCAAGCCTTTAAACTATCCTTCAAGGCCTTCGGATGTGAATTGTAGCATCAGCTCATCTCTGAGCCCCCAGCTTACTGGCCTACCCTGTGGATTTATTTATTTATTTATTTATTTATTTATTTATTTATTTATTTATTTATCTATCTATCTATCTATCTATCTCTATCTATTTATTTATTTAGGGTTTGGGGCCACACCCGGTGATGCTCAGGAGTTACTCCTGGCTATGCACTCAGAAATTGCTCCTGGCTTGGGGGACCATATAGGGTGTCAGGTATCGAACTGCAGTCTGTACTAGGTTAGCACATGTAGGCAGATGCCCGATCTCTTGCGCCACTGCTCCACTGTGGATTTTTAAATTTGTTTCCAGGACACACTTGATATAAATACACTCCCTTTTAGCAAAATTCACCAGAAGAGAAATCTGTGATTGAGAAATTAAAGTCTTTTGTTCTCTTTGGTAGCTTTGTTGGACTAGGTACATCTCATACTCATGTTTGGAGAGGGTAGAGGTGAAGTGTAGTCCATTTAGTCAATACACTGTCTCAAGGTTCTGGTACTAAAATACTTTAGAAACCAATCTGGGTAGAAGATTTGTAGATTCTCCTAGACCCAGCTCATCAGGTAGAGTTCCTTCCTTCCTTCCTTCCTTCCTTCCTTCCTTCCTTCCTTCCTTCCTTCCTTCCTTCCTTCCTTCCTTCCTTCCTTCCTTCCTTCCTTCCTTCCCTCCCTCCCTCCCTCCCTCCCTCCCTCCCTCCCTCCCTCCCTCCCTCCCTCCCTCCCTCCCTCCCTCCTTCCTTCCTTCCTTCCTTCCTTCCTTCCTTCCTTCCTCCCTTTCTCCCTCCCCCCCTCCCTCTCTTCTTCCTTCCTTCCTCCCTCCCTCCTTCCCTCCTTCCTTCCTCCCTCCCTCCCTCCTCCCTCCCTCTCTCCCTCCCTCCCTCCCTCCCTTCCTTTCTTCCTTCCTTCCTTCCTTCCTTCCTTCCTTCCTTCCTTCCTTCCTTCCTTCCTTCCTTCCTTCCTTCCTTCCTCCCTTCCTTCCTCCCTCCCTTCTTCCTTCCTCTTCCATCCATCCATCCTTTCTTCCTTCCTTTTTTCTCCTTCCTTCCCTCCCTCTCGTCCTCCCTCCCCTTCTTTCCTTCTGAACCATAGGGGATACCATATGCAAGCTAAGCAATATACTTCTGATCCCCAGTATTTCATCTTAAGAGTATTATGGATAAATACCAGGTCTCCCCTTGTTTTCCATGGTCTCCGTGATAGATATGGCACAAGTTAGGGCTGAAACCCAGATCGTTAGGAAGATGGGGTTTGCATTGAATCAAACACATTTAATCTTCATAAAAAAAAAAGTCTTGTTAAAGGGCACTTTTAAAAACTCCTGAAAATAGTAGGAATCCATGAAACATCCTGTGACCAAGCCCTTCTGCTGTTCCCAGGAGAGATGGCTTCATAGACTGGTTTTCTTGATGTCATCTTTGACTGCTCGAGCCAGAAGGGTATTACACTTGAAGAAAGATTTCTAAGTATATTCTTCTCTGTGGAGAAGTGAGGGTTTGTGGAATCAGACTGACACCACACAGGTATCATGATCCCTCCCACACAGAGACTCCTAATGACCATGCTATTTTCGGCCCACTCATGGGTGGTTAAAGATGAAGAGCGTATGCACTGAGTCATCTCATGTTGACTTTCCTTTTACTTCTTGTTTGTTTCCCATCTAATTGCATCTAGTCTGTGGGTAAATGCTTTATTAGTTGGGACCAAAGCCCAGGCATCCCGGGGACCCATGAATCAGGTTGCGTCCCGAGTCAGCTCTCACTGTCGGGAGTTGAGCACCTGAGTCACCTGGAGGCTGGGCTACAGCTGAGAATGCTGTGCCAGTTCCCAGTCACCAACTGCCCCAGTGCCACTCAACTTGCAAATGTTCGAGCAAGCTGACAAGTTGACCACGGACTAAAAAGAGTCAAGAAGAACTACTCAGCACTGTGGAGCAGTCCATGCGTGTTGGAGAAGGTCAGAAATCAGGTGAGTGCCAGAGGGCAAGTTGGGACTTGGTAACTGAGTACCACCAGCTTTTCCTCTGAACCTCTAGAGGTGTCTCCTTCCTCAGCATCTTCTAGGGACATCTCCTCAGAGCAGAGGCATACAGACTTCCAGCTACCAGTTTCCCTGGTGATTTAACTCTAAGAATGAAATGGAAACACAGCCTATCTTAAGAGGCTAGGATTTCTTATAGTCTTGTGAAAATAACTTCAGCTTCTTAAACCCAGTCTTCTCATTTCTGAGTTAAGGCTAATGGTGTTGTTTACTTGTCATGAGGATTCATTGGAGTAGCTTCTCTTCAAACCTATAGTCTCCCTGGAACATATATCTCTTTGCTTGTCTCTGTGTGTTCCACTCAGAAGAAGTCCATGTTGTTTTGAACATGCACTCCATCTCTTTCTCTCCTCACATCTTTCTAAATAAATTTCCATAAAAACTATCTGCTTCACAAAAATTTATCAGAGCAGTGCTGGTTGATGATCTCTGTGAGAGACTGGAATACTATTCAAGTGAAACTTGGACTTGAAGCTTCAGAACTTAACTACTATCCAAACTGACCTTCTTCCTTCATATTGTTTCCTGCACTTTGGTTCATAAATTTTGTTTTGTGCCAATGAATCAAAACTAGGGTATCTTTCCTAAATGAAAAGGTAGGCAGATATGTTCCTGTCATAAAACTTTCCTTTCAGTTCAAGGGACTAAACAGGAAGATAGAAAGAGTATTCATGAAAATGATTGGTACTGCTAACTGCTGTGAAGAGAATAGACCAAAGGAATGGGGTTGGTGGGGGCAGTGGGAGTGAGCAGTCAATTTTACAGGGATGGACTTCTCAAGAGGTGTTTCTTACCCAGACAGAGGAACATGCTGAGAGTACCCTGCCTCCACAATTTAAAAAAAATGGCTAAATCCATTTGAAATAATTTTCTGCAGCTTCTGCAAGTACTGCTGCATATAACATAGTCAGATTGTGGTGGTTTTTTTTTTAATTTCAAAAATAATTTTGCATGTGTGTGTTTATAGGGGAAGTGGGAATTGGCTTCAACTCTTTATGGAACTGCTACTGAGAGACTTCAGTACATTCAGAATACAATACAAAATGAAATGAATGTTGCGGTTTCTGATGCTGGTGCTAAGTCCACCTTCAAGATGGGACTGAAACGGTCTTTTCACTCATTGTTCTTTGACATGACACTTAAGCTTTATGTACGCCCATTTGCCTTTGTTTTATTATGATAGTATAGATTTTGTGGTTCCAAGTTTTCCAACTATTTTAGTTCTGATGTGCATGGAAACTGTAACCTACTACCAAGTGTCTGAGACCTCTGACTGCTGTCCTGATGTTGTCTTATATATATATATATATATATATATAAATATAAATATAATATATTTTATATATTAAATATATATTTAATATATAAAATATATTTTATATAAAATATAACCTATTTTGATTTAAAATACTGATTAGAAGCTTCACAGTTTCAGTGATTTATTAAAATCAGCTTCAACCCGGGCAGCCTTAAAACAACATTAAGCACGTGTAGTAGTAGGTTTAAGCCTTGGTGAAATGAACGGAGAACCTTGGTTCAGATACTGCGCCATGGTTTGCTTCAGTCAGTGCCATTCATGCATAACTCTACAAAGCTGCCTTTGTTCCATACCCAGAGCCCAGAAAGGAGAGGGAGAAGCTGGGATGGCGACTAAGGAGAATGAAGTTTTTCTCTTTGAAGATGCAACAAGCTGTTTTTAGTTTGGACTTTAGTGTCTGAAGGGCATGGATGGGTACATCTGCTGTGAGTCTTGGAGTCCCTGTACTATGGCATATTTAGGTGTATTTTATTTATCAATCACTATATGAGTTCACAAGCTTTTGTAGTATGTAGTAGTTTGTACTAACACTGATTTAAACTTTCTTTGTGAGTCAAATGCTGGCTCCCTCAAGTCTTCTCTTTAGTTCTTTTTTTCTTTCTTTTTTTCTTTTTTTTTTTTTTTAATATCGAAGAAATCAGTGTGATCCAGGGACTTAAAGTTAGTGCTGCCCCCAACAAAGAAGAACAAAGCATTAACTCCGGCCCCACTATGCTGACTCTCTGCCCTGGATAGCCCCCTGAGATGGTCTCCAACTTGACCACCCCACCCCAGTTTTCTTCTGCAGGAGGGGAATGGCACCCTTGTGTGATCAAAGGATAAAAGAGAGGAGAGTGGAAGGGATCATGTCTCTGGTAGCCCCTGGGGCTAGTCCAACTTGAGATACAATACTAGAATGGGAAGGCCCCTTTTTCTAGGATTCTGTTTTACTTTGCTTCTAAGGATAACATGATTTAAAGAAGAATAACCAGAGTTGGAAGTGGTTATAATTTGAATGAACTTTTCTTACCATGCGCATTCATAAAATGGTAAATCATAAAGCTTTAAAACCAAATATAAGAACCTTAAATCTTTTGGGTCATAAACACAAATACCCAGGGAGAGAGAACATGGGGAAATAGAATACAGAGTGAGGAAAATCTGAAAGTCCTCAGAAAGGAGAGGAATATTGGTAAGAGCTAGCCCCTGCTGAGAACTTTATGCCGTGGTGTTCTCACTTTCCTTGTGGCCCATATTAGTCCCCAGCTTAAGCCATGATGGGCTGCACCTGGATAGCAAGTGCCTCAAGTACGGTTGTCAGTTTCATATAGGTTTTTGGAGCCAAAAAGGATTAAAGTGGAGGGGTGAAATTTGGGTGTGACAAGTATTTAAGACTATTTTGTTTTGTTTTGTTTTGGGGCCACACCCAGCTCAGGGGTAACTTCTGGCTCTGCGCTCAGAAATCACTCCTGACTCAGGGGACCATCTGGAGTTGCTGGGGATTGAACACGAGTCTGTCCTTGGTCAGCCTCGTGCAAGGCAAACACCCTGCCACTGTGCTACCACTCCAGCTCCATTTAAGACTAATCTTGGGGCCAGAGAGATAGAATGGAGATAGGGCATTTGCCTTGCATGCAGGATGGTGGTTCGAATCCCAGCATCCTATATGATCCCCCGAGCCTGCCAGGAGAGATTTCTGAGCATAGCACCAGGTGTAACCCCTGATTGTTGCCGGGTGTGACCCAACCCCGCTCCCCCCAAAATGACCAATCTTAAATTAGTTTCAAATCATGTTATGCTTCAAAGAAAAGATAAATAAAATTCTAAGAGAAGGGGCTTGCCTTCTTACCCTAGTGGGTTTTATTCATTCCTTGAGTTGAAAGTTGGAAGTCAGCATTTTTGTCAGGTAATCCCAGGAATGCTAAGAATTATAAGTGAGAAAACAAGATGTTACCTATTTATTTCTTAGGGGGAGAGAGAGAGAGAGAGAGAGAGAGAGAGAGAGAGAGAGAGAGAGAGAGAGTATATGTGTGTGTGTGTATATATATATATATATATATATATATATATATATATATATATATATATATATATACTTTTTGTGCTGTTGTTTTCTTGGAGTTTTGAATATTTTTTCCTTTTTCTTTCTTGTTAGGTACAGCTGTTAACATTCCAAAAAGTTTTTAAGTTATATCAATATGCAAGAATCTGTATATGTTCAACATGTTAATTCTAATACATTTTGCTAAATGAATTCACTGGTAAAGATTAGCAATCAGAATAGTGAATGTCTCCATGACTCATGAAAGTTCTTTATAGAACTTTGTGTTGTTGTTTTTTATAAATATATGTTTATATGTTTAATTCCTAACATCTAATAGAAAATCATTAAATTATAAGAAAGATGTATGTCTTTAACTTTATTTATTTTTAATAGTGGTGCTAGAGAGTCCCTCTGGGAATTTAGCCTTGCATATGCCAAGTATGTGCTCTTATCACCTGAGCTATCTCCTCAGCACTGGTTAAAAGTTGAAAGCCACTGCCAAACTTTTCCCGAGATGTGCTATTTCACATCCACACCAATCATATATAAGGGTTTAGGTCATTCAGATTCTTTCCAATACCAGCTATATTAATTTGTAACCAATTAGACATTCTAATACATGAGGAGTAGACCTCATTTGAAATTTTAATCTATGTTTGTCCCATGACTAATATTAAACGTCTTTTAAAAATTAATTAAATACTTTAAACACCGTGATTGCAAGTTGTTCATGATTGAGTTTTATTCATACAATATACACCCCCTTCACCAGCGCCAGTTTTCCTCCCTCCCCCCAGAAGCAGGGCAGACTTGAATGTCTTTTTTTTTTTTTTCTATGTTGGACATCTAGGTTGATTGGCTATTATACTGAGTGCTGTCATGAAAAGTAGTGTGCATACATTTTTTTTGTCCACACTCATCTTTTCTAATTATATTTTTACTACAGTATCTCTTTTTTAATCTTTATTTAAGCACCATGATTACAATCATGATTGTAGTAGGGTTTCAGTCATAAACAGAACACCCCCCTTCACCAGTGCAACATTCCCATCACCAATGCCCCCCCCCTTCTACCTTCCCCACCTCTTCTGTATTCGAGACAGGCATTCTACTTCTCTCACTCATTAAGATTGCCATGATAGTTGTTAGTGCAGTTATTTCCCAAACTGCAGCATTGAATGAATGTTTTCTGTCCTGGGGATAAATACCCAGAGGAGGGATTATTGGGTCATATGGTAGCTCAAGTTTGAGTTTCTGAGAACCCTCCATACTGTTTTCCATAGGGATTGGACCAGGCAGAATTTCCACCAGCAGTGGATAAGAGCTCCTTTCTTGCCACATACCTGTAAACAGAGATTGTTTCCATTATTTTTTGGTATGTGCCATCCTCACTGGTGTAAGATGATATCTCATTGTTGTCTTACTGGTTTATTGTACTGGTTATAGGGTTGAATACTGTTGAATAGAATGGATAATAATAAGAATATTTATTATTGTTTAATTTTGTTTTGAGGCCACACCCAGAAGTATAAAGGATCTTCTCCAGATTCTATGATCTTGTGGTCTTAGGGATAGAACCCAGGTCTCCTGCACACAAGGCAGTTGCTCCAGTCTCACTGAACTATCTCCCCAATTGAAGAATAACTGTCCTAACCTGATGCCTCTACCAAATATCCCTGTGTTGCTAGAGAGGCAGACTGCAAATAATCTTTGTTTTTTAGTTTGTTGATATGATAAAAATACATATATATTTTTTTAAAAAATTATGTATTCTCTTTTACATGGTTGTATTTGAGTTGCTAATTTTTAAATTATTATACAGTTATATTCATGAGAGATATATTGGTCTTTTCCTCTAAACGTTTGTTTTCCTCTGATGTCTTTGCTTAGTTTTATTACATTCATTATCTGCCTCATTGAATAAGTTGGTAAAATAGGTTTCTCTTGAATTTTTTTGGAAGAGTGTTCATAGAATAGGCACTGTTTTTGTTTGTTTGTTTTGGTTTTGGGTCACATCCAGCCGCACTCAGGGGTTACTCCTTGCTCTATGCTCAGAAATCACTCCTGGCAGGCTCGGGGGACCATATGGGATGTCAGGATTCGAGCCACCATCCTTCTGCATGCAAAGCAAATGCCTTACCTCCATGCTATCTCTCGGGCCCTCACTTTTTCATCCTTAAATATTTACTAGAATTAATGAGTATAGTCACTTGAGAACCCTTTCAGAGAATATTAGCTACAAAGTTTTACTGAACAGATTTTGGACAGTCAAGTTATTCATTGCTACTGAATGAGTGTGTTTTTAAAGAATTTGTCTACTTCATATAAATGAAAGAAAAGGAATTTTATTCAATTTACTGTTCTTTTTTTGACATTATGTTGTTAAAATTATTTTCTTACCATACAAACTTTCTGTAGTTTGTACTGCTATCTTATTTTTGGTATTTTTATATTTGATTAGCTTAGCTAGAAGTGTGTCAGCTTTACTCATTTTTTTCAAATACTCAAATTAATAGTTCTTTATTACTTCCTTTTTATTTTATTGATTTTTCAACCCTCCCACCACCTGTCTCATGCTTATTATTTCTATTTTTTGCTTGCTATCTGTTTAATTATGTCTTCTTTTTTCAGTATCTTAAAGTGAATGATAAAACCATGAATTTAAGGCTTTTATAATATAAGGTATTAGTGTTGTACATTTTCCTGTGAATCTCCTGCATTTTAAAAATACTGTTTTTACTTAATTCACTTAAAAATATTTCTGCTTACCCCTTTTGCTTTTGACCTCTGAATATTTAGAAGGTTATTATTTATCATATAATTATTTTGAAAATTCTCAGAGATGTTATTTATAAGTTAATTCCATTGTAGTCAGAGGATTATGATTTAAAAGTTTAGATACATGAAAACAAATTTTTGGGGGGCCACACTTGGTGACGCTCAAGGGTTACTCCTGGTGATGACTCAAAAATCACTCCTGACTTGGGGAACCATATGGGATGTAAGGGGATAGAACCGCGTTCCATCCTAGGTCAGCGTGCGCAAGGCAAATGCCCTATTGCTTGTGCCACCTCTCTGGCCCCAATATGGAGACAAATTTTTTTTTTTTTTTTTTTTTTTTTGGTTTTTGGGCCATACCCGGCAATGTTCAGGGTTACTCCTGGCTGTCTGCTCAGAAATAGCTCCTGGCAGGCACAGGGGACCATATGGGACACCGGGATTCGAACCAACCACCTTTGGTCCTGGATCGGCTGCTTACGATGCAAACACCGCTGTGCTATCTCTCCGGGCCCAGAGACAAATTTTTTATATGTCAGAATCTAGTCTGTTCCAGATTGCAAAGTAGATTGTCTGTTGTTAAGAGGAATACTTTGTAAGTATCAATTAGGTCAAGATGACAGATTCTTTTGGCCTTCTCTATGTTTGCTGATTTTCTATTTTCTGTTGACATCTCCAACTCTTAACTGTTGAGTTTCTGTGTTATTGGGTTGTGTTTTTTTTTCCATTTCTCTCAAATTTTGCTCCAGCTATTTTGAAACTTTATTATACCTGTGAACCTCTAGAAATTATTTCTACATGATAAATTGACTCATTTATTATTCTAAAATGACATTTTTCATCCCTGACAATATTCACTTATCTCAAATCTGTCTTGTCTAATATAGTGAAAGCAGATGTATTTGCATTAGTATAGTAGCATGCTTTATCTTCTCTTTTTCTCACCAGTCCTTTTTTTTTTGTTTTTGATATTAACTTATTTTTTAATATTCTTTTTTTTTTTTTTTTTTTTTTTTTTTGGTTTTTGGGCCACACTCATTTGACGCTCAGGGATTACTCCTGGCTATGCGCTCAGAAGTCGCTCCTGGCTTAGGGGGACCATATGGGACGCGGAGGGATCGAACTGCGGTTCATCTTACGTTAGCGCTTGCAAGGCAGACACCTTACCTCTAGCACCACCTTCCCGGCCCCTGTTTTTGACATTATAGGAAAAGTTTAGGAAGCATTTATGTTTTTAAGTCAGTACAATCTGACTTTTTAATAACTTGTGCTTAGAACATTTATACCTAATGTTATTTTTGCTATTTTCTATTTGCCTTATTTATCTTTGTTACAGTTTTCTTTTTTAAAAAATAGATTTTTAAAAAATTATCTTTCTCATTTTTAGCTCTAAATCTTTATTTTTATTGTTGCTTTGAGGCTTATAGTCTGCATCCTTAATTTTTTGGATATTTAGTGATTCAACACTATATGCACAGTATGATAGACATTCACTTATATGTAATAAGTCCCAAACTACATTACCAATTTTTCTGTTTAAGGATCCAATTCTCTTTTTAAAATTCAGTGGAAAGAAAAAATAAAATCAATGTATCCACATGTTACCTTTCTACTTCTCTCTATTCCTACTTGTAGATCCATGTTTCTACCCGACTAATTTTCCTTTATTCTAAATAAATGTTTGCATTGCAACCCATTGTTAATGTATTATTTTACCTTTGTGTATCCAATAAAGTCTTTGTTTCAGTTTTTATTTTATTTTATTTATTTGTTTTTGGTCCACATCCAGCTGTTTTCGGGGCTTACTCTTGGTAGTAGTCACAGTATCATATATGCTCAGGGCATATTACTGGCACTACTTAGCAGGATCAAATCCAGGCAGGACAAGTGCCAAACTGACTATACAAACTCTCTGATCCCTTGCTTTTCTTTTTAATTTATTTAATTGTATTTTATTATTTCACTCTATGCTGACACATTTTCCCTTCATTTTAAATGTTACTCTGTTATTTTTACCTGTCTCTTAGAAGATGTGTGCCTTATTCATTTTCTATATATAATTTTCCCTTTTAATAGTTTGTTTATAAATTTTATTTTAGTCACTGTGCTTTATAATTTTATAACATATTGAAATTTTAGGTTCTTTTGTTTTACAGTGGTAGCGATGCTTTATAATGTTAGGTTTTCATGTACAAAACATTCTAATACCACAACTCCCACCAGTGTGTTTCTTTCCCTCTACCATTATCCCCAGATCATCCTTCTATGCAGCCCTCTTTTCCCCAGTCTTCTCTGCCATGGTGAGCTCCATTCTGAAGACCACTTAATATGTTCTGTTACTTTTGGTCAATTTTCCTCTTACTAAGCTTCTCTATATTCAACATACAGGAGATTCCATTCTGTATCTGTCTCCTTATGACTAAGTTAACTTCAGCCTCAGCTCCACCGTATAGTGACAGATAGCATGATTTTATCTTTACTTACAGCTGAGTAGTATTCTGTTGTGTAAATATGCAACAGTTTCTTTTTTCAGTCATCTATTCTTGGATATTTTTTGGTTATTGTGAATAATTCTGCAATGACATGAGTGCAGATGTCTTTTCTGAATAGTTCTTAATGCCAGAAGTAGATTGCTGAGTCATGTGGAATTTCAATATTTAGTTTTTTTAGAGGTGTCCACATTGTTTTCTAAAAAGGCTGAACCCAAATCACATTCCCACAAGCAGTGGCTAAAGGTACCTTTTTTCTCACATCCATACCAACACACGTTGTTCTTGTTCCTTGTGATGTGTTTCCGTCTCATTGGTGGAAGTGATATTTAAGTTTTGATTTTGATTTGTGTTTCCCTTTTAAGTGATAAAAAACACTTTCCCCATGTATATATACATCTATATATCTTCTTTGAGGAAGTATCTGTTCAGATCTTCTACCCACTTCTTAAGCCTTATCTAACACCACATACAAAAGTGAATTCAAAATGAAGTGGGATCTTCAGACAATACCTGAACACATAAGTCACAATGAGGAAAACATAGGCAGGACATTTATGACATTGAATCAGGAGGTATTTTTAATGACTCAATGCCAAGCAAATCAAAGCAAAAAACAACAAATGGGATCACATCAAATAAAAAAGCTTTTGAACTGTGAAAGGAATAACTGGGAGAAAAATATTTGCCCACGACTCATCAGTACTGTATGAATTAATTTGTTTTTAATTTTTTCTCATAACAAAGATAATATATATTTTCTTTTTTTTTCTGCCCTTCCTAACCCCCCCCCCAATTGTACATGCCTATTGGTTTTCTTTACTGTGTTTTACTATGTGTATGCTGGTATTTTTGCATTTTTTTGTTTATTTGGGGTTTTTTGTTTGTCTTGGTTTGGATTTCTGTGGCACACCTGGTGTTGCTCAGGGGTTACTACTGGCTCTGCACTCAGAAATCATATGGGATGGCAGGAATCGAACCCGCATCCATCCTGGGTCAGCCATGTGCAAAGCAAACACCCTATCCCTGTGCTACCACTTCAGCCCCTATTTTTGCATTCTTATGAACATTTGTAAAATTTGTCTGAGGCGAAGATTAATTACTTGAAAACAGCTTGATATCCTTTTGAATTTGTTTATAAAATGGATTATGTGGGATTGGAGAAACACTAGTTATAGGCTAATTATTAGTCAGGACCTTTCAAGAGCCATATTGAACATCCTGAGAATTATGAGATTTCCTAATCTGGTTTGTGTGACTACTCCTATCTGAGCCCTGGATGTTTTTCCTACTGATTCATATCCCCCTCAAATATTTGTATACACTGATAAATAATCTTCGAAAGGTTCCAAGGTCATCTTCTATGACTCTCATTCTATGTTGGGAACTTATCTATCTGACCATCCAGGGCTCCCTTTTTAGGTAGTCTCGGAACTCCCTAGCTTGAGCCCTTTTCCTGGATTACTGCATTATGAACTAGACAAGCTTTAAGATAGAAGATAGGGTTATTTTCATTTTGTGGAAGAAATTTTATACCTGTTCTCATGTCTTGGCATTGATCACTTATGTTTAAGATGCATTGAAATTCTATTCACAAAGCATATTCAGTCTCTTAAATAATATATAACCTTACCTCTGAAAATTTGCCTTCAATTTTTTTCTTTACCTTTTTATTTTTTGTTCACACTTGGTGGTGCTCAGGCCTTCCTCCAGGCTTTGTGCTCAGGGATCACACCTGGAAATGTGGGGGACCATAAGATTCCAGAGATTTAACCTGAGTCTGTTTTATGCAAGGCAGTCTTGCTATCTCTCCAGCCCTGATCTAAATAATACAGTATTCTCTGTGGCATTATTTGTTAGAGAGTAACACAAGTTAACTGTGTTTAAGATAAGAAGAGTGATTTAAATTAAAACATAGTTATAGAGTAAAACACAATACTATTGCTTTAATTGACAATTTCAAGTATTTTCAACATCAAAATGCTTAATAATATTAAGTTCATAATGATATATTAAAATATTCCATGATTTGTAATTTATAAAACCTATTTAAAATGGATAAAGATACAATGACAAGGCATTTTTGAGAGACTAAATTCCCGCCCCTCTACTTTAAAGAATCTATTCATTTTTCTGTTAGGAGGTTGATCAACATGGAATAACTTTGATAATTATTCTATTTGTTGTGGCCATGTTGATATCTATTAGTACTCAGTGGTCATTAGGGCCATCTCATGTGGTTCTCTACAGGTAGGAGCATACCAGTCCTTGATAAGTAGACTTAAGGATTTATTAGAAAATATTAAATTGGGGCCAGAGAGATGGCATGGAGTTAGGGCATTTGCCTTGCATGCAGAAGGATGGTGGTTCGAATCCCGGCATCCCATATGGTCCCCCGAACCTGTCAGGAGTGATTTCTGAGTGTAGAGCCAGGAGTAACCCCTTAGCGCTGCCGGGTGTGACCCAAAAACAACAACAAAAAAAAGTATTAAATCCTCTTGCAGTATAAAGAAGTGGTATAAATAACTGTAGAGATGCACTATATACTCCATTCCTGTCTGTCCTGTGCAACCTTACTTTTTCCAGGACGTCACACATAAGCACAGTCTGCATCTGAGGCTTTACAAAGTCCAGTCTTTGATTCCAGAAGACAAAGCTGTTTTGCTTCACAGCCTGCAGATCTTTTCATCAGTCTGTTGCTGCCTGCATTTGCTCTTGTGTCCTGGCCTCATTAGCATCCCAATTCCTTCCTTTGGATTCCCTTCACTGAACTGATAGGAAAGAGTTTTCCCCTTAACTGGAGTCTGAAGTTAGGTTTCCCTTTTGTTCCACACCCTTCTAGAGATTTTTCCCAGAAAGCGCACCCCACAGATCTTCCTCTCCAAGTTCTTTACTGCAGTCCCTTGTAATCAGCACTTAATATAACAGAGAGATTACCAGTGGTTAAGACTCTTGCTAATCTCAGTTCAATCCCTGGCATTGCTTATGGTCCTCCAACCTCTAGAGCCAGAAGTAAGCACTGGGCAAAACTAAAATGTAGAAAGTATGCTCTGTGGCCCTTAGTGCTTGTATCTTTTCCTCCTTTCAGAGATAGCTCCTCCCTTTCCTGCTGTTTATGTTGATCTTTAATCTGTAACTTAACATTGTGCTTATGCTTGCATAAGCTTTTATGGTTGTTCTCTATGTATCTCTCTGTGACTTGATAAAGTAAAGCCTTACCCTCATGTATTTTTATTAAGGTGCTACAGTTTGTACATGAACCTCAGGTCTCATGAATCCTGATGATGGGCATTTAAGTTCTTTACACTTTGAGAGTATACATGTGCATCAAAGGCGCTCTATTGCTAGGAGAGATGTTATTGGCTCATAAGTATATTTTCTGAAACTAAATTTCACCTGTCTTCCAGAGGAAGAGTACTCTATATTTCTAGATTCATATTATTTTAAAGAACCTTTTTGGATGGGCCGAAGTGGTGGCACAAGTGGTAAGGCATTTGCCTTGCAGGCGGCTAACCTAGAACTGACCATGGTTTGATCCCCTGGTGTCCCATATGGTCCCCAAGCCAGGGGCGATTTCTGAGTGCATAGCCAGGAGTAACCCTTGAGTGTCACTGGGTGTGGCCCCAAAACAAACAAACAATAAAGAACCTTTTTGGGCAATTCTAAAAAGCATCATTAGCTAGATTAACAGAAACATAAATGACAGCCTGAAAACTTTGTGGTATCTCTCTCTCTCTCTCTCTCTCTCTATATATATATATATATATACATATATGTGTGTATATATGTATGTATATAGTGTGTTTTTGTGTGTGTGTGTGTGTGTGTGTGTGTGAGTGTGTGTGCTTTAGTTATCTAGTTTTAGGAGCATCTAGAAATTTTGTATCTATTTAGCACCTCCCATAAGTGATTGTTTAGCAGAAAATCACTATATAATGATGCTCCTGAGATTCTCCTGTTGGGCTAAATTCATCTTAGCGCATCTCTGTTGAACTCTAGGGACTATCGGAACTACGGGAACTGTGCTCAAATTCTGATTCAGAAGCTTGTGCTCCATTCAGCTTCCAGACAAGCCTCCTTTGACAACCTCTCCTATGACTGTTTTCCTAGGCTGGGGAGAAGCCCATACACCAGCCATTTAACTCACTTCATGTAGTACGAAGTCCAATTTTCTACCCTCTATTCTTCTGGGACTGCAGAGAATCATTACTTCCTAAAGTTCTTCATGGTTTGGGGGAGCTGGGTTCGTTTAAGGGATTCTTCAGCTTTTCAGAGCAGCTGAACTAGATGGATTAAGAGCCTTTTGTTCACCTCATGATCGACTACCAGCTGATGACCCAATGGGTTTGTTTTTCCTCTCGGGACAGCTGCTTCTCAGCTGCTAGGAAGAAAGAGAATTAGGCTGAAGATTGACACCAGGGTGACTCCCACCCCTTCTCCACTCAGAAACTTTGGTCAAAAGCCTATGTGATTGGGGCTCCAATTTACCACTGGATCCAGCACATTGCCTTGCATGTGTGAAGCCTGGATTTGATCACTGCCGCCACAAAAAAAAAAAAAAAAAAAAAAAAACCATAAAATAGTACTAGATGACTTTATCTTTTCTTTTTTTGTTTGTTTGGTTTTTGTTTTTGGGTCGCCCCAGTAGCGCTCAGGGGTTACTCCTGGCTCCACACTCAGAAATCGCTTCTTGCAGGCTTAGGGGACCATATGGGATGCCAGGATTCGAACCATGAAAGGCAAACGCCTTACCTCCATGCTATCTCTCTGGCCCCATCTTTTCTTTTTAATAGGCTGCAATTTGTATGTGATTATTGTTTGTATAGCACTCGGGTACAGTCCCTACCACTTGCCCTATTCCTCTCACTTGGTACTTTAATCAGTGTCTTGTTCTGAACTTCCCTGTTTCCAACTAACTACTCCATTGGTTCTTTCCTCCTAGCAAAGTTCTTTCCCTCCACAGAAGTTAAGGAGAGCTTGAAACTGAGTGATTAGAGGCCACACAAATGATCATGTGTCATGTCACTTCTTTATATTTTAGGGAGATCAGATCCTTCTGTGTATGGGATGCTAAGTGTATATTTTAGAATGAGAATAGGAATCACAGATCATAAACATACTCAATACTCAGAAGCAAAGCCCTTAATCTATGTTGATACATTAATTTGTATCTATTATAGTTAGTTTATTATAGTTTATTTATGCATTCTAATCTCTTCATCTTAGTGATTTGGTAGCGTTTCCTTTTTTTGTTTTTGTTTTTGGGCCACACCCAGTGACATTGAGGGGTTATTCCTGGCTGTGTGCTCAGAAATTGCTCCAGGCTTGGAGGACCATATGGGACACTGGGGATTGAACCCAGATCTGTCCTGGGTCAGCCGCCTGCAAGGGAAGCACGCTACCACTGTGCTATTGCTCCGGCCCCTTCCTTTTCTTTTGTGGAAGTAAAGTGCCTCTATTAATTTTATTTTCCCACTCTCCTTGCTGCTTCTATGGTTGCTGGTTATTATTGGTTATTGAATCTTGGTAGGGGTGATGTGGTTGGTGGAGGCAGTAGTGCCTCCTCTTCCACTTTGACATAGTGCTCCCGTGTGCAGGGCCACAGTGCCCAACAACCCACATTTCTGTTTTGATGCTGGACTTCACACAACAGCAGTTCTTCTGGGATTGTATTGGCATGTGAATGAGCTGGATGGGTTGAACACTAGGCCTGATCCCTGCGAGTAGTCACTCTACCATCAAGCTATAATTCCAGGTCCCCTTGTTGCACTTTCTGTACAGAAAGAAGACTATCTTTTTGTTATTAAGGTAATGGTAATTTTAAACAGAAGTTGTGTTTTCATTGTTGATAGCTTAAGATGGGCATTAGCAGATGTACTGTAAAATATAAAATTATAATAAATGTATATAAAATAAGATTTTAGCCTTGGCAAGCTCGTGGCCTTTATAATAACTTCTGTGTGCAAATCTGTCCTTAGCAATATGTAAATGAGTGGATGTGGCTACCAATAAAATTTTATTTATAAATCAGGCAGGAAATGAAGATAATGCAATGGGCTGAGCACATGCTTTATATACAGGAGTCCTTAACCTTTGGGAAAGATCTCCAAGCATAGAGCTGGACGTAATCCCTAGCACTGCTGGGTGTGGACCCAAAACCAATAAACAGGCAGTAGATATAATTTGACTAGTCATTTGTTGCACTATAATTTGTCAACTTCTTTTAAGGCTTTCTTTATCCCTACAGCTCATTTGATGTAATCTCTGGAGCTATGTAGGATTTTCTCAAATAAGATGACACCTGTATTGGTTTTGTTTTATATAGGATCTAAAAGAGAGTATACCACAAACAAGCTACTGGATTTTCTGTTTGAAGCACTAGTACTCCTTCTCACATATTTCTGACACCTCACACTTAGATCATGTTTAGATTGCAATATGACTTCTGACCTGCTCTACAGGTTACAAGATTTAGTGAGTTGAAACATTGGATGGTGTGAATATTCTAAGGAATCATTCCTTTATTGGGATGACCAATAAAACCCTCTAGCTATATAAAACAACCTATATACCACAAAAACACATTGCAATAAACCCCACCCCACTCAGTTCACCCAAACACCCATGATCATTCTACTGTAACCTGCTGAGAAAATGTGGAAGGAACCATTTGGAACCAGATTCTGACATTCTCTTTGCCAAAAAATCTTCCTTTTGTACACTGAATGAAAGGTCCTCAGCTTGGGCCTCCCACAGTCTGGGAAAGAGCCCGGGGGACTAAAGGCAACTGGGGCACAGTCTCTGTCAGTGTAGAAATGAGTCATATGATCTTCCAAAGGTATTTACCTGGAATCTCAGAGTTCTTTGTAGAATGCAGCAAGTATCCAGAAAAAAGCTGGGGTAGGAGCTTACTTCTCCATGATCTGTTCCTTATAGTCCCTGAAATCATACCTCAAGGCGGCTCACTTCTTTTTAGTTCAGAGTTGTGTGAAGTGACCATCTCATGTTTAGTATAAAAAAGTAGGTTCACCCTGAGATCCCTGGGTATGTCAGCCAGGCTTTGTGGCTAAGCTACTAGAGCCCCTCCTGTAACATGACTTGGAAGACAATGCTCCCCCAAGATAGTTGCATAATTTCATCAGGAATGCTGAGGGTGTCAATACACAGTGCCCATGGATGGGAGCTATGGCAAATAGCTGTGCATATCTCACAATGTCTATGATTTCACTCTGGGATGGGTATTTCCAAGTAATTGTGCTTTCAAGAAACACTTGTATATTGTCATCTCTTGCTTGGTTCTCCCTGGACTTCCTTAAGAAACATTATCATTTTTTTGAGGGGCTGAAAAGGTATCACAGTGGGAAGACCATTTGCCTTGTGTGTAACCCAACCTAGGTTTAACCCCAGATGGTTGTGTAACCCAACCTAGGCTTGATCCCATATGGTTCCTAGAACCCCGCCAGGAATGATCCCTGAGGGCAGAGCAGTAGTAAGCCTAAGTACTAGCAAGTGTGTGAGTCTTTCTCCCAAGAAAAATATTATCTATCTTTTTTTTTCAAATAACACATTTGACACACCACAGAAGTCATATTCCTAGTACCAGGTGCCTTGTTTGCTAAGAGACATAACCTCCAAGTCTGAATATCACTTCATTTCACCTGGCCAGTTACTTCAATGTGGAGCCCATGTTTGCAGCCCCTTCTAATGCCTCCCCTTCCACCTCCTGTGAAACAAGGGATCCAGTCATTCTCTGCTCCTGACAGCTGTCAATGATGAGAGTACTTTGGTTTTATTTCTGTAAAGAAGTGAGAAAGAAGTGAGCATTTCATATGTCATCAGCTACTGAGATGAATTATTCACACTAGGAATTCTCACTGGGGCAAGCAGCAAGAAAATCAGGTCCAAGGGGCCAAAAATACCATAGGGATGAATGTAGGTATAACCATGCTTCATGGTTCTCTACACAGGACCATTGGAATGGGGTGGGTCTGCCAAATGGGCCCAACAGAGTGCCTGCCACTTAACATTCTCAAGTCAGTCTTAGGGGTTTTCGCCAAATGGAGGGTAACAGCCCTCATGGATTCTGCACAAGGTGGATGGAGACTGGCTGGTGGGAGACCTACTGTGATGCCATGCTCCAATCTTCATTTGAATCTTCTTTTCATAGGCTTTTTGTTTGGGAGGTGTGTATAAGAGAGATGAGAGAGAGAGAGAGAGAGAGAGAAGAGATGAGAGAGATGAGAGAGATGAGAGAAGAGAGAGAGAATGAGAGAGAGAGAGGCCAAAACTGACTGTTGCTTATTTTTAGATAAGGAAGCTTTACCATAATATGATGACAATAAGCATTGGAGCCTCTTGGTGTCTATTTTTAATCACCCCTCCCCTCACACTAAATTTTGATACAACAAAATGTGTATGCATTGTGCTCCCATAGAGCATAAGAGAATTCCTAAGAATTCTATTTTTGCCTCCTGGAGCTGATTTTTTGGTTCTTACCCTTTGAGGATGCCTAGTGTAAAGTACTCATCCAGTTTCAGTAGCTGCTGACATATGGAATGCTCATTTATTTTTAGAAATGAAAACATCACAATTGTCATCAGCAGCCAGTACAGACTATTAGCATGGCAAAACAATTTAGTTCTAATGAATATGTGATTATAGCTGCCAGAAAATAACTATTAAATAGAATAGAGTTTAACTCATGGCTGGGGAGAGGGGATGAGCCATGATGAAGTTCAGGGGCAGAGTATAGCCACAGACCGCTCTGGAGGGCTGGGCTTACTGTGCATTATGTATGGGGGAAGCAACCCCAGGACTATCTGAGCAGATAAAGGTAGCAAGTTTAGGTTCCCTGATTCCAAAGGCCTGGTCTTAGTTTCTTTTACAATTTTCTGTCATTAGATTCTGGCATTTTTCTTGGATATTATATTGGCTTATCTTATTATGGAAAAATATGTGTAGAAATCCCCGCCCCCAATTTAATCTCTTTTGGTTGTCCAACTCAGTGCCAGCCATGATGTGCACCGTGTTGGACTATCATCACCACTATTTCCAAAGCCTTTCATCACTCCGAACTGAAACTGCGTCTTTGAAGCAGTAAATTTCCCATTTTCTTCTTCCTTAGCCTCTTTTCTGTCTCTGAGTTTGCCTGTTTTTTATACTCATGAAAATGCAATGATGTGATTTTATTCTAACCTTCTTTCATTTGACATCATTGTTTTCAAGGTGAACCCAGTTATTAACATATTTGATATTATAAGTGTTATATATGTATGTACAAAGGTTTAATACATATTTAGTATTACGATATATGTAATATATACGTGTTTATATATACACACTTTTTTATTTAAACACCTTGATTACATACATGATTGTGTTTGGGTTTCAGTCATGTAAAGAACACCACCCATCACCAGTGCAATGTTCCCATCACCAATGTCCCAAATCTCCCTCCTCCCCACCCGACCCCCGCCTGTACTCTAGACAGGCTTTCCATTTCCCTCATACATTCTCATTATTAGGACAGTTCAAAATGTAGTTATTTCTCTAACTAAACTCATCACTCTTTGTGGTGAGCTTCCTGAGGTAAGCTGGAACTTTCAGCTCTTTTCTCTTTTGATATACACACTTTTTATGTATGTAGACTGCATGTATTTCAGGTTTGTAGTTTTTTATTTCCCACACCAATGCAACTCAAGGCTTATTCCTGATTGTGTTCAGAAATCACTCCTGACTGTGCTCAGAGACCATAAGGGGTACTGAGGATGGAATTCTAGTTTGACATGTGCAGTACAAGTGCCCCATCTTCTGTACTCTCACTCTGGTACCTGTATGTCAGGGTTTTTTTTTGAATGCAGATAATAGAGCAAACATGCACAATCAGGAGGGGAACTAACTGATGATTTTATTTTCTCTTACTTAAGAGTCCCTTAGATCTCTATTGCTATTATTGGAGCATCTCCGATGTAGCATCAATATATGAGCATGAATCTGAGTCACAATAAAAAGGTTCCTGATTCTTCAACTGTTGTGCATATTTCTATTTTGTTCAAGGTCATAAAACACATACAAAGATATCATAAAATAGTATTAGGCAGGCTTGTAATCACTCCTAAGGAATCTGGGTTTTATTAACTCACAGGCAAGTGGTTGCTTCATTGGGTTGACTTTTTTTTGTTTATTATTTTATTTTGAACAGAAATAAAAATATTTTTTTTTGGTTTTACGGGCCACACGCATTTGATGCTCAGGGGTTACTCCTGGCTAAGCGCTCAGAAATTGCCCCTGGCTTGGGGGGACCATATGGGACACCGGGGGATTGAACCGCTGTCCTTCCTTGGCTAGCGCTTGCAAGGCAGACACCTTACCTCTAGTGCCACCTCGCTGGCCCCAATAAAAATATTTTTAATTAAATAACCATGATATACAGAGTTATGTTATTCACATAACAATGTTATTCACTTCACAATGGAAATGATTGCGAGAAATAGAATGCCTGACTCGAATACAGGCAAGGGGTGGGGGAGGCAAGAGTTTCGGGACATTGGTGGTGGGAATGTTGCACTAGTGAAGGGGTGTTTTTTTTTAATAACTAAAATCCAGCTAAAACATGTTTGTAATTATGGTGCTAAATAAAGATATTTAAAAACTAAAATAAAATGTTATTGATAGTTGAGTTTTGGTCATACAGTATTCCAGCACCTGTTCCTTCACCAGTGTTCATTTCTCACCACCAATTTCCCCAGTTACCCTCCCACTTTATCCCCAGCCTCCTCTGTGGCAGATGCCTCTCTCTCTCTTTTTCTCTCTCTCTTTTTTTCTCTCTCTCCCCCACTCTTTTCCCTCACCCTTTAAAGCACTGTGGTTTTCAGTACTGTTACAGAAGAGGTATCTTATCCTGCATATTACTTTAATTCCTTTCAAGTCCCAGGTCTTTGGGTTGACAATTGCAGGGTAGGTCCCCCCAAAAGTACTCAGGGGGCCTTGAAGCTGTTCTTGGTGACACTTGACTCTTGTTTCTCGAGTCCAGCAGTTCTGGCCCACCAGGGTCACTCTAGCTTTACAATGCTGGGTCAAACCCAGGGACCCTGCTTGCACTTCAGCCCTTTGAGCTCTCTGCAGTGCTAGATCCACATATGTAAAACTTCCTGAAATTCCCCTTGTCTGCCACTAACTGATAACACGCTCTCAGAAGAAATAATGCAGTGGTTCGAAAATAAGGTTTAAAAATTTAAGACCTGAAATCAGGCCTTCAGACATTCAACCATATAAAGCAGTTTGGGGTTATAGGCGGGGCAGGCTGAGGTGGTGGGGACCTTGGCTTTATCCACAGTCCTGTGACAACCATCAGAAAGCAAGAACTTGGTGTCTCCTCTGCTTACCTATAAATTTGGTTTTGGTCAGAGCAGGTGCTGAGAGGGAAGTTTAGGGGACCTCACTGAAGCACAGCCCTGGGTAATGACTAGCTTAGGCATGGACCAGCTTTCATGTCCTTCATGGTGCCAGAGCTGCCTGCAGGTCCCAGACAAGCCTGGCCTCCTGGATCATGCCTTTGGTCAGTTAATCCAGGTGCTGCTGTTTCAGAGGAAGAACGGGAATTACACGTGTGGGGTAAGGACCTGAAATCAGTGTCTGAGACACAGGACCTTTCAGGAGTCACAGAGAGGCTATCGTGAAGAAGGCCGCACTGTGGGGACCCCGACTTCCTTGCAATACCAGACTTCCTTGCAGTTGATAGAAGTCTATTAAGAAATGTTTAATAAGTTTCTTTAAAAATAAATGCTACATTATAAAAATAATGAGCCCTTAAAAATAAACATACCTGAGTATATTCTCATTGTTTAAAATAATGCCCCAAATATATTTCTGGTTTTTGTGGAATCACAGGCTTTAGACTGCTGGTATAAACATCTACTGGAAGAGCACCCCCCAGTGTCAGACACTTTATATTGCAGCCATACAATGACTTTTGGAATAAATTTAAGGGAATGCAAGTTTTTTGGAGGGTTTCAGATTAAATCTATATATCTCTTAGATAATAGAGAATTGGAGCCCATACATTTTATATAACAGAAGCATCAATTTGACTGGCATGATCGCCAGCCATGTGTACTTACCAATTTTTCTTTTATCTAACAGCATGGAATCCAGGCTGGAGTTGCCTTTGCTCTTACAACATGTAACTAAGGCTCAGGAGTGTAGTTAATGTTCTTTTTTTTTTAGATCTGAGAAACTTTGGAGGTAGAATGAAAAGTAAGTTCTCTCTCCCAATGTTCAAGTTCTGAGAGTTTCAAATGCAGATAGACATGCCAGGGAAGGTACCTTTCCCTTCTCTTTACCTAAGAAAGTTATCCCTTCATTCACAGCTTGGTGTCCTCCATCTTTTCAGGTCTCTATTGTCCTCCTCTTGTAATTACTCAGTCTCACCCCACCCTGCCCTTCCCAATTTGGGTATTTATGAGTACCTGTCCACTTTATCCCACCCCACAGGCTTAATTGCTCAAAGCTTCATTCATGCCAATTGCCTCTGTCACCCCAGTATATAGGTAAGCCATTAAGCCAGTTCTTGGGGTGCTCCATGTGTTTGCTGCTTGGGTGTTTCCTGAGGAGCTGTCTCTTCCTGGGAGCCCTTGTCACTTGACTCTTGTCTTTGGCTGTATTAGGTTACCCTGGGAGGATTAGATTCAGGCAGGGTTAGATTAAACCTCTGAGGTCTGGTCCCTGCTGGGCCCATGAAGTCAGTTTTTGGTTTGCTTTGAGTTCGACTTTGAGCCCCAGAGGGAAATCTGTGCTTTCAGGGATTCTTCATTGGCTGTGTGAGTCCTGGGAAGCTTTTTGAGAACACATGATTAAGATGACTTTTTTTCCATGGAGAATGTCAAGGTGCAAAAATGATCCTCCCCCCAAATTTTCTTCAATCTTTTGTTTTAAAAAACAAACGAACAAAAATTTTCTGAACTTGTAAAAGTTGGAAATGAGAGAGGCTGGGAGCAAGAGATATCACTGAAGTCTTCATAACCCTGGCAGTATTGAGGGAATTTTTGTATTTGGGGCTGGTGAAGATCTACTTTTAATCCTTTGGGACAGGTATCTGAGATTGAAGCTTTGTTGTTAGTGAGAAGATGGGGAGAGAAGGCAAGGCCTGGAAGGATCTTTATGTGGCAGTCAATGGAAGAAGAAAGTGCTGGGAGGGAGGGAGGGAAGGAGAGAGCAAGAGAAAGAGAGAAGAGAAGAGAGAGGAGAGAAAAGAGAAAGAAAAAGAGTTTTCTGATATGAGAGAGAGAGAGAGAGAGACAGACAGACAGACAGACAGACAGACAGACAGACAGACAGACAGACAGGCAGGCAGGCAGGCAGGCAGACAAAGTTAGTTTTTTTGATGAAAAGCCCAGTAAGAACCACGGTATGATCTTGTTTCAGATTCTGGGCCTCTCAACTCAATGTTCCTGAATAAGCTTGCCAATCATAGGAGAAATCTTTACACCTGATTTCTTTAAATAAAAATGGGAGGGGGTGTTTCTTGGCCACCTATTTTAGAAAACTGGCTGCCTGGGGGTGGAGAGAGCTTAGTTAATTTGCATATTTGCATTGCAAATACTGCTGAATGTCTGCAAAGGGCTCAAACCTTGACACCTTGTTGGAACTTAGTTTGATTACATTCTTGTCTGCAGTTGAGAATTGGCAGCTCATTCTCTTTAATTTTCATGGAGTAATCAGTGTTGAAAGAGTATTTCTTTGACAGTTGCCCTTGGGGAAAACTTGGCCTGACTTGTTATTTAGGGCGGACAGTTAAGGGGAAGGGAATAATAATAACAATGTAGGTTCCAAGGTCTCTGCTAAGTTCCAAGAAAGTCAATGGCATCAACTTCTTATCAGTACTTACTGAGCATCGAGGTGAGTCATGGAAGCTAGAGGGTGATTAGCAGATTCATTTTCAAGCTAAGAAGAATATGTTTTAATAAAGTGATTAAGATATGTTGAAATTCTAACTTTAAGCTGAATTAGCCCCCAAAGATTTCAAGAGTTGTCATACTCTTCCCAAGCCCCCAGCTCCCATTTTGATTACATTTTGATTTAGGAACTTTTACTAGAGATTATCTGGTTAAAGAAAAAACAAGGCCAGCTCAGGGCTCATGGGGCCTCATTGGAAAGTTGGTATGTTTAATAACAGCAACTCTATTCCACACCCTCCAATGGGGCGATCCAAGTTCTGCTCTCCACCACCCCCCACTCTTCCCCACATACATACTCAAAATAACCCCCCTAATTCTTGTGATCCTGATAATTGGTTGTAGAATTAGTTGTAGTGGAACATTGCTCTTGTGGCCAGGCAATTTTTTTCTCTTGTAACTTTTTTTTGGTACTTTGGAGACAGTGATTTGCAATCACGTTTTCAAATTCCAAATCTACCAACTCTGTAGAATGGCTGCCTTTTGAAGGCTTTTGAAAAAAAATAATCAATTTAGGAGTGGAAAGTATGACTGGCTTTGGTACAGAAGCTTGATAAGGATCATAAAGATGTGTTGTTTTGCTTACACACACAAATGCTAAGAGTGTAGCAGTTATATCACTATATATGCATATATATAGTTTTCCAATTATGTATCTTTAAACAAAATTTTAACATATAATTTTTAATTTTTAAAGTTTTTTTTTTTTGGGGGTGTCCACACTTGGAGATCCACAGGGCTTCCTCATGGTGCTGCAGTCAGAGATCACTGTGCTTATGGAATCATACTGGGTATCAGGGATCAAACTTGGGTCAGCCACATAGAAGGCAAGGGCTCTGCTCACTGTATTCCCTTCCTACAACTTTCCTGGCAATTAGGAAATGCATTAAAATGAAAGTTACCAGAAAATTTCTAACAAAACACAGAGTGGGAAGATGATAAGACAAATCAAAATACTCAAATCTTAATTTGATAATCTTTTGTTTTATAAGGTCAAATATGTAGAAGGAGGAGCCAGAGAGATGGTATAGCTGGTAGGGCAATTGCCTTGCATGCAGTTGACCCAGGTTCAATCCCTGGCATCTCATATGGTTGCCCAAGCTCTTCTAGGAGTGATTACTGAGTACAGGATCATGAGTTAGCCCTGACCATTACTGAGTACTCCACCCCCAAAATATATAGGATGATACAGTTTAACAATCTTAAATTGAGGTTACACACAAAAGACTGACTTATTATATAATGTATTCTCTACTGATAGAATAGTGCTTTAATAATCCCCAAGAATATTGCATTAAAACTCCTTAGGTCTATATGGTGTGTCTCTCTTAAGAGATTATGCAGCTCTTGTATCTCTGTTCATTTTCAGAAAAGATATGGCATGTAATTTTACTATAATGGGAGAAAAAGAAAGAATAGATAAAGGGTTTATTCAAAAATTATACAAGTCTTTATTTTTAGCAATTTATTACCTCTGCCAAAAAGAAATTACCTTTCAGCTCCTTCCAGGGCATTTTTGTCAACTTTGGCCAAAGGAAAGGACATGACCAAGCAGGCAGATAAACAGCTTGCGGTTGTTTTCTCATTCATGTCTGGCATAGAAGAAATTCTTCATTTAAAAATAAGTGAAACTGGTTGTAGCTGAATATTCATCTTATATGTAAGGATTTCTCTTAAATTCAGGTACATGGAATTAATTAGAAATGAACAGACTTGGGCCCGGAGAGATAGCACAGCGGCGTTTGCCTTGCAACAAACCGATCCAGGACCAAAGGTGGTTGGTTCGAATCCCGGTATCCCATATGGTCCCCCGTGCCTGCCAGGAGCTATTTCTGAGCAGACAGCCAGGAGTAACCCCTGAGCACCGCCGGGTGTGACCCAAAAACCAAAAGAAAAAAAAATGAACAGACTTAAAGTGGAAACCTGCAGTTGGTCACTGAAGTAGAAATGGGAAGGTGGGAGCAATAAAACCAAGGCAGGGTGGGGAATTGTCAGAGACTGCCTCTTGTCCCAATACCAGCTGCAGTAGGAGATTTTCCAGCTTTAGTAGACTTGGGTAAGGCTGTGAAAAATTTAGTGGTGGCAATGTCTCTTGTGAACTTGATAAAGTAGGAATCAAGATAGGGACGTCAGCAGGATTAGATAGTGCTCTAATTCAGAGACAAGGAAGCCAGACCCAGGGCAGTAATGGAGGGGAGGAAGGTGAGAGTTAAAGTCCTATTTGCTATGGGAAACCAAGGTGATTACTAAGTGGAACATAAGGAAAGGGAAAGAATCTGAACTAGTAGGGTGCAGACTCTTGTGAACGGAGAGACTCACTGTGGAGAGGAGGATGACTCCTCTTCATAGAATATAGAATGAGAATAGAAAGAGCTCTTAACTTCATGAATAAAATGATCACATTTCCTAGTCTGTTTTTCTTTCCCATGGAGGCAGAAAGCCCATTGCTGATTCAGAGTGAAAAAATGATTTTGTAACCTCAAGCATTGATTGAAACTGCAGGTATACAATGAGTCCTGGTATCCATTCTGGGTGACAGGGTGCCATATACTGTTAATAGGGCCCTTAAATGGAACCTACTGTATTAGATTTGGACCCTCATTTCCCACAATGGATTTATTCCCTTCACATTGCTGCTACAGCTCTTACTGTAAAAACACGGGAGACGTCTGGGTGAGACAAAGTAAGTGACACACGACCCTGGCTCTCCCTTAACATGTAGAGAAGTTTGAGAAAAACAGTGGGCAAATCCACAAGAAGTCTGATGAGTAGTTAAATGGTTTCAGGCTGGTTGGGGAAGAAAGCTAGAATGGGAAGGAAGTTTGAATGGTGGCTCTGTTGACATTTTGCTCCTGGAATTTCCTAGTCAAGACTCCAATAAGCTCCAAACCCATAAATGAATATTTGTATGAACAGGGGGAGTTCCAAAAGAAGCCATCTGCTGGAAGAAGGAAAAAAATAATCCAAACAAACTTGGCAAAGTCCCTTTAAAAGATCCTGCATCACCTCCAAACCCCATCTTTAAAGTCCTCCAGTGGAGCAGATAGGGGTGACAATGCCCTGAAAACAACAGGGACCTTCATGGAGTCACATAAACTTCATGAGGCATAGAGGGTAAGCAGTAGTTTTGCTTTAACATAAAGAAATTATTACCCTTAGGCGGGTTGAAGTAAACTGTGAGGTTTTGGCCTTTTGTTTTGGATTTTGGGCTATACCAAATGTCACTCAGGATTTATTCTTGGCAGGGCTTGTGGGGGTGGGGGGGGGAACCACATGAGATGCTGGAGATTGAACACAGGTTGACCATGTGAGGCTGTAAGGCTCCAGGGTTTCCAAATTCTGCTCCGACGTGGAGAATTGAAGGGACAACGACTCAGGCAAATGCTCAGGTGAATTCTTTTATTCTAGTATACCAGGGTCTACAGCTTACTCCCAACAGAGCAAAGGCAAAAAGACCTCGTGGTTCCACTGGTCCCTCCTTATGTAAGATGGGAAATGGGAGGGGAAGGAAGGAGAATGACGCCACTTCCTTGAGGGCTGGACTTCCACTACAATAACAGAATCATTGGTGAGGTAGGGGTAAAGGCGGGACTTCTGCCACGATAACACGAATCATTGGTGAGATAGGGGGTAAAGGCGGGACTTCCGCCAGGATAGCACAAATCATTGGTGAGGTAGGGGTAAAGGCGGGACTTCCGCCACAATAGCACAAATCATAGGTGAGGTAGGGGGAAAAGTTGGGACTTCCTTTTCACTAGAAACAAGCTCGTGAACATGTGGTCCTTTCCTAGTTAGAACCTGAGTGAAACCTGGCATGAGGTTTTTTTATTCCTTTTCAAGGCAAGTGTTCTACCCCCCTTATTGCTTTGTACCCAGACTGTATTTTTGCTTGCTTTTGGGTCTTTTTTCATCAGTACTCAGGGTTTACTCATAGTTCTGCACTTAGTAATCACTGTTGGTTGACTCAGAGGACCATATGTGATATCTCAGAGATCAAACCTGGTTTAGCTGCATGCAAGGCTAGCATCCTAAGGCTGGCGTAGTGCTCCAGCCCAACTGTGTGATTTTTTTCTTCTTCACCTTTGCTTTTACTTCTTGAACAGTCACAAAAAGGA
Source organism: Suncus etruscus (assembly GCF_024139225.1). NCBI lineage: Eukaryota > Metazoa > Chordata > Mammalia > Eulipotyphla > Soricidae > Suncus > Suncus etruscus. The sequence continues at coordinate 164,618,025 of NC_064850.1, forward strand.
AGGGGCAGAGAAATATGAAGACTGGCTCAGTTCTCTCACTGAAGGACCAGTAAAGGGAACCCCAAGAAACCAGAAAGTATCAGGAGATGAGGGAGGGAGGACCTCAGGAAAGTGACTCAAAGGAATTTATTAGCCCAAGAGCTGAGTCTGACTTCCAAATAGCCTACTAAAACTTAGAGAACTGAAGATGGGATACCACGTACAGTCAGTCCCAGACCCACCACAGGGTGGTGCGTATGCAGCAGCAGCCCAAATGTGCAATAGGAACCTTGGAAAACAAACTGGCTTTGGAACTACTGGAGGTCAGTGCTGTGACCTTACTTAAATAAAAGTGCCAACATTTTATATTTTACAAAACTCAGAATTTTATAACAAACACTTCAGTATTTCCAGTATTTGTGCCAAAATTATTTGACGTATGGTAATATAGGTAATCTCAACATTATGAGAAAAGGCAAATTCGTAGACCCAGAGTCAAGATGACTGAGGCAAGATTTGTAAATACTTTAACTATTTAAAAAAATAAGCTGAAGTGAACACTATTAAACTGGTGTCTGCAAAGAAATAAAAAAAAATGTAAGGAAGAGCCTAATGAAAAATTTAGAAGAAAAAATACAGTAATTATTAAAGTTTACTAGGTGGTTCCAGGGGCAGATTAGAAATGATCAATTTCTGATTTAACAATACTTATGGTAAATGGAACTGGCCTAATCATAGCACTCAAAATACAGATGATCAAAATGGATAAACGAATCAAGACCCAACTAAATGCTGCCTATAATAAACTTTAATTATAATACTGTATATAGTTTAAAGCAAAAGGATATAGAAGTAAACATCACTGAACTTTAATCCAAAGAAGGTTGTAATAACATGAGAGAAAATAGCAAGGTATAAAACAGCATTATAATATTAAAAAGATAAATGCATCTAGAAGTAGAAAATCTATAGAGCTCAAAATGCCTGAATAAAAATAGAATGAGCTTAAACGCATGGGGAATTTTCAGTTATGATCAGAGACTTTGAAATTCCTCTTTTTTTAATCAATAGAATGAGTGGACTGAAATTCAGTAAAGCCGTAAAGGAACTTTTTACATCGATTATTTTTAATTGACATTTTTAGAGCATTAGTTCCCAACTGAAGCATATACTTTTGATTTTTAATTATCCCTACAACATACTTCAAGATAGACTATATCCTTGATCCCAAAATATAAAACAAATAGAAATTTTTAAGTATGTGTTTTCTGACTGTCATGGAATTAAACTATAAATCTATAGCAGAAGCATAACAGGAATATCTCAAAACATTTAGAAATTAAACAACATACTTTGAAATTATACACATGTTGAAGAGAAATTTCCAAAAAAAAAGTTAGTTAGAAAATAGTTTGAAGTAAATGAAAATAGATATCAAAGTTTGTGGGATAAGAGGGAAATTTGTAGCATTTCATGCTTATATAAGAAAAATAATGTAAACCTCCTCCACCTTAAGAAACTAGCATAAAAGAAAAAAAAACAAGGAAGTAGAAGGAAATAATAAAGAGCAGAAATGATTGCAATTGAAAGCAGAAATAATAGTGGAAAATCTGTGGGACAGAAAGAAAATGTCTTTGAAAGGAAAAAATAGGATCAACATGCAATAATGACAAATGACCAAAAAGGACACTAATTGGAATCAGATTTCACAGACATTAAGTGTATAAAAGGACAATACTAGGAACAACTAAAGCACATACTTTATACCTTAGATGAAATTCCTTATAAATCTTAAACCCTTATGCTTACATTTCTAAGTTAAGGTCAATTCTTAAGCATAAAGTAACCCTACTGATTGATAGTAACTGTCATTGACTATAACTATTGTGACTATAATTTAAAGGCAACAACTTTTTTTTTTTTTGGGGGGGGTCACTCCTGGTGACACTCAAGGATTACTCCTGGCTATTCGCTCAGAAATCGCTCCTGGCTTGGGGACCTATGGGATTGGGGGTGGGGGGGGGTTGGTGGGGGGGGCCTCTCTGTCTTGGGTCAGCCTCCTGCAAGATAATAGCCCTACCACTGCACTTTCGCCCTGGCCCCAAGGCAACAACCTTTTGTAAAAGAAGTCTCCAAATCCACATCGTTTCCTTGTGAATTCCACCAGACATTTAAAGATAAATCAATTTTACACACTGTCTTCCAGAAAATGGAAAGAAGAGGCAATGTTTTCTAACTCATTTTTATCAGAGTGTACATGTTATAAGAAAAAGCAAAAAAAGTTATAAAACAAAACAAAAATTAAAACTTGAAAGCTCATTGAATTGATATTTGCTAAAATTATAAGAAACAAAATAGACTACAAAGCCTACACAAGAATCTTTTTTTATTTTTATATGGTAGGAATAGTTGGGAACAGAAAAAGTAGTTTCTCATAGATGAAAAAATAGGAAATGCTTATAAATTTTGATCAAAAAATGTGAAAGCCCTCGCAGGTTTTCAGACCTACTGTGGTTTCTAAGGTGCTTGTTTTCAAGGCTGCCATGAGTGGAGAAGAGGGACCACGAGAGCACAGTTAAAAGCCACTCAATTTTGGCCTTATTCAACTCTTCTTTTCCATGAGCAAAACCTCTGACGTATGCAAACTTGACACTAACTTGACATTAATTTCAATGTTAGAAAGTTACTTTTGAAAGAACGTGTCGTGTTGCTCTTTCTGTTACTTTTATTGTAATTTGAAGATTCTATCACTCCAGAAGTGCTTCTTCCTTTTATAATCTCAAATACCATTAGACAAGATAGCTCTGATTTTGGATCACTGTCCCAAAACAAGTCAGTCACATGAATTTGGGTAAAGAAATTGGTTTTTTTTCTAAATTTCTAAATTCTAAATTGATTTATACAATTTATGTAAGTATTGTCTTGGAAAACTTATGTAAAATTCATTTTAATGTTCAATAAAAGTTTATTTTTAAGAAAATGTGAAAGCCCTTTGGTTAACACTACAAACTGGTTAAAACAAGTTGAAATATCTAAATAGACACAATCAGTTCATGGAGAAGAGTCACATAGCAAATAAGTAAATTATTTTAAAATTTATCAACAGATTTAATATATTTGCCATAATATTTCCAGAAAGAGCCCAAAGATTCAGTATAACTGTGCAGGCACATGTTTGTGTGCAGACTATCCTGGTTCTATCCCTGGTACCACATGGTGTCTGAATATCTCTGGGTAACCCTCTGGAAGTCTCCCAGCACCATCAGAGTTACCCAGATAATTTCTGTCACTATAGGATCTGAGCAGCTCCACATCCTTGGGCACTAGCGTTGAATCATCAACCTGGTTGCTCAAGAGTTGCTGGGAGGGATCCCTGGGCTTTTATGGATGAGGTGGTGGTGGTGGTGGTGGTGGTGGTAGTGGTGGTGTGGTGGTGGTGGTGGCGGTGGTGGTGGTGGTGATTATCATTCTAGAAATAATTTGTTTTTGTAGAAAGAGACAAACTTATAATTCTATATTAATATATTGGGATTAAGGATGTGGCTCAAGTGGTAAAACACCAGCTTTGCCTATGTGAGACCCTAAACTCCATCTCTGCAACGGCACAATTTCTATGTATGCCTGTGTGCTTTGTGGTCCTGGGGCCTCCTGAGCATCACCTCTATCTACCAGCACAATGAAAAGATCATGAATAAAGTAAAAATAGGTTTGAAATTGATGAAATGGTGGGAATCACAATAGTTGATATTAGAACTTACAATAGAGACTGGAAAGATAGAAATAGCAGGCAAAGTGATTGTCTTGCTGGATCCTCATTATGAGTTATTCCTGAGCATAAACCTTAGGGTAAGCCCTAAGCATAGCCAGACATGACCCCCCCAAAACAAAAACCAGAAAAAGCCAATCAACAACAAAATCACTTACTATGGTAAAGACAAAGGTAGTAAGAAAGACCTAGATCAAAAAATCCTGAAATTGGTTCCTTTCCTTACTCCACTGCCCCCAGTACACACATAATCAAGAGGTTTTGGAAAAATTTTTGTGAAAGCAATGAAATAAAGATGGTTTCTTCAAATGTTTGAATTAGATCAATCAAGATATCTGTTTTTTTTTTTAAAGGAGTCTGAGTTTTTAACATCACACCTTATGAAAAAGATGGTCTCTGTCTAAATATCAAAAGTAAAGCTATAAACTTTTTAAAAGAAAACTTAGAAAACCTTTGGGTTGAGTAAGGACCACGGTCTGGGCATAAAATCTTTCATGTTAGCTCTGAGGGCCCACTCGCCTATGTCTCCCGTCTGCTGGATAAATTGACTTTTGAGTTTGATGTAGTTTTATGACTTAACATTTATTGGGCACTTATCACATCAGGCATGTTTTAACTCAGTCCCTAAAATACAGTAGCCAAATAAGTGCTGGAATGCTTCCATATTCTTTTAGACAAGAAGAAAATGAAACACAAAAAAAATTAATAAACCAAATTAATACAACAAAAATGCTGGGCAAGCATTTTATAGACCTCTACTTCTACTGACCATTTTTGGCATTATCACTATTCTTGAAAAATAAAATCTCTAAATTTTATGGTTCTTGTAACTTTTCATGGTTCTTGTGACTCAGAACATCTAATTATTTTCTCCCCGTGTGAATTATTTATAATTAATTAGGTTGGTGGGTCTTTACCATTGAATTAGAACCTGAACCCACTTGAATCTATTTAGCACCATCTTGTGGCTGCTCTGGGTTTTACAGGAAGAATGTTTGCATTCATAACATTCTAGTGAATGTGTTTCAGGCATAAAATGTTCCGCCACCAGTCCCTTCACCAGTCTCCACTAATTTCCACAGTTTCCTTTCCATCCATCAACCTGCCTGTATACATTTTGACACTTTTTTTTGCAGTACTGTCACTGATAAGGCTTCAAGCGTAACTAACCTGTTCCTTCTCCCAAGTAACCATTTCTCTTCTCTCCTTCACCATAATAGAGTTTTCTTCTTTGTCCTATCCCCCAACTTTAACCTGCCAGTGGTAAGAGGACCAGTTTTCAGGTTCAATAATTTTATTGCCTTTGGGCATTTATTGTTTCCTTACTACTCTTCTTTATACCCTGCAATATGATATATGAGAGAGATTTTGTGTTGATCTCTCTCCTGACTAACTCTGCTCAGCATAATATTCTCCAGGTCTATCCACTTAGCATTATTTCATCTTGTTTTCTTATGGCTGAGTGGTATTTCATTGTATAACATAGTTTTTTTTATCCAGTCATCTATTTTTGGGCACTGAGTTACTTCTGGATTTGTGCTGTTGTGAATAATGCTCCAATGAATATAGTACAATTGTCTTTTCTGCATTGTGTTTTTGGATCCTTGAGTTATGTTCCAAAAAGTGGAATTGCTGGTCATATGGGAGCTCAATTTATTGTTTCAGCACTGGTTGTTTTTACTCTTTTGATAATTAAGAAATGATGAAATTAATAACTGGAGAGATAGCATGGAGGTAAAGTGTAGCGTTTTGCCTTTCATGCAGAAGGACGGTGGTTCGAATCCTGGCATCTCATATGGTCTCCTGTGCCTGCCAGGGGTGATTTCTGAGCATAAAGCCAGGAGTAACCCCTGAATGCTGCCTTGTGTGACCCAAAAACCCAAAAGAAAAAAGAATAAAAAGAAATTAATAATAATAATAGACTCTCAAACTCTGTTAGCAGGAACATTGAACAAGTCAGCTCTTCAGAATTACCCATAAATAGAATATCCCAGAAAAAAAGGGATCAGAGAGAATTTACACAAATTTCTGTTGGCTTTTAAATCTTTACCTTGCCCATTTGTAGCTATTCTTCCTGAGCTTTCAGTGTTCCCAGAGCCCCTGACGAGTAAGGATGGTGACCTACAACTTGATTTCTCAGCCATGGGGATGAGGACAGTGACTGTGCTGCTGTCCCAGTTTTAGTCTAAATTGTGGGCTCTTCAGAGCTCTGCCACAAGGTTGGGCTGATTTAAAGATGCTAATGTAGACTGGTTTATTGCTTCATCCATGAAAATCAGGAGGAAATGGAAAAGGAGTTGGGTACAAGCTCACCTTTCCTAGAATTTTATCTGTTTGGGGAGAGGAAGAAGGCAAGAAAGGTGCACAAAGAAGAATCCAAGAGAGCTTGAGTTCTTCTCTGAAAGAAGGGCTACATTGAATGATATCGATTAGTATAAAAAATCCAAAACTCAAAATTACCTATTACTTTAACAGCTTTACTTTGTTTCCTTCAATGTATTTGTTTATTTGGTTATTATAGGGATAATAGAAGCTCGTCATGGAAAACTTAGGGACACAGAAAAAATGTTGAAGGAAATACATTCCAAAGCATGCATCTTATCATGATACTTCAGATTTTATCTTTTCTCCTTGCTTTCTCTGTGAAAATATCTCATTGTTTTTTATTTTAGTTATGTGATGCTATCGTTTTTTGTATTTTTTGTTTTGTTTTGTTTTTGTTTTGTTTTGGTTTTGGGGCCACACCTAGTGATGCTCAGGGGTTACTCCTGGCTAAGTGCTCAAAAACTGCTCCTGGCTTGGGGGGCCATATGGGATGCCGGGAATCTGTCCTGGGTCAGCTGCTTGCAAGGCAAACACTCTATCACTGAGCTATTGCTCCAGCCTCTGATGCTATCATTTTGTACCTTTATGTGACCATCAGAAATTTTTGGCAGGACAGAACTTAGGTTTAGTTAATTACTGTGTATTCTGAATTCTAGATCTCAGGTATTTAAGCCTTAGTACTTGTATTATAGAAGAAGGCACTTCAATGAGTATTTTCTTATCTTGGTCCTGTTTTCCCCCTTTAATTATGGTAATTTTCTTAGCATAGATTCCATCTATCACAAACTGGGAGGAAACTTAAGACTTTCTTGAGTACGTATAAGTCTCAGTACAGTTCAGGGGTGGCCTTGATTAGTAGACTGGTGTTTAGGACACATTTATTCCTTTTTTTGCAAAGCCTCCATTTTACTTCCCTCTCTATCAAATGGGAGCTCTACTACCAAGGCCAGGTATTTTGTATAAAATGTGTAATGACATATCAGATATATAATGTGTGATATTTATATATTTATAGGATTTGTATTAGTTTGCATCTAACAGGGTTTGTATGCTACTAGTAAAATGTGAAGTCATTTATTTAACCTCGCTAGCATTTGAAGCATTATTTTTGGTAAAATGCTTTTGCAAATATAAGTTGAAATGCTACCTTTTTATTATATTGAGAATGAACAATATCATCATTGTGAATAAGTTTGGCTTCTTTCCTGTGAAGTGCATTTGGCTTTGTTGTTGTTGTTGTTGTTGTTGGCATTTGGCAATTTGTTATCAATTTATGTGAGCTCTTTATAAAACTCGTTGTCATATGTCAATTTATCTGGTATTATATTTAAATGTCAAGTTTTGTTATGCATTTCTCATTAAGATAAACATACTTTTATAGAGGCCTAAGCGGTGGTGCAAGCCTTGCCATACTACCCTAGGACAGATTGCGGTACTATCCCCCTGGTGTCCCACATGGTCCCACAAGCCAGGAGCGATTTCTGAGCACATATCCAAGAGTAACCCCTGACCATCATCAGGTGTGGTCCAAAAACCAAAAAAAAAAATTGGGTTATAATTGAGATCTCATTCTAAATTTCATAGAAGAAAATTTTATTCAGTCACAATACATTATGTATTCTTTCATTTCTCATTATTTTTAATTTCTTATTAACTTTGCATAAAATTCTAGGGCAGTGGTAATTAATCATGTGTTTCTTCATAATTTGAAAGTTATTTCTGATTTTAATAGAAATATTTCCATTGTTTTACCATTAAATAGACTGAAGCTATATAAAACTCATTACTAAAATTATATTCTTTATAATGTCAAAGATGGAACATTTTTAAAGTTTTGAATCTTTGCATATTAAGGAGCATAATAAGAAATATTATGCGGTTTTGTTACTTGATCTGTGGTTAGGATAATGAGGGTTTTTTAATATCATGCACATATTTGCATGTTTTGAACTAGCTATGCTCACTATTTTGTTTTTGATTCTTTTTAATCAATAGCACTTTATAGAGGTTGTTAATAGCAATCTATATATAAGCCTGTGTATGAGTAATGAGAAAACATCAGTATAATAAAAATGATAATCATAAACCATGTGATTGATATTATTTTTACTTCATTCTGTATTTTCTAAAAACAAAGTGCCCTATCATTACCAAGGAAAGAAAATGTGACGTGTGTAGGTCAATGTCAAATCAATGAATTATGAGTGAGATGAGAGTTAGAAGGTAGGGTGAGATTTAGGAAACCTACTTCTTAGAGCCTGTATAACTTTTCTGGTTCCATATCTAGCAAGCAACTCATTTTGATATGCAGTGAACGAAAACATTAACTTCTTCTCTGATGAATAAGATACTCTATGAATAAAGAAACTATAATAACTCCAATATATAGCTTTTTCTTTACTAAGAATTTAGTATTTGGTGTCTGATGGTTTTTGACATTCTTTTTGATCTGAAGAAGTTTTAAAGGAATAATAGAGATGAAAAGTTGTGATTAATCGCTGCTAAAGGAAGTCCAATGATGCCTGCTCAAAGGGTACACAGAATCTAGACTAACCACAGGTAGTTTTGATTTTGGATATTTCTTTTTGTCCTCTTGACCCCTAGGGGAGGCCACCACTGAGACACCATCTAAGGGAGATCTTTGCCACATCTGAATCATACATAGATATTGTAACAAAATGCATGCATTTGTAATTCAAGGCACATACATAAACAGCAATTGCTAGAATTGGTAACTTGATCAGAAACCAGAATAGTTCTGCTATCTTCTGAGGTCCTGAGCACTTTCTCTCTGGAGGGCAATTGTATTAAGTTCAGAGTTCAGGACTTCTAGGTTTGTTTCTTAACATACCATGAGCTTAAATAATAGAATCTCAACTGATGTATGATCAGAAGATTGTGCTTATACATATTAGACCATAATATCTCTCTTCTTTTATTCTTTGTAGCTTTAGGTCAGATCATGTTGTACGTGGATGGGATGAATGGAGTAATAAACCATAATGAAACCATTCAATGGCTATACACGCTCATTGGATCCAAGGTAAGAGAAAATTATGGTGAACATTTTATTCATTTGCGTGTCACCGATACTTTATTTTGTTATCCTTTCTGATATAGCTTTGCAGGAAGAAGCCAGCTGTATTCAGGTTTCCTCTCACCCTGGCATGCACAAATGAGGATTTCTAATTTACAGATTTTAAAAAAGGCTTGGACCACAAATAGTTTGTGAATTTTAGTGTTTTAGTATTATTGTTGTTGTTTTGTTGCTGTTTGAGGTGGTGGGAATTTGGACCACACTCCCATGGTGCTCAGGGTTTATTCCTGACCCTATATCATTTCTGCAGTGCTCACAGGACCATAAGCTGTATAGGGGATCAAGTTGGGATGGCTTCAGGATTGGCTGCATGCAAGGGTACCTTAGCTCCTGTGCTATCTCTTAGCCCTGCATTTCTTTTTATTTAATTTTTGGACCACACCTGGTGATGCTCAGGGGTTACTCCTGGCTCTGCTCTCAGAAATTGCTCCTGGCTTAGGGGACCGTATGGGATGCCGGGGGATCAAACTCCTGTCTGTCCTAGGCTAGCATGGGCAAGGCAGATGCCTTACCCCTTGTGCCACTACTCTGGCCCCCCTGCATTTCTATTTTAACTTTTGAGCTTTAAGCAGTCTTCCTCCCTCCTTCCTTACCTCCCTCCCTTACTTCCTTCCTCCCTTCCTTTTTTGTTTTTAATCTCTCTTCCTCCCTTTTTATCTTGCTAAACCCAGATCTCATACATTCAAGGGCATGTTCCTTGTTAGGGAATCACACCCCCAGCTCTATGAAATTGCTTCTTTGCACCTCTGGTTTTAAAGTTTAAACTAGTATGCCATGCATACAATAGCCATTGTACCTGCTGCTTCATGCTTCTACTTCAGGTACAGTTACAATCTATATGCATATTCCTGTAAAGAGATGAAAGAATGTGAGACAACTTTTCAACTCTACCATCAGTTATGAAAGTAACCATTCATTGAATGACCCTTACAGCATTATGTTCTGTAGTTCACATAAGACCACCGTATCCTATTTTCGGAGGAGGCAGCAGTGCTGTGTGAGTCTTAATTCCCCACTGCCCCTTGGGCCTTCTGCTGTGAGAGGGTCCTCTGCTCTCACTGCTCTGAGGATGCATAAATCCACACCATCAGTCCAGGGTCCACCCTGCAAGGTCTCTGGATTCTCAGACTGGGCCACTGCCAGAGGCTGTTTTTGGAAGGAAGAGTAAAGAGGAGTTCTGTCCGGAGCAGGCGCACAGGAGCCAAGCCTGGCATGGTCTTCTGTGGAGGGTCAGGGACAGGACACAGAGCGCCAGTTACTATAGTGGAAAACAGGCAGTCTGGACAGGTCTATAGTGTGATTCTCATATTTCCAACTGTAGCCCCCTTCTGACCCTACTTTTTTCTCCTGACTGGCCCTCTATTCTAGCACTGTGACTCTCCTACTATGTGATTTTTTTTTTTTTTTGGTTTTTGGGCCACACCCGGTAACGCTCAGGGGTTACTCCTGGCTATGTGCTCAGAAGTTGCTCCTGGCTTGGGGGACCATATGGGACACCGGGGGATCGAACCGCGGTCCGTCCAAGGTTAGCGCAGGCAAGGCAGGCACCTTACCTTTAGCGCCACCGCCCGGCCCACTATGTGATTTTTTTTCCCACCTCTGACCTCATATAATATTCCAGGGATCCAGGGGTGCATGTGATCCCTGATTGAGGAATGCTGTCTCAATGCTGGCTGGGGAACTTGAACCCAACCTATAAGGTTATAGAATCAGAAACACTATTTGTCCCCTTTCTGCCCCTGTGCTGGCCACTGCCCCATTCTGCTAACCCCTGGGGACCAGCATGCTCCAGCTTCTCACAGTGGATGTATGCCTCCCCTTCTTCTAATGCCTGTGCTGTCCTTTGGGATACTCAGTACCCTGGATGCATTATGCTTGAAGCAGCATCTTTGTCTCAGTATCTCAGAGTCATAGGGATGGTACCTATGTGTGTGTGTGGGGGGGCAGGGGACTTCTGTTCTTTCTGGAGCATGACCCCCATTGAACCCTCAGTTCTTTGGCTTTGTCTTCTTTCCTTCTCCTGGTATTATGATGATAGAAAACTAGAAACAACTTGGTGTCTCGGGAGATTGAAACCCCTTTTACTTGGATTTGCTGTCTGGGGAAAATGGAAGCAGCTCAGTTGAAACTTCTGTAGGTGGCCTTTGGGCTGGGTAGAATGAATGTTGGAGTTAGGCTAAGGGGAGATTCCTATCTCCTATCCTGTTTCAGAATCTGCTGACCTCTGCGGGGAGCCCTCCCCTACCTTCATGCTCATTTGAAAGCTGGACAGTTCCAAGGACCCCCACAAAGGCTAGGATGGGAGATTTTGCAACTGCATGTGAATTTTTGCATGAAAACGATTTATTGTGCTCAAGATAAAATACCAACAATCAATCCTCTGTTTATTTTATTGGGGAAGGGTGCAGTTGGTTGGGCCACACTGGAGATGATCAGGAAACCAAATGACGCACAAGGGATCAAACTTAGGTCAGCTACATGTAATGCAAGCACTCTACCTGCTGGACTATCTCCCCAGTCACTGTTTATTTATATTTACGAAATATTTTGAAGAATCTTGTAAGCCATTCTCGGGGGTCTCCTGTGATACTTAAGTCGGGCTGGGTGTGGCTTAAAATTTTGGTCTAGCAGGGATATACCCAATGTTATTTAGACGGCATGCAGTGCCAGGGACCCAAATTGTATTCTTCCTCATGCAAGTCTTACCACCCTCTTTTGGCAAGGGTTTAGACCTAGTGTGTTTATGATGGCGAAGATGGCATTTGCTTAGCTCTTGACAAAGAAGGCATGATTGGGATGTGGGAAAAGGTATGAGGAGGGACAGAAGAATGGAGGGAGAGCAGGATGAGTGGAGGAAGAGCTAAAGAGAAGGGAGGGGAAGGCAACAGCTTCAGAGAGGCATTGCTCTGCTTAGTAGGTGAGAAGAATTTTCTTTGGAATCCTCACTGTTGCAATTGCATCTTGCTGATTTTTCTTATTTGGAAACGATCCAAAAGGAGCCCAGGAAAATCCTTATTGGATCCCAAACACTCAGGGAAAATGCAAAGCACCCACTTCCTCCCACCCCCACCCCCACCCTCACCCCCCAATGTAGGGCCAAACCTGCTCGCCTCCTTTCTTGGTGCTACACTCACAGCCTCTCCTTCCCCTCTTGTCAGGGGGGACATGGGCATCTCTGCTAAGGTGGATTGCTTGTCTCCTCCCTGGCATCAACCCAGATCAGCAGAATGTCTTCCCTTTTCCATCTTTATTTTCTCAAAGAAGGATCACCCCAATTTCTAGGTCCATCCATATTCAATATGGACCAGTATGTAAGGATGGGAAGGTTTGCCTGAGCCCAGGAACCTCCAGACCTGAGAAGGGAACTGCCTTAATCTCTGTTCCAGGTGACACCAGATGCTACTCTCTTGTTTACAGTGAACTGGAGTCTAGATTGGATAATGTTCCTGAACGCACCTCTAGTTAGTCACAAAACAGTCATTCCCTTCAACATCTCTTCACCCCACTACTGGGTGGACAGTGAGGCACCTGCTGGAAGAATGGCTGTTCCATTCTTCCAGCCCCGAGGTTTCAAAAGGACTATCTGTACCCTCTTCTAAACATAGAGATAGGGCAATGCAGACAAATGATGGGGGAAAGCTTTCCACTGCCAATTGAATTCCAGAACCAGAACAACACCAGTTTGAATTGAGTAACCCCAACATGAAAAGTTGAGGTCCGATTCTTTTGCCTTACACAGGCAGAACTCATTCGAGAAACCCGGAGTCATTCGGTTTTCAGATTCTTCCTATTCCTTCCATGAAAGGCAACAAAGACAGGATTCTGCAACTTGCCAGAGGGCATTAGGCAATACATATTTGCAGATATCCCAGAAATTCGACCAGAGATGTGAAGGAGGCATTTTCAGCCAAAAAGTTCCTTTTAAAAAGAAGTAAAATAAAATGTATTGAAAACTAAAGTGTTTTGTTCTGGTTACCAATGAGCTTGCTGAGACTCTCCTGGCTCTCCTCCCCTCCTCTCCTTTCCCTTCCTCTACTTTCTTCTTTTCTGGTGGGAGCAGAGTCTTTGGTTTGGGGCCATACCCAAACATACCCAAGTTCTAAGAGCTTGCTTTTGGCTCTGTGCTCAGAGTTCACCCTGGCAGTTCTTGGATTGGACTGTGCTTGGGGTGCTGGGTGAGGTGCATATAAGGCAATTGCCCTACCCACTTATATCCCTCTGGCCTTCCCATTTTCTCTTCCCTCCAGTCTCCCCTTCCCTTCCCTCTTTCTCCACCCTAGTTCATTACCCTCCACCCTCTCCTATTCTGTTCTCCTCCTCTCCAGCCCACCCCCCCATCACTTTCTCAGTAAAGGATCCTTCTCTTCCTGGTTTCTCCATTGTTCCTCATCCCTACAGCTTGATGGCTGCCTCTAGCCTAGACAGTGAGATGCTGAGAGACCCATTTTGGTGTAGTACGGAGGTAGAAGTGAAAGATGTTGAGAGGGGTGGGTCTGGGGTAGCAGAACATCAGAGGTCAGAAATTGAAGTGGGGCCAGGAGGTCGCCTAGGAGAGAGCTTCTGGGTTCAGATTACTGTTACAGATTGGGTCTGAACAATGGGGCCAGTGGCATTTCCCTGACAGTGGGGACATTGTGGCAGAAAGCTTGGGCACTGGTGTGAGAGAGGAGGATAGTCTCCAGGGGAACTGGTTGGTAGAGAAAGGAGGTTCATCGTCCTGAACCTTGATCTCGGGGTTCTTGGCATGATGGTGCTGTGTGAGCCACTCAGATGCCCTCCATGAGGTTACCTGAGATCATAAGATCCTAAGATAAGATCATAAGATCCTGTCCTTTAGGAGATGACACTGTCTTGGTGGAGATATGCCTGGTGCCCTCCTGCTGTGTTCTAGAAGCTTCTACAAGCAGAGGAGGTTCTATATCTCTTCTCTAACCAGTGAGGGGCTTGGGGACCAATGGGAAACCTTGCTTAAGGAGACTCCAATGAGCTACTACTGTTGTCCAAACTGTATTATTTTCGGTGTGAAACACATATACATACTTGTGTACTAGCATGAACACATGAAAACATGTGCCCCAAGAAAGTTCTATGGGTATTAAAGACCATTGGCAGCCTGTTCTGCCTCTGATTAAGGTGGCATTTACACAGAGTGCTGTGCATCCCTCTCTCTCTGACTTTCTCCCTTAGCACTGTGGGTCTTGGTAGGTAGCTTTAAGATGCACCTTCCTTCCTTCTCAATCTCCATTTTTGACTCAAAGGCTTTTCAAGGTCGTCTCTGGTGCTGGCTTAAGTCAAGCAATAGATCACAAAACTATCCTTTTTCTGTGTGCAAATTCATAGTTGGCCCTTTGTAACTCCAGGATGGATGGTTTCACTCCCAAATGCCAGGCTCTGCCTTTTCCCCATAGTGATTTAGGCCAGACTTCCAACTTAACTTTTAGGTTAGTTAAAAATTCTGCTTGGGCCATACATCATAAGAACTGTGTGTCTGAGTGGCTCAGGTTTGGTTTTTTTTGTTTGTTTGTTTGTTTGTTTGTTTGTTTTAACCCAAAGTTGTAGAGGCAAGAGAGGAAACCTGCTCCTTGGTTACCATCACCCTGACCTTGGGACTGATCAAGAAGTACAAAGGCCACAACTCTAAGGTGCTCTGGCTTTACTCCCTGACTTCCCCAGGTTAAGGCAGGCATCATCTTGCTGTGCTTTAAGATCAAACATGCTTGTGTGATCCTTCGGTGGATTTCTCTCATCTGTGGCATGGAGAAAACAGTCTCTACATTGGAAGATGGTAACAGTGACATGCACAGTACAATGAGAATACTGTTCTTTTCCTCTAATCCACCATCTTCCTAACTGGGCCAAGAGAAGTGCCAGGCTCGGAAGCAGCTTGTAGTAAAAGTTATGCTTAAATTTCCTTCATAGGGTGGACCCAGCACTGCAGATCTGAACATACCACTACCAGGCAGAGATGGCTGTGAGTGGCTTGGGCCCCCCAAGATCCTTGAGAGCATCCCTGTGTGGAAAACAAATACTCAGTACTCAGCTTGTTAGCACCTGCTCAGCTGAAAACTGCTACTTCAGCTTGACTGTTTGCTCTCATTTCTAAGACACTCCAAGTCCTCTGAGCATATTGCCAGGATTCAATATGGGTGTAGTAAATATAAAATAGAAATGTGAACCTTAGAGGTCAGAGTGATAACAAAACAGAAATGGAACTTGTCTTGCACATAACTGACCCTTGGCACCCCATTTTGTTCCCCTGAGCACAGAACCAGAAGTAAACCCTGAGCACTGATGGGCTTGACCTAAAAACCAAAAAACATTTTTTAAGCTTCATCTTTAATTCTTTTTTGAAAATTGAGACAGTTCACGATTTATAGTGAACTTTTGGTATCTCTTCTGATCTCTACTTAAGTTATTGTAGGAATTGCTTGCTTTAAGTTTGCATTGAGCTCTCAAAATATTAAATACTATGCTGTTATTCTTTGTAGTATTCATAAGGATTAGTTTAATGTAAAGCTTGAGTTTTTGTTTTGGTGAATGTGATTATCTAAATTTCTGTTACATCATCAGAACATGACAGCATTTGAGGTACATAATACTTCTAAATTTCAATCTATGCATCTTTGGTCTTTGCATAAGGAAACACAAAAATTGTATTAATTAAAACCTGTTTACCTTCAATAGGTTGCTTATTGGGATCTTGCATCTTATTTCTGCCCAGAGATGGAAATTTTTACAATCATCTTCACTCTCCTTTTACTCCTTTTATTTTATTCTAGAACATTCATCTTGACTTACATATTAATTGGTTATTTGCTCAGTTGCATTAGATCTTTATGATGAACTCAAACAAATATTTTGCTATACTTTTCCCACCTTCTGGTATTTCCATTTCATTCTTTCTTATAGGTCTCTCTGCTGAAATGTCTCATATGTTTATGTTTGCTTTTCACTTTGTCTGCTAGTCAACACCATATTAATCAGAGTGAATTATATAGTTGAGACATTGACTCAAATTTGAATCTGGTTTTGGTGCTTACTTTGTTTCTAGACAACAGAGATGGGGACTTGGTGCTTTTTTGGGTACATCTTGTAATTTTTGGTTGAGAGTTTGATAACATATGCAGGGTCATACAGTCTGAAGTAAGTAGCAGTTAGGTCTATAAATGGGCAAGCCTGCAGTGCCAGGCAGTTAGCTGGGCGTGCTGGTGCATCTGCTCGTGCCTCGAGATGGTTTGGGTTTGGTTGCTGTGGTTTTCCTATGTGCACCACCACTTTCCACGGTCCTTAAAGCATTTTCTAGTACCAAGAAGGAGGATTGACTTGCTAAGAGGTTTTTTCCTTCTACATTTCTTTTCCACTTTGCTCTTTAATATGTGAGTTTTAGAGTCTTTTTCTATGCTCCTGCCCAGTCCTTAGTGATCTGTTGCTTGGTGTTTTCTAGATTGGAGATGATGGACTGGGTCATCACTTTCCTGCATCAGTCTTAACAGGTTTAATATCCCAGACTTGGGCTGAGTCTGCCTCTAGGTCTGGATTCAGAATGGTTTTCCACTGTTGCTGTCCCAGCTCTTGTACATTTTTTTCTTCAGCCTCACTTGCCTTTTGTGTATGTGTGTGTAGTGGTGGTGGTAGTGGTAATGGTAATAAGATCAGATACCTTTGGTTCTGGGTGCAGCTGTCAGCCTATCAGTGATGGCTTAAGTCTGTTTTCTTTATTATGGACTACTCTATTAGTTAGCAAGTTGGGCACTGCCAGGCGTATACCATTGGATTCTTAGGTTCTTAGGTTTTGCCCACCCTTAATCTCCCTCTGAGTGCCATGGAGTCAAAGACTAGTGACTGAGAATGGATACCTGAAATCTTGACTATTCTGGAAGCCCATGCAAGGCCATTAGCAGCTTCTTAAAATGATTTTTTTACAGTTTGGTCTGGTGACTTCATTTTTCTCCCAACTCTACCTCAGATGCACCCTTCTGGGGTTCTCCTTTTTGTTGTGGAAGTAATCTGCCCACTGTAGACCACAATATAGCCCCAAATCCCAGTTCTACGGGGCTCAAGAAAAGCTGTATTATAATTATTTGGGGCATTTTTCTTTTTGTTAGGTTTGGAGAGACAGTTTTTGAAAATTTTAAGTAAAAGCCAGGGACTCAATTTTGTATATTTGAAAACACTTTAAATATATTACATGCTACACAATTAACTCAGCTAATGAAGACTCTTAGATTTTTGTGCTTTTTTTTCCAAATTACCTAAATTAGTAGAAAGTGGAATTAAAACTACTTTTCATGATAGAATTAATAATAATAGATAAAAAGGTGTACGTAAAAATGTGGTGTTATATTAAATCTTGGTGCTAGCAAATAATCTTTTGCAAAGGAAAATGACTGGATAAATTCTGGCATTGCTATGAAATGGAATACTACCTGATAAATTTTTTAAAATAAGATAAACTTTTGGGGCCAGAGAGATAGCATGGAGGTAGGGTGTTTGCCTTGCATGTAGAAGGACAGTGGTTCGAATCCTGGCATCCCATATTGTCCCATGAGCCTGCTGGCAGCAATTTTGGAGTGTAGAGCCAGGAGTAACCCCTGAGTACTGCTGGGTATGACCCCAAAACCAAAAAAAAAAAAAAAAAAAGATAAACTTTTGAGCTTTTAAGAGTAATACATTTCTTTTGATATATCACTTTAGAAATACAAAAGTAAAAACAATCTGTTACTATTCCAATATAAAAATTGACTTTATAGATTTTATTCAGAATTTCTTTTTCTTTTTCCTCTTCCATCCACACACCCCACCCACAGTGGTTTTGCAGCCCATTGGGCCTTTTGGGTCAGTGCAAATGCCAAGGATATGGTGCAGTTTGGTCCCTGAGCTACAGGGGATACAGCCACCAGTGTCCTATCAGTGCTGGAGGCTTTAATGGCTGTACTCAGTGATTCTCAGGGTACCATATAGTGCCAGGAACCAAATTTGGGTCAGGCACATGGTATGAACCATAACTACCCTACTACATTCTCCCATCTTTTTATTTTTTCTTGGTTTTTGGGTCACATCTGGCAGTGCTCAGGAGTTACTCCTGGCTCTATGCTCAGAAATCGCTCCTGGCAGGCTCGGGGGACCATATGGGATGCCGGGATTCAAACCACCATCCTTCTGCATGCAAGGCAAATGTCTTACCTCCGTGCTACCTCTCTGGCCCCACATTCTCCCATCTTAAGCATTTCTTTGAATAACTGTTATGGCCTGATTATGCCATGCTTAAAACATAATGTTTAATGCTTCCATGGCTTCTGGAGAGCAGCCCTGAAGCTAACACCATCCCCACAACCTCTCTTTACCTGCCAAACCTTCTCCATCCACCCACACTGAGGAGAGAGGAACTGCCTGCAAAACCCTTGCAAAGAGCACACTCATCATTCCTGAGATTTGCTGTCCACTGTCATGTCTAGAGGCCTTGTTTTATACTTAAGAAAAGAATATTTGTCACATTTCCCTAAGGCTTAAGTTTTTGCAGCAGAGGGAAAGATGGGCTTCCCCACAATAGAGTGGAAAGAATTAGTTTGGTTTTTACTTCTCCCAGAATCTGTGTGACAAGTTGCCTGGCCTCCTAGAACATGACGTTTTTCCTTGGAAATGGGGCTTTATTACCTGGAAAAGTACTGTCTCATATATTTCCCATCTTTATTTTGCAAAAACCATCAAAGTATTTTCAGACAGAGTTTATTGCAGGATCTCTAAAGCTCTTTTTTGTTTATTTTGTTTCCAGGCCACCCCTAGTGACACACAGGGCTTACTCCTGGCTATGCACATAGAAATTACTCCTAGTGGTACTCGGGTTGGGGGGCTTATAGGATGCCAGGGATTGCATCTAGGTCAGCCAAGTGCAAGGCAAGCATCCCACCCCTATACTATGTCTCCAGTAGTTAGTTAATAGAGGCAGAGCTGGTTTTTGTTACCTAAAAGTCGGGAGTCAGATTATATGCTGGTATACGGCATGCTGAAACTTGTTCCAGCTTCAGGGACGAGTGATCCGCACCCCTCTTACTTTTAAGAAGTAACTTACTTTTAAGACTTTTAGGAAGTTTTTCTTGGGTTGAAGGGTTGTCTTATACGCCGGCAAATACAGTATATATCATCAATTAACTCTTCCTCCTTGTATTGTGTACCAGGAAGGAAAGAAGTAAAACAGGTCTTTTTTCTTTTTTGCATTTTATTTTTTTTATTGTAAGAATTTATTCAAGAGACAAAATTGATTAACATAATGAGGTAAACTAACATAACATAATATAGTGACATAACATAACATAATATAATTGATATAATAATAATACATGTAAGTCAAAGAAAGTTTTTGATTAAAAACACAAAATATTTTTTCCATATTGGCTTACATATCTTTCACAGTAGTATTTTAGGTACATATTAACATTGAATCAGATTTCATTCAGAGGTACTGAGAAAGGGAAAAGGATAAGAAAGAGAGTAATGTTCAAGAGAGACTATGGGGGCTGGAGAGATAACATGGAGGTAGGGCGTTTGCCTTGCATGCAGAAGGATGGTGGTTCAAATCCTGGCACCCCATATGGTTCCCGAACCTGCCAGGAGCAATTTCTTAGTGTAGAGCCAGGAGTAACCCCTGAGCACTGCCGGGTGTGACCCAAAAAAGAGAGAGAGGAGAGGAGAGGAGAGGGGGGAGAGAGAGACACAGAGAGAGAGAGAGAGAGAGAGAGAGAGAGAGAGAGAGAGAGAGAGAGAGAGAGACAGAAAGACAGAGAGATAGAGACAGAGACAGAGACAGACTATGGGCTTCCCCAAGACTAGAGAGAGCTCTGATGCACAATTCAGCATGAAAGTAGGAAAATCCACATCTCAAGAGAGGAGATTCAGGCCACATGTGATCAGGTACCACATACCCAGGAAGCACCTGTGCTTCCATTTTCCCTTAAGATACCACTATTCAATCCCCAGAATCTAATCTTAATGAAAAATGATGTATATTTGTAGCTTGATTTTGACAGTTATGTATTTGGAGCTGTTTCTTGTATTTCACTTTCTTTAAGAGTCCACTAGTAAAAGCATAAAGGGTTCCCACTTGAAACCTGAGCTGGTTGCTTATAAACAATTGGCCTTGGGTCCCAAGCGGATTGACCCAGGGATCCTGAGACTATTGCATACAGATTTTGTTAGTAATTTCCTGTGACAGCCTGGATCTCTCCACTCCTGCCCCATGAACATCTCAAAGCCAAATCTCAGAGCTCAGTGCTCAGTTAATGTTTTGTTTCTGAAATGACCCCCCTCATTTTATAGACAGCATCTTAGGTTTTAGGAGGCACACTATTCGTGGTCTGTGGTAGCTGCTGGATGTGTAATTACTAGCTACAAAGACTTTAAAGCCCTTTTTAAGCTTCTTACTCAGGAAATTTGTGCTAAAAAATATCCTTGGAATACAAAGCACTTAAAGGAGAGGTTCTTCTAAAGCAGTACCATAAATCACTTGAATTTTTTTCCTTCGGATACTCGGTATATTCTTAGTTTAGGTAAACTTGTAAACAATGTGGCAAAGCACTTTAGATCATGTTATCTTAACCAATTTCGAATTCAGTTTTAATAACCAGTGCTCACTTATATAACATATACTTATGCTTTTTTTAGTGGAAAATGAAACAAATAGAATGAAACATGTTTTTCTCTCTTTGTAATTTAAATCCTGAGGTTTGGAATTGTTTTCTTTTTATGGTTGTTGAATTTTAGAAGAGGAGTAGGAATCTGGATTTTGGGGATAATTCTTTGATTTCTACTTAATAAGCGGCATATTTGACCTTTAAGTATAGTTCTTCTGTTTTTGTAAGCATAGCAAAATGTGAAGGGAGTTCTGTTGACCTTAGGTGCAAAAAAGCATTGAAACTCCATTATATTCCCTTTTCATACATTGGTGACTGTGTTTTCTCTCAAACCTAGGCTCTATCTAAGCTGCCTCCACACCTTTCCTATGGATTCACCCAGAAATTAGCCAAGAAAATAGTGATGTGTAAGTTATGAATTTGTGGAAGCTTAGTCCTGGATCTCAGACTTGACCAGGAAAATGCTAACATCCTAAGTCAAAAGCCACGTCTACATTTCTGAAGGACCAGGATCCCTGGTTGTTGTTTTCTTTTTTTTCCTTTAGTGTTGGGAACCAAACCCAAGACCTGACCAAAACAAGGAGTATGCTCTAACATCAAATTACACTGCTATCCAGAACTTTTTTATGCTGTATCGGAACAGGAGTAGTAGTATCTGCAGAAGAGAAGCTCAGCCCAGACCCATCCACCATTCCCCACCCATCACCAGTGAAGTGTGTTGAACAGTTATGAGAAGCACAAAAGTTCACAGCTAGCTATGCCTTTGTGTCTTCTCCTTGCAAGAAGGATTGCTCCCTGAATCTTGTCCTTTTTTTTTTTCGGGCCACACCCATTTGATGCTCAGGGGTTACTCCTGGCTAAGCGCTCAGAAATTGCCCCTGGCTTGGGGGGACCATATTGGCTGCCAGGGGATCGAACCTCGATCCATCCTAGGCTAGTGCTTGCAAGGCAGATGCCTTACCTCTAGCGCCACCTCGCCGGCCCCAATTCTTGTTCTTTATTGCATATTTTAAAGCTCTTTAGAATACTCAATATGATGGACTGCACTAGCATAAAAAGTAGCATTTCCCAGACTAATTCTGTAAAAGGTAAGTAGCTTGAAGGCTGAAGTAATTAATTTTTTGTGGTGATAGGGATTAAACCAAGTTCTTATGCATTGAAGCATGTGTTTTGTTCTTGAGTCATCTTTGACTCTAAAAGCTGAAGTTAGACTTTCCTTTCCTTCTTCCAGCCCTAAGGAAATGAATTTAATTTACCAGAACCCCAAAGGCCACCATAGAACTCTTCTGCTCCATAGAAAATCTGGAAGGATTGACTGGCCAATTTCTTACCCTCAGTTAGGGCTATCCTTTGGGAACTGTTTTCTGTTCTCAGCTGCTTAACTTTGAAAGCTCCTCTATTGGATAAAGCTTTCACATGTGTGGCATCCTGAGTCTCTCTCAGCTGTGGATATTAGTATTCTTGGAGGCATGACCATAGCTTTCTTGTTCAGAGAACCCCACTGGATGCCAGGCCTCTTGAAAGCCTCTATGATGTTGTTGGCAATAAACATAAGAGCATCTGAAGATTGAGAGGGACCATCAGTGGAGTCCATTCACCATCATCTTGGTTTGAATTTTTTCTGCCATAGTCTTTGCAAATGATCTCTTGGAAAATCCAGACGTGGGGGTTTGCATCCTTAATATCAGCCTTTTTGTTTTTGGACTTCCCATTTTTGAAACTGATGCCTTGCTGCTACTTTTACTCATGAATGGGTTGCTTTTTCTCCTCATATGATTGATGCACCATAAAAATGAGAACCAATCCTGATTTCTTCTGGATACTAGACAGATGGACCAGTGCATGGGGTGTTAAGTACTTGCAATGAAATTCTTCAATAGAGCATGAGGAAACCCTGGCTTAGGTGAAAATAAAATCATTCTTATTGGAGTAACACTATTGGGTTTCTTTGAGAAGACTTCAGCAGCTGAGTTATGCAGTGATGATGCAATGGCACCCCTCCTCATTGTCTTTCCTGAGTCAGGGATGTCCTCCAATCTGCCCCGCCTCAGTGAACAAGGCTGGGGAACGCCTTTGTCTTGGGCTAAAAGTCATCCTACAATTGCACTCTTTCAGTTTAAAACAAAATCAAAAAAGAAAAGTCATAAAAGTTTTATTCTTTTCTCCACCAGAGGTGAGAACCCCAGATCTGAACTTATAAGTGATTGCTGTTTTGCATAGTGAAAGTAGGCTGTAATAACGTCAAAGTTTATATTGTATACAATACATCTTTCTCAAAATAATCAGATTTTACCATCTCTTTGTCTTAGACACATCATAATTTTTTTATTTTTTTAACATAATTTTTATTTTAATTGTGTGGCTTACATATCGTTCACAGTAATATTCTAGGTACATATTTACATTGAATCAGGGGAATTCCCACCACCAAATTGTCCTCCCACAACCACTCCCATCCTGCCTCCCATATCCTCCACTCTTCCCCCCAGGGGCTGCTAGAATGCATGGTCCCCTCTGAGACACATCATAATTTTTACATAGACTTCTCTGAGCAGTAATATTAACATTTCTGAAAATACACTTAATTTGAAAATTCTTAAACATTTTTACACAGAGCCCTGTAATATAATTTTAGAACATCTGAGTTTCTTTTCATAAATTTCCCTAAACAAAGTCACAAGAAAAATTTTGAAGATACACATATACAATTTGAAAATAAGTTTACTAAACATTCTTATAATGAGCATTGTAATACGTTTATAATATACAAATTCCTTTTCCATCGATTTTGACACAACATTTTAGCAGACATAATTTTAAGAATAAGTTGCTAAATAATATATGTAATCAAACATCACAGCAACTTGGAAACATTCACTAGGATAGCTAAGAACCATTAAAAATCTAACAACATTGGGGCCAGAGAGATAGCATGGAGGTAAGGTGTTTGCCTTGCATGTAGAAGGATGGTGGTTCGAATCCCGGCAACCCAGATGGTGCCCTGTGCCTGCCAGGGGCAATTTCTGAGCGCAGAGCCAGGAGTAACCTCTGAGCGCTAGCAGGTGTGGCCCCAAAACAAAAACAAAAACAATCTAACAACATTATACACTTCCCCTGAAATGTGCAAACTAATATTATACCACTAAAGGTGGATACAAATTTAACTGTTTGCAGAGGGGCATAGAACAAAACAGTATCGTTAAGATTTATACAGGTAGAACACACAGTTTAACCAGCAATATAATGACTGATACAAATAGGGTGGAGAGATTAACCTAAAAGCAGAAAGTTGCAGGAGGTTCTGAAAGCAGTTTCTCTCCCATTGGGCTTCTACTGGGCTTCAATCCTCCATCTTCTCCATCTTCTCTTTCTGTGGTATGCTGCTAAGATTGTCTAGGATGGAGAGATTTGCTCTTCCTGAGCTTGAATCTGGGTGGTGGGACCTGCTCATTTCCCTGCTGTTGGTACCCCTCCGATGGAGCTTTCTCTTTGATTTCTACCCCATCAGTGACCTCAATAAACTGCGGCAGGTTGGGGGACCTAGG
The DNA here is from genome assembly GCF_024139225.1 of Suncus etruscus. NCBI lineage: Eukaryota > Metazoa > Chordata > Mammalia > Eulipotyphla > Soricidae > Suncus > Suncus etruscus. The sequence goes on from NC_064850.1 coordinate 164,642,364, forward strand.
ACCTTGCACAAAGCACTGTTTGTATAAGAAAGGCGGTGGGCCTTGGCCTTTCGGATGCTGCTTAGAGTTTACAGATTGCTCCCCTTCACTGTCTGCTTCTGTCCGCTGAGGGGTCTCTGCCATATTCAAAACAGGGTTCATGTATAATGAAGTTCTCATCATGGTGATTATTCCCAGAGGGTCAAGTAACTCACCATCATTGGGGTTTTCTTGGGTCCCTGAGTCACTGTTTGGTTATTAGTTGTAAAATAAAAATCCATGAGTTGTGAGATCACCTCACACAACCAGGTCTAAATAAGAAGGGTAGTGGCGAAGAAATAAACCAGTTAGGAGAGATCCTTGGAGCTAATCTGCACCTAGTGGTATCTCTGAGTGCTAAGCCAAAACTGACTTTTTTTATTATACCAATACCCATCTAACAGGAGGGGGAAGGTAGAGAGTGAGACAAAAGTGCATGTCCAGTGGGCTTTTACATATCAAAGGAGAAGATTTAAAGAAGGAGGAAGTTGGGGAAATGCTTTTGTCATGGACTAATAGCTGGGTGTCATCCTACACAGTGGTGTTGACTATTATGATTAGTGTCTACATTTACCTCCCCTTCCCACCACCAAAGTGCCCAAGACCCTCCAGCAGTGTCTTTGTGTTATTTCTGGTCCCTGTCATCATCCCCTTCTACCCTCCCCAAATATGGCATTCTTAGTTCTATATTCCAGTGCCCGGAGTTGACATCCAATTATTTTAAAAATCATATGCTTTCTTTCTTCCCAAGACTGTAGAAATCCTGATCAGGTGTTTCTGAGGAGAAGTACTGATTATCTTTTGACAATTGGTTAAGACAGGTTTACAATTAGTACCAAGCATTTTCATAAAATTATTGTTTCAGTGCTGGGGCCAGAGAGATAACATGCAGGTAACGCGTTTATTTTGCATGCAGAAGGTCATTGGTTCGAATCCCAGCATCCCATGTGGTCCCCCAAGCCTGCCAGGAGTGATTTCTGAGCCCGGAGTCAGGTGTGACCCCCCCCCCAAAATTATTGTTTCAGTGCTTTCTTTTCTGAAATAGCTTGATATGCTGGTTGTTCGTTTTATGCAGCAAAGTTTTCAAACATACATAAACTTAGACGTAATAGGAAAATTCACATAAACTTAAAATCACGAATCGAGAGTTGGGGATTCCATCACGATCTCCAATAAAACAATAGAGCCAAAAGAGTTCCAAAAAGAGTTTTTACAGCAAAAGAGATGAAGACATGAATAGGCATGTTAAGACCAATAAAAAAAAAAAAGACTTTGCTAGAAAACAGTGGTTTTTAATTAGAGTCCCATAGAAAGGGTAGTTAAGGGATCTAGATCCTTAAGACCAAATGTTGGTCAATACCCCAAGACCACAGACTTATTCAGAAGGAATCTTGATGGGTTGGCCATTAGGGGGTTCCTTGTTGAGCAGCTCGTGGGGGAGCAAGGTTGAGGCTCAGCCAGGTTCTGTTCCAGGAAGGCATTGAGAAGTCTTAAACCACATAATAGTAGTCCTCCCACTGAGGAAGTGGCCAAGCCTGGGCTTGCTGGGTTTTATTTACTTGAAGAAATATCTTCAGCGCTAAATAGCAGATAGCACAGCTCATTATATCCTCCTTTCCCCCTCTGCCCTCTGCCTCGAAGCTGTTGAGAGAATTACGCTGGCATTCAGTCTGCCAAGTCAGGGAGCAGAGGAGTGAACAGGGCGTTCTAGCGATGAAGGGGCAAATCATCATTCTGTCTCTGAACTCTGGTCTTATTCTGAACTCTTCTTCCCAGGATGGCCCCGACATAGCCCGAGAGTAGCAGCAGGGGCTCTACTGGGGCACATGATTGATGAGTGTGTGGAGGGAACTTGGCTTCGTTGAGGATGGAGGCAGCATGGGTGGTGGGTAGGTGATCCCTGCCTACAGTCTGAGTGGTGGCACTGGAGAACAGCCCTAGAGGTACACATGCCTGCCTGCCCCTTTGCAGGCTCTCAGGGGTCTCAAACTCAGTTGACCTGGGGGCCGCAGGAGGCAAAGTCAGTACTATGCCTTGAACATTGCGGGGTGTGACTAAAAGAAAACAAAACAAAAAAAGATTTCTCTAAGGCAGGGTCACAAAATGTTGTATAGAGGGCCGCAAGCGAGTTTGAGACCCCTGCAAGATGGAGCAATTCCTTGGGGCAAAGTGGTTTCTGCCAATGTTTCAGTGGTTTATTGTTTTAAGTGGGAAGACACAGAGGAATGCCAGGTGAACAAAAGACAGAAAACATACCAGGGGATGCTGACAGAGCGGACAAGAGAAGGGGCAGAAGTGTTTGCCTGACTGTGGAGAAATGCCTGCACGTGTGTGGTATTCTTAAGTTTTCTCCTAAGGAGTACTCAAAGCTCGCTGCTTCCTGCAAAGGCTACATGGATCCTTCTTCTTTTGACCAATGTATTTGCATCCAGGAAGCCGGGAGTTTTCCTTGGGAGGCAAAGAAAAGAAGAGCTTGGAGCTGACTCTTCAAGGCTGTGGCACTACCACGGCACTGCAGGGGGGAGGGGCTATGGCTTGTTTCCTGTGCATTGCTGGATTGAGAGAACCCTCAGTCACTGGACTTGCTCTCTCCCAGGTGTGGTGCCAGTTCATTGTCTTTCCCCTTATCAGTGCCCCTTGCTCTGGGAGGGGTGCAGGGTACTAATTAGCATTCCACTTGGGGCTAAGATTGTACGTAGTGGGGGCCAGCAGTCTAAATATGTTTGCTTCTTAGATGCACAAGATGAACCCATTTCCCGGACCTAGTAGGTATATGAGTGCTTTGAAGAGGAAGTTCTTGGAAGAAAGTGGGGTTAAGGGAAGGAATATAGGGGAGCTGTTGCATCTAGGTGGGAGGGAGGGGGCAGGCTAGGAAGCTTCAGTTGAGAGATTTAAACATTTCTCAGGGGCAATAATCTGAGGCCTGTATGGGGAGGTTCCAGGACCCTCTCAGCTCAGCCATAAATTCAGATTCTGGCTTACCTGAAGGTATATGAGTAACAGTAATAATGAAAAGCAGAGTCAGTTCGCTTTTGTGACCCAGGGCAAGACATTTAAGCTGTTACGATTTTCTTGCTTGAAAAGCATAAAAATTGTTGGATCAGTGTTAAATATTTTATGCCTGAAATCAACTATCAATAACTTTATAACTTGTGCTTTTTAACTAAACAAATAAACAAACAAAACATTGTGATTATTCTTACCACACCATATCATAATCTGAATAAAAAGAAGCAAACACCTAAGCAAAGGTGACCTACTTCTGTTGAGAGACCACAGCCAGGAGCCCAGAGAGAAGTTAGGTTCTGGTCTAGAGAGATGACAGAAGTTAAGGCTCTTGCCTTTCAGGCATATGGCTGGGGTTGATCCCAGGCACTTATGGTTCCCTGAGCCAGTAGTAGTCCCTGAGCACTACAGTGTGTATCCCCCATAGCAAATAATTCTGATTTTAGTTTCTGCTCTGTAATCTGAATACAGTCTGTGCTTTGGGTCTGATCTTAACTCAAACTGGCCACCCAAGGGAGAGTAGGAGAGGCCGCTGATTGGTGAGCCATCCTGTGACTATCATAAGGTTTTGCTTTGCTGCATGCACATAGGTCGTTCAGCCACACACTGATCTGTTTTTTCTGACCCCCCAACAGTTCCGGCTGGTGGTGAAGACGGCCCTGAAGCTGCTGCTTGTCTTTGTGGAGTATTCAGAAGCCAATGCCCCATTGTTGATTCAGGCCGTGTCTGCTGTCGACACAAAAAGAGGTGAGTGTGTTCCATCCTCATCACCCCTACTGTAGAAATGCCCAGAATATGCTTCTCAGTCAGGGTGTGAACAGAGTGATGAGGAACAGGGCAAGAGTTGTACCCTGATGGGCATAGTCACCTCTGCAGTACACTCTGGTAGGAGAATGAGTGAGAATTAGGGACAAGGCACAGTGGCCTCCCCAGGTCATCTTAGACACCAAACCCATCTTCAGACTCCTTCCTCCTCTCGTTCATGCTCTACTAGATGTCTCTTGAATATTATTCTCCTCTTCTCTCAACCCTATTCAGGGTCTTCATCCTCACTTGCCCTCCCTTGCCTACCCTGGTTCTGCTCTGAGAGGATTCTTTTCAAACACTAGTTTGAGGGCCTGAAAGATGGTTTGATGATTTAAGTGTGTGCCTGGCAAATGCTAGGTATGGGTTCAATCTGGTGGTGCTGTGGCATGTGCTGAGAGATATCAGAGGGCTGGTTCAAGAGGGCTCTTGACTTTGTGCCAGGAATCACTCCTGGCAGGGTTAAGGGAATTATTCAGGATGCAGGATCAAACCTGGGCTAGCCATCTGCAAGGCAAATACCCTATTCACTGTACTATGTATGTGAGTTGAGGAGAACCGTCCAACTCTAGACTGGTTGGTTGCTTTGAGCATAGAGACAGTCACCAACCTCAGGTTCAGTGGATTGCAAGCCTGAGGCCTTGTCTCTCTCCAAGACAAAATGATCATCATTTTTTCCCAATTTGTATAAAAATCAAACAGTGAATGAATTGTCTTCTCAAGTTCATGATTGGTGCTTAGGTTTCCTAAGTTTTTGGCAACTACTGTCATCTGTCTGCTATCAAGCCCAAGCAGCTTAAAAAAAAGGAAAAGGAATAACATTAATGGAAAAACCCAGACATAGCTTATCATGTCTGCTTCAATAACATGCTTCTCCTTAGACATGTGTGGTCTTGGCTGTGATTTTATAGTGCATGCATATAACCTCATCCTATTTCACTGCTAGTAAAATTGTTCCTGAATCCTGAGATGGAATCCAGCACATAAATATGTCAGAGAGTAGCAGAACTTCCAGGTGCCTTTCCACGCAGCAGGTTGTGAATTTGCTTTTCTGTTAAGGAAAGAGAAGACAGAGGTGCCAGAGGTGACCTAGGGCCAACTGAGCATGACCATTTGTAAACCAGTTTATAAACATCATAAATTTAACTCCTCATTGTGGTTGTAAACTCATTTCTCTGTCTGAAAGGTTTGATAATTGGCACACAAAGTACAGTAATAATAGACATAAATTATACTGAAACCAGAAAAATAGCACAGTGGATAGTATGTTGCCCTGCATGTGCCCGACCCAGATTCTATCCCTGGCCCCATGTGCGTCTTAAGCATAGAACCAGGATGAAGCCCAGAGTAGCAATGAGTGTAGTCAAAAGAGAAGGAAAAGGAAATTAAAAAAGCTAAGAGCCCTCGAAAATTAATTCTACCTCCAAAAAAGATGTGGTCATAAAACCAAGGACTCTGGTTGCTTTTTAAATTTCATGTAGGCCCACACATGGGCTGGGAGTTTGCTTTGTGGAAGACATTCAGATATCAGTAGGTATCATTGTCATGGTGACAGTGGTCATGCTCAGAGGATCTTCTGCTCTTATTCAGTAGCTTCCAGGCTACTCCTTTCTATACGCCCAATCAGAGCTCCTCTCTCAACTCAGATCATATATATCAGAATTAAGAAAATGAACCAAATATCAACCCTTGTTTTGACCCTAGGATCTGTATTCAGCCCCAGAAAAAAATGAGATCTTTCATTATTAGAGCTGTGCATGGAGACCCTGTTTTGGGAATGGGAATAATTTACTAGCCCACAGCGAGGGAGCAGGCAGCAAGGCTGAAGGACTGAAGTCTCTCACAGGGACTAATAAATACCTAAAATGAGCAAAAAATTATAAGCACCCTTTTGAATTCAGACAACTGTCACTTGTGCTCAGGGGCTGGAATGAAAGGTGCATCTTGGGCTAGAGCAGCGTGGTGGCTGCCTGTGCCAACTGCTGGGCTGTCTTCTCTTTTCTTGCACTTTCAGGTCCTTTCTCTTCCCTGTGCATGGGGCCAGGCAGAGAGAAGGTGGTAGTGATGTGCCGGAAGCCTGGGTGTAAGTCTGCCCTGGCCTCTTGCCAGCCCCAGAGCCTCCCTCTCCCTGAGATCTCCCTGGTGTTGGTTGACAGGAAACTGGCTGTCATCCTTTGTTCCTTTGCTCTCCTGGATGAGGTGCCCTTCCTTCCCTCTGTCTGGCATTGCCTCTTAGATCGAGGGTGAGACAAGTGACCAGATGGGATACTTACTTTGAACATTTCAGTTATAACTCTTGAGTTCCACTAACTCTTGAGTTCCACTAATTTGCTTCAGCACTGCTTTTGAAGAAGTTCCATGTTTCATTTGAATATGAGGTGATGAGAAATGACATAATGCTCAAACATGTGTATCACACATGATTAGTATGGAGAAACTACACCTATTCTTTTGGCAAGCCGGTCTCTGACTTCTGCTTTCAAATACATTGATCGTGAATAATACACAAAGTCTGATCAAAGTTAAGAGACTTACAGAACCCAAGCTCTGCAGCCTTTTTATAGCAGAAGTATATATGTTACATGTATTTATCATTCATGTTGAAAGATTTGGAATGTGCTGCATGGACCTTCTGTTTGAGTGTTAGTCCAACTTTCACGCAAGGCATTGTGTTAAATATCTTCTTGTCTTCGGAGTTTAACACAGGGATCTAGAAGGAAAGAAATAGGGGTAAAGAATTGATCTTTTCATTCCTAAGTAAGAGATAGTCCCTGAGATTAAGCAGGAAAAGAGCACTGGCTCTGGAGCTAAGGAGGGTCTGGTCTAGGCCATTGTGGCGGACCAATAGCAACCACTATTACATTTGGACCTGCTGATATTTGAATGTCTCCATGTGACAGATACTATGCTGAGCGTGTTTTCTATAAAAATCCTTTACTGGACAAATAATTACTGAATATTTACTTTTACTGGAGTTTTTCAGAGAAAATAAAATCATGCTTTCATGGGACCTAAACTTCCTCCAATATCCGGGACATCTTGGAGGTGTGATGGTAGAGAGAGAGGAGGATGACTTATAATGAGTGAGTTGTCTTTCCTCATATGCTTTGATGAGGAGAAAGACAAAATGCTTTATCTCAGTGACCCCTCAACCATCCTATGTGTTTGGTTCTGTCGTTTCATTTTAATTGCATTTCCTGAGTTCTGTTCATTCAATTACTTGGGAGCTCATTTCTTTTTCTATTATGTGAAGAAACATGATCATATGCTGCTGGGTCACTCTAATATAGGCCCACTCATGCCAGCACATGCTCATTCAGACACACACATACTCTATGGGGTGAACCGTGGTGGGTGGATTGGAGCACAGTTAGTTCTCACAGGCGGCAAATATTGTAACTGGTCATGCTTAACATAATAGATTTGCCAAAGCAATTTGTATTGAACCCAAATGGCTCCCACCTGTTACCTATTTCTTCCAAATATTTCCTATTTTCTGGTCTTTTTTTTTTTTTTTTAATTTTTTTTTTTTTTTTTTTTTGGTTTTTGGGCCACACCCTGTGACGCTCAGGGGTTACTCCTGGCTATGCGCTCAGAAGTTGCTCCTGGCTTCTTGGGGGACCATATGGGACGCCGGGGGATCGAACCGCGGTCCGTCCTAGGCTAGCGCAGGCAAGGCAGGCACCTTACCTCCAGCGCCACCGCCCGGCCCCCTATTTTCTGGTCTTAAAACTGTTGAGAATTACTACTCCACAGTGATTATACAGTAGGTAGGGTATTTATTTGCCTTGCATGCCACAGACCCAAGTTTTATCCCCAGCACCCCAAATAGTTCCCTGAGCACAGAGCTGGGAGCAAATCCTGAGCACCACCAGGTGTGGTCCAAAAACAAACAAAAACCAAAACATTAAAAAAAAGAGAGTGACCACTCAGCCCAATAGTGTATGACTATATGTAGGTATCCAGACTCATAGGTATTCATAAAAGACAATAAGAGAATCAAATATTATCAACAAGGAATACATTTCTCAATCAAATTAAGCCAGACTTTCAGTGTCTTCACCATCAAGGAGAAAAGATGTGTGATAGAGGTGATATCACCAGGATCCTTTTTCTCCATGATGCCCGCCTTTGCTGTTGGCATCTTTGGCCCCAAAGTTAGCAATCAGGAAAAGTTCTGGGCCTGCTGGCACACTAAAAATTCCTACCTTCAGGGCCTTCTTGTGCAGTTCCTACTGCACAAGAAACTCAGTACACTGAAACTCAGTACTCAGTCTGAGGCTGGGTACTGAGTGTGAGTGCTGAACATTATCCTTGTTAAAAACACAAGTCAATGCACTTGGAGAATCAAGGGGCTTCACCTGGCTGGTGAAACCCAGTGCTAACTGGCCAGCCACACTGCACTGATTTGAGGGAAGGAATTGTAACTTTTCTGAGGGTTGAAAAATGGTAAAAACTTCAAATCTTTCATTTTAGGATAAAAGTGAATAAATACCAATAAACTAATAAGTAATAAATACTAATAGTTGCTAATTGCTAAGTAATGATTAAATAAATAATATACTAGTCTGAGAATAAGTAGCAGTTTATTCAGCCTTGATAGACAAAGGAGCAAACTTTTATGTTCAAAATTAGAGTGATAGAAACTGGCCTAGCTGTGAC